>NC_062281.1:119042351-119376726 GCF_902655055.1 Lutra lutra | reverse complement strand
AAAGAATACTTCTAAATGTCTATCACTAATGAATTGGCTAATTGTATGAAATATTATATTGCCATTAAAAGCATGAATTTGTTCTATATCTATTAACCTTGAGGGAAGATCATGTCCAGTGAAAAAGGCAAGTTTCAGAATATGTATACTGGGATCCCATTATTAGTAAACAAAACAAAAATCCGTCTGTGAACATGTTTCATATGTTTGAATGAGAAAAAAGGCTGTAAACATCACTTCCTCCTGGGAGGTACCAGGGAAAGAGCATTAACTTTATTTTATTTAAGGAATTTGGCAATTTAAGGAAAATCTAGTTAAAACAAAAAGTGACGATCAATACTCACGAAATCTGATAGGAGGATATGCCATGAGAAAGAAGCAAGTCATAAATGCTATGATATGATCTTACGTGTTATAGTGACATGTACACGGTAATATAAGGAAATACCTGGGAATACATACAAAAAATCAGTATTATTACCTTAAGTGTGAGGCTTATGGGTACTTTTCCAGAGCTACACGTATTATTTGCATTCATTTTATATATGTATATTGTGTGTGCAAAAAAAATTTTTAGAAGATATGACGATAAAAACACTATGGATCCGGGGGTGCCTAGGTGGTTTGGTTAAGTGGTGTCACGTGGGGGATGTGCCACAGGGAATATGAGTTCCAGAGAGATGAAAGTAGTAGCTGGGAAGGTAGGCAGATTATTTATTCTCTTTAAGCTCTATCTAGGAGGTTGAATTTTATCCTGAAAGCAAGTGGGGGGGACTACTTAAAGGCTTCCAGTTAGAAAGTGACATGATTTGAGCCTTTATTCAATTCTCTTGGTTGCATAGTGAAGAAAGAATTAGCAGGGGCCAAATCTGGAAGTGAGCATACTAGTTAGGCGGTTGTAGTCCTTTAGTTTAAGAGATAATGGGCCTTGGAGTCTGGATAATAGCAGCAGGAGTAGAAAAGGTTGAATAAACTTGGACTTATTAATTTGGTGGTGGGAGGCCAAAGAGGATTCCAGTTAGATTTCCAGATTTCTGGCTCGGGCAGTTAAAAGGTGGTGGTCATCCAGGTCCACAGAGAATGCTGGAACCATCACTGGGGTATGTGGAGATCCAAAATACTATTATTTCCCATTCCTCGGTTCCAGGAGGTTGACAGAAAGGCCAGGAATGGATGCAGGGGCTGACACCCACTTCTGGGTCTCCCGCCCCATTTTTCTGAGAATAGTGACAGCTCCTGCTGTACGTTTCTTCTGGTCTATCCATTCTTTCTGCTCTACTGAGTTAGGCTTTTCTCTTAGCCTCTTCACTCCCCGCTCCTCATAAGTGCATTTGCAACAGAGGATCAATTTAGGAGGAAGTCACAAGGAAAAAATTACACCATCCTGATGGTAGAATTTAATGATAACCAAACAAGACAGGCATTAATAAATTGGTATATATCTTTTTTATTATGCACAGATAAAGGACTTAAAACTGTGGTTATCAAAACTATACATCTAAGCATGTTCATAAAATTGCCAACACATTGAACAGAGAAAAGAATACAACAGGGGTGTTCAAACTGGCCACAGGGATTTTAAGGGTACTCTTTTTACCCAGATAGATGAAAAACAGCAACAAAATCAGGCTCACTCAGGAAAAACCAGAAGAGAGAAGTATTGTATTTGGAAACTGATAATAGTCCTTTTTAGAAAAGCATCTGTCAGTTTCATGAACAACCCCCAGATAAAACAAACAGGAAAAAGGTCACACACACACACTCATCACCCAACAAAATGTGCTCTGTTAACACACCCGGCAGTAGAAGCGTCACTCACACCATGAGGTAGTTACAGTACGAAAAGGCTGGCACGCGTGTGCGCGCCCCCTCCCCCCACACCCACAATCATGCCCACTACAGAACACACACAGAAAATGGGTTTACAATCTTTTTACAGACAAGGAAAAGACCATCTTCGTTTGTGTAGAAAATGCTATAGAAACAGCTCAGAGTGAAGATGTCTCTAACTCTTAAAATACAGAGTAACTGCTGGTAAACACATGTTGAAAAGCGAGAGGGCATTACACAGACCCTCCGCCTTCCTTTAGAGCATTTCAATAATAGCTTTAGCTTGAACAACAAACAAAGCCAAATGGTCTCTGTGAATTAGGGTGTAGCCTGCAGAAGTAACGAAAGACTTTGTAGACAGAAGCATTTAACTGGAATATAACAACAGTTTTAAAGAAACTTGCAGAACTTGTTATAAAGTATAGCTTGTATTTTGTATTGAGACTGTGAAGTATGAAGCGATTGAAAATGTTGTAATAAGAAGCTAGGGAGATAACACTTTCTTTAGAAAGGATTTTTTAGAGACATTTCTGAGATACTTAATGACATTCACTCTCCAATTAATACGGGATCAGGTTTATCAACACAGATTCTTTATCTAAATAATACTTCTGACAGTAAGACCTAAACAAATAAAAGGTGATCTTTTTCTTCCTTTTAAAATCTTTTGGTTTGCATCTATAAATTTGTAAATTAATTTTAAATTATTTATAAAATCATTGGCAATGTAGCATCTCTCTCAAAAATATACATTTAAATATAATCACAAAAGGTTTTAACCCTGTCCATCTGAAGATTTGGATCTTTTAATATCTCTTAATGGCTAATTTTCTTTTGTGTAGGATGGAAAGGGTTTTTTAAACAGCAAAGAACTGATCAAAAGAATTCACAGTAACTGAAATTAAACATTTCATATGGAGTAATTTAAATTTATCAAAAACATTTAAATATATCTTTATACACAAATTTTTGTAGTAAAATATAGCTATAAGTGATTTAAAGACTCTAGTCTTCTTTGAAGACATCTTTAAACTTTTTTATACATAGAATATGCTAAAACAATACATTCTGCTGAAGGTTAGAAAAAGCGCATTATTTTCAAACACAGGTAGCATCATCTAAGTCCTCCATTCTGATACCCTTGTGTTAAAAAGTTAACTGAAGGAAATAAATTCTCTAATCTCATATCTTCATTTGTATGTGGAAATCTGCAAAATTTTCAAGAAGTTAACGTAGACAGCCTGGAAATCGTTGCCCTCAAGTAATCTTTCTTTTGGTTCATATTATCCAGATTGAATATCTACACTTCTCAGAGTATTACTCTATGACTGAGTGACAAGTCTGTCCTATCAGTGACTAGTCGGATCTATCAGATCATATCAATGACTCTCAGTATCTCCACCTACTTATGTGCCTTATGGACACTGCCTTCAGATATTGGGTGATATCAACATTTCCTATTTAGCGTTCCATTCAGAGAAAGAGGCACAACTTCCTTATTTTAAGGGTGGTGAGATTTGTTTATGAGTATTTTGGGGTAGAATCTAGCCTTTCCTGTTTGTAGTTTTCAGAGTCATTTTGGGGAGAATTCTGGAAAAAAGTATTTACTTGCAATGAAGCTATCCTCAGTAGTAAATTAATTGGCATGAAGTTTCCCTCTGGCATTTTTTTTTTTTTCTAACACAGAGGTATCAGTTGAGCTTATTTTAGCTGCAAAGTGGCATCATATTATTCCATTTTAATGAAATCCACCTCAATTCCTTTTTGAGTTTGGAAAATATTTAAGGCAAGAGAACTAAAGCAGTCCAAATGAGTGCCCTTTTCCAGATCTCAGCACTCTCTTGGCAGAACTAGTGACCGTGTTCAGATAACCAACCGGAATCCAACAGGATCTGCCGTGCATGAACGAGAGATTCGCATTTTACAAAAGGGTCTATTAAGAAGGCTGACATGTTTTGAGAGGAAACACTAATTCTCCCAAATAATTTAAGAGTAAGTTCCAACTTGGAGGCATAGGACATTTTAAAAAGGGGAATGAATTTCTTTTTAACTGAGAAGATGAATGTGCCAAATGACACAGTGTATACCTGTACTTGCATATACATTACTGTGCAAATTCCTCTTCTACTTCAAAACTAAAGTTGCCCCCACCTATAGGTTAGTTTTTTAGAACACAAGGTCATCAATGGGCCCAAATCTGCAGTCCCAGAATTTTGGCCATTTCCAATTTCTAGATGCTTATAAAGAAATCCCAAATTTGCATTAAGACATTTTCTCAATCGGTGTGTGAGTGCGGGAGAAGGGGGAAGCTGATGAAGTTATCAGCTTGGGTTTTGGCCCAGGGCACCAGAAAGGAATGTTGCTGTGCTGTGTGTCCGGATGCAGTCCCTGAGGGCAGCACCCATCAAGCCGACAACATCAGCCCCCAGAGGGTGTGACAGCAAAGTGAGAAGTGTGCATCCAGAAGGTGCAAATTAGACTTGGAGGAACACACTTAGAAAATCCTGAAGAACTCCTTTTGTCCTACATCTTGGTTCAGTTACATAAGAATCTTTGGCCATTATCTCCTCACGGGTCCTACCGTCTGCTTATTATCCTCTTACTGACTCCTTGCATCAGGGTCAATCTCAGGGCCCCAGTTTGTGGAGAGTCTTACCTGGACAAAGCAGCATTTATGAAAACTGGCATGTGTTTCACATTGAAAACCCCCAGGCCTGTGCGGGGCTAGTGAAGGCCACCACCTCGGCTTTCTCGCGTGAGTTCTAGTGTCTTACGGAAGTCCCGGGGTCACATGTGTATTTGCCCTGGGGGAGGGGGGTGGGGATGAATACAACAGGTGGTCTTTAGATGGAAATCACTCTCTCTTTACAAGGGCACGCCGCGAGGTCTTCCAGGCCCGCATGCGCAGTGAGGGCCCCGGCTAGGCAGCGCTGCTGCTGGAGCAGGGCGTGCTCTGCGTGCTGCCGATGCTGTGGGCCGCGCTGCTGTTTTCCGAGGCCGGCGGGGAGGTGGGGACTTGCTGCCTTCCTGTGGTCTCTCCTGCGGTGAAGGAAGCAAAGGGACAAGGGACAAAGTCACTGACAAGTATATTTCCCCGTCTGCCAGCAGCAGGCAGAAGCAAACCGACCAGGCCTTACAGAGAAAGTTGCTGGGTGCGCTGGTTTGCTTGTTGTTCTTACGGCCTCTTGCGTAGCCAAGAGAGAACGGTTTTCAAGCGGACTGACAGGCAGTGTTAGTGACTCAGACCCTGACAGAGGACACCGAGTCCTCAGGATTTCAGTGCCTCGGATCTTTGAAGAAAGTACCACCATCTGCCCCCAGAGCCTAGCCCCTGTACTCAGGAACCAGCCCGTCTCTTCTCACAGAGAAGTTTGCAGGGTGAGACCTTTACACTGTAGCAAGAGAGACCTGCCGTTTTGGGGGCCTTTTTCTGAATCTACTTGTTCAAACTGCGGGTGGGGAGGCTCGGTTTTGCCGGAGCTGTAGCAGAGAGAGCTGTGTGTCCCAAGCACACAGCCCACCCAAGAAATGGCATTTAGGGCAAACTGCCTCCCAGAAAAACCTTTTGGGGAAAGAGGTGAGCACATGGGGAGTGTGGATACCAGGGAACCACATCCTCCATCCTCCAGTTCACTGGGGGTGCAGCGAGAATATCTCCTAACACATGAAGCATCCCACTTTTCATGACATCCCACTGCATTTTAACGAAGCACGTTCCTTGTGCCAAATGTGCAGTGCTTCGGAGGAGGAACAGGAACCCCCGGGGACACACATGGTTTGCATTTAGCCCTGCAAAAGGCCCTAGAGCGAGATCTTTTCTTCAGCGAAAATGGTCTCAGGATAGCCCTCAGAAAATGGCTCTGCGTAGGGAAAAGTGATCAACGCTCCAATGAAAAACACTGCATGTTCTCCGAAGTCGCAGCATAAACTTAATAAACTTATGGTCAGTGGTCTCCCTCCCCTCCTCCTCCAGTGTGGGAAGCCCCAGAGGGCCAGGTCTGTTTATGAATGAGCCTCCTCTTTCCTGTCCTGCTGAAACACACAGCTACCAGCCAAAGAGATAAGCAACCCTCTGGCTGCTTCATTAAAAAACTCACCAAAGGCGCTACCCTTCAAGGACAGGATCTCAGCCCCTCACTTCCATTCCCTTGCTGGGGCCCCTCAAAAGACTCTGCCAAAAAAGCAGCTCTGGGAAATGTAGACCAGGCTCGTGCCCTTGCATCTGGTTACAGGTTTCCCTGCCACCCATTTCAGAAACCACACAATGAAAACAGACATCTGCATCAACCTCCAGGCATTTTTACGCTCACTGCATTATTTGGCCCATGCTGGATTTCCTCTGATTATCTTTTCTTCTGGGATTGGTGGGATAGAGATGGGATAGGGGGTCAATATGCCTCAGAGGCAGAGAAACTTTATTTTCATTCTTCTTGGTTTCTTTCTTTCTTTCTTCTTTCTTTCCTTTCTTTTGGAATTCTGTATTTTGGACCCTCCCCAGCATTGCCCTCTACCCTGCATGGATGTATGTAATTAAAGATGGGGAAGTTTGCCTTATTGACAGTGACTTTTCTGCCAGAAATCCACTTTCCCCAGAGTGGGGGCTTATTTCTAGAGGGAAATCAAATCTTTTAGCTATTCTGATGTCAAAAACCAAATGAAAACAAAAACCCCAAAACAAAAACAAAAGCCTCCAGAGACCTGAACAATTCGTGATATATTTTAAAAATTCAGCTCCCTTAAGCCCACATGTTGATCCACACCCAGCTGGATCCTTATGTTATCAATTAGAAGGACAAATGTGGCTGTGCGTGAAGCGCATTTTGAAAACACATTTTCTCCATTTAAACAGAGGATACACCAGAAAAGCAGAGGAATCAACACTTCACCTTCACTTTCTGGCTCACCTGGACTTCATTTGCACAGCCTGATAGCAGCTAAAGCAGGATGGCCTGGCCTCATCTATTCACAACAAACAAGTGTCTCATCCAGAACTGGATTATTCCGAGTCAGGAAAAGTGCCAGTCCTGCTCCCTGACCAGGAAGTCTGAATATTTGCTTTCTGATGTCTATTTGCCAAATACAATTTGTTGCCATGCCAGTTTATTTTAATCAGTGCCCATTAAAAAGGTCTTTCAACTCCCAGTTTTGGAAACTCTTGTGCTAATGTAAAACACTGTCCAAAATGAAAGCTCAAAACAAAGAATCCCCCTAGAGTCAAGATTGTAGGATGCATTTCACCATGGCGGACAAGTCAACTTAACCTAATAATCTACTGACTTCAAAATAGCATTATATGCTGACAGATGGTAGCTACACTTGGTGGTGAATGTTGCAGAATGTATAGACCTGTAGAATCACCATGTTGGACACCTGGAACTAAAATAACACTGTGTCAACTATACTTCAGGGGGAAAAAAATGAGAACAACAACAACAACAACAACAACAACAACAAAAACCAGTCTACTGACTTTGAGCCAATTATGTGCCAAGACAAGGAGAATCTTTATCTGAGAATATTCCCAGAAATATGGAAAATACCTTCTTCTACCGTGGTGACTGTTTTCACATGTAAGGCATGAGATTTCTCAATATAACCAAGTTATTAAAAAACTTCTACCTTCTGAGAAATTAAGACAAAGTTTTTCATTGTCAGATGGAAGGTGGTGCTACAGAAAAAAATCACCATGAGAAACAAAGTTCAATGTGTAGCCACTTCTGCTTAAAAAGCCAGTGGAGTTCCCCTGGGTTTTCTAAGCTGGGCCCTTTGGTTTTCTGCTATCACGATGACCTCTCATTTCTTGGGGCACTGACTTTCTCTAACACATCCCTTGGGTGACAAACACAACCGCCCTTCTTCTGAGAAGATGGGCCGTGAGGACCGCAGGACTAAGCAGGGAAGCCCCACTTAGCAAACATAAGGAGTCCAAGGAAGGATCCTTTCTGCTCATAAACATCAGAGTTGGCCATCAGAAGAAATGTGTTCAGTCTTCACATTTTGCTCCTAAAATTTCACACCCCACTGAGGAAGAGAGATGTGGGGAGGAAGGACAGTAGAGGAGGAGGCATTTGGAGGAGGGTGGTTAGAACTAATTTGACCTGGCTCATTTATTTGCCTGTGGCTGAGCTCAGCTATTGGCAGAGATGCTTTCAGAAATAGAAAAATATATTTCTTAAGGGATAATCTGTTTTATTTCTTTAGCTTGGCATGGAGTTGTCCAAATCTGATTTCTTGCCACCTCTCTGGCAGTCTACTTTACAACTGGATTCTTATCTCTGCGTCTTTCAGCACAGCCGGGCAGGTCGTGGGGAAGAAACTTTATCACAGAAAGATGTGAATAACACGGAGAGGCTCTATGGGTAAAGAACAACAGAAGAATTTTAAAGGAAGGTGAGAGGAATCTCAAACATTTAGCCCAAAGGAGAATGTTTGCAAATATCACCCAAAGAGGATTATTATGAAGAAGAGCAGACAGCTGTTCTTTCTCTCTTGAGGGCAGATCGTGAGGAAATCAGTTTAAATGGTAGCAATGAGGATTTAGGTCACAGAGAAAAGAACTTGCTGATTATGGGGATTGGTTAGTTATAAGGGGAATTTATGGAATCTCCTTCTTGGAAGATCCTTAAGCACTGGATTGAAAACCAGATGCCGGGGGTGATTTAGATTTAATATTACTTGGTGTTAGGAAGAAAAAGATACTGTCCACTAGGCCTATGTGCTGCTTGCAGTTATGAACCAACCAATGTTTCAATCTCTTGATATCCTAACTGTAATTACTTTTACAAGCTTACTCCTGTAAGGAGAGTGACCTAGACTACCATTAGTTTATAGAAATTGTCAATCACTATCACTTTCAAAAATTGTCTCTCCCTACTCTCCAAGCTAAACGACTTTCCCTCTGCAGGCAAACTCAGCATGAGGGGTAAATTTGATGTTGTTATCATTTATGAAGAAAGGGGGAAATATTCCAAGCCAGGAATGAACGAACGAACGAATGAATTTTTAAGATTTTATTTATTCATTTTTGACAGACAGAGAGCACGAGCAGAGGGAAAGGGAGAAGCAGGCTCCCTGCTGAGAAGGGAGCCCGATGCGGGACTTGATCCCATAGTCCTGGGATCATGACCTGAGCTGAAGGCGGACACATAACCAAATGATCCACCCAAGTGCCCCCCAAGGCGGGAGTTTAAAAGCTTCAAAAATATCCTATCTCTTTCTTTCTATATTCCTGCAGTATGGCCAACCTATGTGCACCCGCATTTTGGTTTTCCATGGCTATCTTTATTTTTTATTTTTCTTAAAGATTTTCATTTTTAAGCAATCTCTATACCCAACATAGGACTCCAACGTACGACCCCAAGATCAAGAGTCACCTGCTCTACTGACTAAGCCAGCCAGGGCCCTTGTAGCTATCTTACTTTAACTTAGCGTGCGCATGTGGCTGCGAATGGATCCTGAAGCCTTTACAGTCACACCAGAGTTCCCAACCCGATCGCTGGGACTTAGTCTCTTGCCCCCTACTTCAGTCACACCCATCTTGCTGCTTCTCTCTTCACCTGGACTTCAGGTGAAGAAACTTCAGACTTCTAGAAACATAGGAAGCCCAGGCAGATGCTCCTAATTAAAAGCTCTTACCTGACTCGGATAAACCTAAGGACATGTTGACTTCTGCTTTTTAAGAACACACAGTATGTTCATCTGAGGATTGCTGAATAGAAGCCTGAGGGATTAGGAAAGACACACCTAATTTGAGACCTCAGCATTTTAATTTGCTCTGTGAAATGCAGCATTCCTTCCATTCTTAGTTTTTTTTTTTTTTTTCCTCTGCCTACACATCTGAGAACCCTTCAGTATCTTACATTTTTGTAGCACTTGGGAGTTCAGAAGACTTTTCACACGTATTCTTAGTTACTTGTTCTTACTGCCAATAACCCTGCGGAATAGGGATCAGGTCTATGTTTACTAAAAGGAAACATGGTTAAGGTACCTGGCTCAGGTAACAAGACTAGCAGTGAAACTAGAGCTTCAAGTCCAAGGGTTGTACAGACACACGTGGAGGGTGGCCTCTCCCAGCGCCCCTGCTTTTCCTTCTTCCTCTTGTTATCATCAGAGTTTGAGTACATTCTGTCCAGGGGCCACAAGGCAAGTTAAATAAAGTATAAAGATAAATGATGACAACATTTAACCCATCCTCCTGCATGGATTTGTTTGCAAAAGGAAAGTGTTTTAGTTTGGCGAATGGGGAGGCACAACTTTAGAAACTGATAAACAGTGATCGGAAACTTCTCTAAACTACAAGTGGTCTAATTCACTCTTCTTACGGATGAGCGATTGAAATCATTACAATCAGGTTATCAAGAGACTGAGACATTAACTGGTACAGCATTGCAACCTACACATAGGCCTGGAGGAAAATCTCATCAAAATTAAAAGGCATAAACCTGCAAGAAAGAAGAAGAAGGAAAACAAACAAACAAAGAAAACTGGAAATGGAGACCAAAGCAGTAAAATACTGGAAGCTGGTAAAGAAATGAGTGAGTGGGGGCGCCTGGGTGGCTCAGTGGGGTAAGCCGCTGCCTTCGGCTCGGGTCGTGATCTCAGGGTCCTGGGATCGAGTCCCACATCGGGCTCTCTGCTCAGCGGGGAGCCTGCTTCCCTCTCTCTCTCTGCCTGCCTCTCTGTCTGCTTGTGATCTCTGCCTGTCAGATAAATAAATAAAATCTTAAAAAAAAAAAAAAAAAATGAGTGAGTGACCTAGCAGATTTAAGAGAGTCAGAACCTAAGCCAACAGTGAGAGAAGCCGAGAAACAACCAAGTTATAACCCAGAGCCCTCAAAAACTCAAGAAATGGTGGCATCAGATACCCCAAAAGAGAGAGTAAACAAGGTGCTGCAAGCACTGGGGTTGGCTGACTTCCGTATAAGCAGCAGTGAGATTTCCCTAAGTCCCCTTCTTTACTCTGTCTGGTGGGACCCTACCCTTCCTCAGCGGGGAGGAACACAGGAAGTTTACTCTCCAGAAGATAAAACTGAGAGTCTGATCAACACCAGGACAGCGGAGAGCAGAGAACCCAGCTGAAAGAGGATTAAATGAATGTCATGGACATTGAATGCTGTGATCCCCAGAACACAGACAGCCAGATCTATACCTTCCAGGAGGAAAACCTGAGGAGCTCAAGAGGAAAGATCTAAAGATGGGTTATCAGGAGTTCTTTGATAAAAGGCCTAGTCAGATCACCCTAAGGGAAGTTCACAATCAATATATCCCATCCACAAGCTCAGAACTTACTCATTCTTAAATAATCCTATGTTAGTATTCTCAAAGAGATAAGATATTATACCCATGGGATAAAAATAGGGTATATGCTTTTAATTCATAGGAAAAATGTTTTGGAATTTAAAAATCTGAATACAGTATTTAAAAATTCAGTAGGAAACTAAAAGATAAAGGTGAAGAGATCTCTTAGAAATTAAGGGAAAAAAGTAGAAAGCAGAAAAAGGAAAATTAGGGATCATTCAAAAGATTTTTTTTTTTTTTTTGAGAGAGAAAAAGGGGGTGGGTGGGCAGAGGGATAGGGAGATAATCTCAGGCAGACTCCTGCTGAGTGCAAAACCTGATGAGGGGCTTGTTTGCATGACCCTGAGATCATGACTTGAGCCAAAATCAAGAGTAGGATGTTTAACTGACTGAACTACCCAGGTGCCCCAAGAGGTTCAATTCCAAATAGATTTCTAGAATGTGGGAGAACACAGAAAATAGGAGAAAACAAATAATTCTAAAAATCTTAATGCTCAAGGACAGGAGTTTCTGGACTAAAGAACTCAGTTAATGCCTGGCATAAGATATGAAAATACACCTAAATCAAGGACTGTTGTAAAATTTCTTCCAGAAAAAACCAAACCAAACTAAACCACAATAACATAAAAAAACAGGCCAGGAATCTGAATGGCTTTGAGTTTCCCAAAAGCAATCTTCAGAGGTAAAGGTCAATGAGGAGTGCTTCTAAAGTTCTGAAGGAAAATTATTTATGACCTAGAATCCTATACTCTGTCAAACTACCTACCATGTGTTTGTATAAACTGAGGATATTTTCAGATATGCAAGGTATGACAATCATTTACTTCTTATGTGCCTTTTCCACAGAGGAGGAGGAAGACATGGGAGAGATGACACAGGCCATTCAAAACTCCAAAGTGCAGGGAACGCCCAGAACGGTGGTGAAAGAATGTAAGACAGCAGTGTCCAGAGAGAGTGACCAGTTCAGACAGGAACAGGTAAGAAGGCTCCAGGAAAGATTTAGTGAAGGAAAGGAATCAGCAGAAGATCTGTTACCTGAATGTGTTAAGAGATTGAGTCCACTGGCTGAGAGTCAACAGATGAATTAGTGAGAAGTATACAGAAAACTAAGCTAATGTGTGTGGGGGGGAAGATAATCATTAATTCTAGGGAAAATTAAAGGTCACGCAGGAATGGGGTGCCTGGATGTCTCAGTTAAGCGTCCAACTCTTGGTTTTGGCTCAGGTCATGGTCTCAGGGTTGTGAGACTGAGCCCCACATTGGGATTCCCTCTCTCTCTCTGCACACAGCCCCCCATGCCCCCACTCACATGTTCTCTCAAAAAAAAAATCATGCAGAAGGAAAATGATATTACATAGCTAAACTGTGCTTAGCATTTAGGTAGTCATAGCAATGTAAACAGTAAATAGTGATCAACCCCAAATTTCAGCATAATTCTGTCAGGAGAATGGTGGGGATAGGGGAGCAATCAGGGGCATGAATGTATAACTGGGGCAGAGGGATGAAAAAGAACTAAATTCTCCATTGTAGGAGGTGGACAGAAAAGGCCTGTAACTGGTAAGTTAAGAAGTAGTGCTATTATACTATTATTTTGATATATGGATTAATGTCCAAAATAATCAGCTAAGAGTCATAAACAGTGCTCTGAGGAGCAAGAAAAGGGAGTGAGGCAGGAGGGGGCTCATGTTCTTCACAGCATGAACAGCAGTTCTTATAGAACTATTTTAGCCTTTAAAATATATGCAGGTACTACTGTGATAAGATTAGAAAATTTGACGAAAAAATAAAAGTAAATACTTTTGCCCCAACCTCAAAAAACCCTTCATGGACCACAGGTTTGGGACTCTTGAACCAGCAGGGCTCTCAGGAGCATCAAGATTCTATGGCTCCTTTCTAGCACAATTTCCATTCCAACGGCTCCTTGAGAACGTAAGCTTCAGGAATGGAGTTTTCCAAACAGGGTTAAAATAGCTTTAAGGATGCATCCCTCACGATGCCCAAAGCTATGATATGAAGAAGTAGGGACTCAGCTTTCTTAGACTCACACACATTCCAGGTACGTAAGTAGATATCCCCAATTCAAACATGTGACTTGGTTTTGTGCTCTGTGTTCAGATGGAACAGAAAGCGTAATCAAAGAGAATCTGTCTAAATTAAGGGTTGTGTTTGACACAGAGGCAGATGCTGCTTGAACCCCCAAATTATGCCACATAAGGTCTGCGTTCCACAGCTTATATTATTGTGGAAATTGAATGCACTGAGTCTGTGTTTGTATACACATATCTCTCCACTGGATACTGCATTATGATTTCTCTTCATTTAAACTTGCTGCTTCGCTGATCCAGGTATGAAACCAGAGGAGTTCTGGACAGGATAGTGCCACTGGGTTCTGAAGTGAGCCTTTTTCACACTTACGTGATGTTGGTTTCTCGTAGGAGAAGTCTTTAAAATGAACCAGAGGCTATGGCTATTAGTAAAAATTCATTCTGAAGCTGTATCACGTGTGATGCTAGCAGGGTTAGAGCCCCAACAACAGTGTCTATAAACCTTTTAACTTCCAAATCAGTGTAATTTATATTGCTGGAAACCGTCACAGGAAGGGTTTTGGGTTTTGTTTTTCTTTCATCTATTTCCAAGCCTATTTCTATATTAATGAAATGTAAAAACTCCTCCCCTTCAGTCTCTGGTTTGTGGGGGGAGGGAGCAGGAACAATAAACCTGGGAATGTAATGAGCAAAGCAATAAAGGGCGTAAAACCACACTTTGCTTTTTATCAGGTTTGTGAGCTTGGCTCTGCACAGGAGTTGGGGATTGTCAGCGTGAGTTCAGTGGGGTGTGTGCCAAGAGTGAGGGCCATGTGGTAGCTGGACTGGCCTCCTGGCCTGAGATGAACTCTCAGGGTTTGAGGGTGTAGTTCGATGGCCAAGGCGAGTCAGGGCTCAGTGGGCACATGTTAAGCCCATATAAAATCCTCAGGGCTATAGAGTCTTTTTGGCGTAATTTCAAGTTCATTCCCAACATACAGCAGAAGCGGCCAACAGTCCTAGAACCTCCCAGCAATGCAGGAGATTGGGAAAGACTGTGAGAAACAGCTAGTCTGAGATCTGAAAGTGTCCATATTCCCGTGACAAATTATTTACTCTAAAATGCTACTCTGCAGAACGCTTTCTCTTCTGGTGCTTGTATGAGCCATTCCCAAGGAAGAATATTCCTAAACCGATTCACAGACATTTGTATATCCTCAGAATCATTACATTTAAGATTAAGAGTCTTATTTTTCTCTCTCTCACATGAAACGGACCTCCCTCAAATGTCACTGACTAGGAACAAGAATCTGAGAACTCAAAGCCCCACTATTACACTCTCCTTAACTTTCGCTGTGGATTGTGTGACTTCCCCAAGCTAGGCACAAAGGACATTTCCTCCTGTCACCTGGAGGATGACATCTCCAGACTCATCTGGAGGATGCGGTATTTGAAGTGAAAATTCTGGTAAGGATTAAGATATGACTTCTCAAAATGCCCTTCTGTGCTTCTCCTTCCTTTAAAGCAGTCTTCTTTTCAGCTTGTCTGGTTGAATGGTCCAAGGTAAGGCCAAAGATGAGGGCGTTCATTGGTTCAGTGGAAAATTAATGAAATTGTTTTTTTTTTTTTTTTAAGATTTTATTTATTTGACAGAGAGAGACACAGCAAGAGAACGAAAATAAGCAGGGTTGCGGGGGAGAGGGAGAAGCAAGCTTCCCGCAGAGCAGAGAGCCTGACGCGGGGCTCGATGCCAGGATCCTGGGATCCTTACCTGAGCCGAAGGCGAGATACTTAACTACTGAGCCATCCAGGCGCCCCCAAATTAATGAAATTCTAAACAGAAAGGCCATGGCCTCTGATTGATCAATCAAGCACAATTTACCTGGGTTCACAGTATAAATAGCAAGGACCCAAGGACATAGAAGCCCAACTAGCTCACTAGACATACCCCCAAATGCATGTCTTTCTTTGCTATATCCATCTGCAAGGAAACTAAGAAAGAAGCAACATAAGGGCAGTCTATTTGTTTTTTCCCCACTGCACTAGACTCCCCTTGCTACACCTGCCTTCTCTACTGGTATCAGAATAGGTTCTCTGTTCAGGCCAGGTTTCCAACCTTGGGATTGAGGAGAAGGGGCAAGGGAAGGGGTAGGGGGTGGGGGGACACATCAGAATTTTGGGGAAAGAGGAACACAGCTTGAAAACAAATGCTTTGTTTCACCATTTTTATTTTTTTGCAATTCATGAAAATTTGTTTTTAAAATTTAACTTCATAGAAGAAAGACATGAGAATTTTATGCTTATCAAAGAGGACATGGCATGGGTTTTAAAAGGGTCAAGAAATTCTAGTTGAAGTCATGGAGACTGGGGACTCTGGTGGATAGTGCTCAACCTCTTAGCAAATATGGTAATAAAATCTTAGCTTCCTTTCTCACTTCCTGCCCATTCATATGTCTGTACTGAAGTCTTGAGCTTTGAGGGAAGGGTTTATATTTCCAGTTTGTCTACATCAATTTTCTTTAATTAAACCCTAACCACAAAATAGCTTTATTAGTAGCTAACCTTCACCAACATCTCAACGGCAATTAGCGTAGTTTAAACATTCCTTTTCTAACGGTGCTTAAAGCAAATTATATTTTTGCAAAACCCAATTGATGCCAAAATATGTCCAAGTGCAAACTGTGGGAATGACCTTTCTCTCGTTTGTTATTATTCCATCCACCCACCCATGCAATGAAACACTGAAACGTCTGCTGTGTGGCAGACACAGGGGACGCATGCGGACTAATACTCAACAGTTACACTCACCTGTGTGAGAATAAATGTACCACAAGGCCCCCGTCAGGAGTGCTCCGATCACAAACGCTGCAAACGCAATGCCCATCACGGTGAGGGTGTCCAAACCATGGAAAACTGCTACAAGGAAGGGAAGCCAATACAATGCTTTCAGTGAGTCTGCACCAGATGTTGCAACTTTGTATTTGTTTTACAAGCACTGTCAGGTTGGGCACAGACTAAGAAAATGAGGCCAAAATGAGAATCCCAACCAAATGCAATGTATCTGAAACTTGCACATTTTTTTTTCTTTCAAAATGATCAGATTTCCAAGATAGCTTCAATTTGCAGGTTACATCCTCAATCTGAAGATGCTCTGGAAACTGAAGTGAGCTCCCATTATCAAAGTGTGGCACAATGCTTCTTATTCATCAAACACTTGCAACAATGAGACAAGGAAAACACAGAGATAACACATTTCAAATACTCTACAAATACATTTTCATGGACACTTACAGGTATGAGAGATAATAGGAAGATGGGGGTGGACAAGGAGGAAACGTAAAGTAAGGAAGGACCAACTATTCCTATAGAGTCTCATATTTCAGTGGTCCCCTCAGATCAAACCCTCCATCTTAACAATTCTGTATTGCGTCATTTAAAACAACCCACTTTTTAACACTTTCCCAACCGTGATCTTTCTATGAGGGGGGACGGAAATACTTCTCGATGTGGAGTGATGTCAGTTTTATGGGCAGCAAAACATATAAATAGAACCAATTGTTCCTCCACTTGGCAAAGATGTTTATATTTGAAATTAATTCCAGGCCACAGAAATAGAACATTTCCTTTCCTTTAAGAGAACTACGTTCTGTGAATCACTTATAAGAAGTTAAAATCAGCTTCCAAGAGATGGGATTTTCAGCAGAATTTCTAAGGTGTCTATTTTTAAATTTAAATATAAATTTAAGGTATAGGATCTCCCCACTATCTCAAACCCATTTCTATGCTCCTCTTGAGTCAGAAGCGACTCTGGCTGATCTCTATGTAAATTAAATCTCTTTGCCTTTCATCTTACTTCAGTGTAGAAGACCTAGTTATATAGACAAATGTGACATACATAACCACCCCTGCTCCGAGCAGCCCCACAACTTGTAAGTATGCCATGCTATTGAAGATTCTGGAATTTTGGAATTTCCAAGTCCTGGTGGCTACTTTTCTAGCCATATGCCCTTTGGTGTGTTAACTTCTGGAAATGGACCTAGCACTACTTCACCTGCTGAAGGCAGGGAGTGAACAAAAGGAGTTTGTAAAAGGTTTGGGGACCTGAGGAAGGAATATGAACTGGGAAGAACTCTGGAGGTTAAGATGAACCAAACCATCCACTCAACTTAATTTAGTCTGTAGGTATGCCTTTTTATGCTTACAGATGCAAAACTGGGGCAGGATTGCAAGTTTTTAGTAAAACTCTGAAATTCTAAAAATGGAGATGTCATTTATGAAAATCAGGGTGGGTCATCTCCCATGTATCTCTTTGTAGGTTCATGATACTCTTCTGTTATACTGCTGAACTAAGGCACTTAATTAAAACAGTGTAGTGCTTTGCATAAAGAAACTCGTCAGACTGTTATGTGTATATGATGAGGTCAGCCATGGAGACTAATCTAGAGAGCTGTAGGGAAGAATTCTCCTCACAAGGCAACAACATCATCTAGAAGAGCTCTGGGTGCAAAGCCAGAAAGCCCAGGTTCTAGTCCTGCCTGAATGCCAGTTATAACCATGGGCAAGTCACTTAAATATTTTTTGGTCAGAATTTCCTTCTGCATAGAGTGACAAAATTGGCCCACATAAATCCCAATGCACCATTTTGGAGTAGTCGGTCTCTTTTCTTTATTTCTTACAAGTCTCCCCTCCTCGCCTTTCCTTACACACCCCCCTTGGACCCCCCTTGGACTAGAGATTGTCTCAAAGACACAGCAACTATCTTCCTTTAGCAAGTAACTACTGTCGATGACATGGAAAACAAAACACTCCCAGAGATGTGAGTTAATGCTTTTAGATCATAACTGATAAGTATGCAAATAATGAACTCTCTCCAAAGCTAAGTAAGTTACTACCTTCCCATTAAGGCCACACATGCCAGTGGGTCAACAAATTCATATTTAAAAGTGGCAGGCAGAAAAAAAGAAAGAGGATGAAGGAAGGACAGAGGAAAGGAAAAAGTATGAGATTACGAAAAAGGGGGAGACAGGGATTGAGAGCAGAGGTCTTCTTATCAAAACTCAAAGTTTGCCAAATGCTCCATAACCAATTCATTTTTATAAAAAGCCCAGGAGGCTTCCTTTCAAAAAAGATGGATAAAGACTTACGTGGAGAAATTGGACTTGGTTCCTTAATGCCTGGACCTGTTTCTGGAAAAAAAAAAAACACACACACACACACACACACACACACAAAGAAAAACTTGATATATTCCATAGAGAAACCAAGTTTTAAGCAAAAGTTCATCACAATCTCAGCAGGGATTGACATGTTCCTATTTGTTAATACTCAGTGAAAGTGTTGTCAGTTAACCTCTTTAGATGTCAAAACTTTAACATGGCTACTCAGAAATGTTAAACATTGCATTTTGTTAACAATCAATTATACAGCTTCTCCAAGTTGAAGAAAACTTGAAGGCAAACTTAAGGAATTTGAGTCTGACAGCATCTGTGTGTGTGTGTGTGTATGTGTGTACACCTTTGTATTTATTTATAAGAGGATTCAATACCTTTAAATACCATATTTCTCCAGTATATTCATGATATTTTTCCACTTTCAAAAATCTTTTAATGTGCACAAATTTTGTGGGGGCGCCTGGGTGGCTCAGTGGGTTAAGCATCCCACTCTCGTTTGGCTCAGGTCATCTCAGGGTTGTGAGATCGAACCCCACATCAGGCTCCACGCTCAGCTCAGCAGAGTCTGCTTGGTTTCTCTCTCTGCCCCCCTACCCCTCGCTCACTCAAATAAATAAATAAATAAAAATCTTTAAAAAAGTATACATAAGTTTTGTAAAAGTATCCTTATTCTTCTTTCCTTAATGCCATTATCCTATAGTTTAGCTCTTTTAAAAAAAAATAAAAAACTTATTTATTTGAGTGAGGGAGAGAGTGCACACATGCACTGGGGGAGGGGCTGAGGGGATGGGAAAGGAACAAGCAGACTCCCTGCCGAGTGGAGCTTGACAGGCGATCTCAGGATCATGACCTGAGCCAAAACCAAGAGCTGGGTGCAACTGAGCTACCCAGATGCCCCTCAGCCTCTTTTCATCAAACATCTACATTATTATAGAGCTTCCCTAACTGGTCTCCTTGTTTCCACCCACTGCCCCTGCTCCTGCCCTAAATATTTCCTCCTCCATATTTTCCCTCAGAGTGAATTTTCCAGAGCCCAGAGTTGATAATGTTATTGTCCTGATTAAATTGCTCCATGACTTCCTGTACTCATAGGGAAAAAAAATCTAAACTCAAGCCTGGTACACAGAAGTTCTGCTTTCCTTCTCTACCAGCATATTGCTAGCCTCCTTTCCTAAGGGCCCTTCACCCATACTGGGCTCCTCATACTTATTTAAACTTCCCAAATTCTCCATGCTGCTTAGGTTGTCACACTTTGCAAGCCATCCCCTGAAATACCCTCCTCCCCCAGACCTGCTTATTGGTATTTTCACTGGGAGGCCTTCTCTGACTCTCTCAGTGCCACAACCTCCACCCCAGCAGGGCCGGTCTCTACCCATGTGGCTTACTCCATCCCCCGGTTGTCCTTCACAAAACTCCGTCACATCCTAATTCTCTAGATTCTTCTCTGCCCTGAGGGCAGGGTATAGTTCTTACTCATCTGGACATCCCAGGGCTCAGCCTAGCAAGGAACAGGCCTGCCAGAAATGTTCCGTGAAGGATGACTAGAATGTTGACGTACTTCTTGACAATGGAGACAACAGAAGGAACTGGGAATAAGGCTATACAACAGTGCTTATATACTCTGACATTTCTATAATGCTTTCGTGTTCAAATCTCATTTGAGGTTCACACTAGCCTGTGAGAGAGGCAGAAAAAGAATTCTTATCACTATTTTACAAACGAGCATCCTGAGACTCTGCTATCATGTGACTTGCCCAAGGTCACAGCTGGAAAGCATCAGCGCAGGGGCTGAGCCCAAATTCCCGATTCTGCTTCGTAGGCTACATGACTGGGGAGTGTCGCTCTGTCCTTAGCAGGGGAGCACTGATTAAGAAGCTTCTTGTGACTCACTGTGAGAACAGCACAGATCAGGGAACGGTGTATTATGGCCCAATACTTATTTTTACATGCCTTATGAATTAAGAGTACATTTTGTATTTCTAAGTGACTGAAAAAAAACCCTAAAGAATAATATTTTATGACATATGAAAGGTATGTGAAAGTCAGACCTATTCCATAAATCAAGTTTTCTTTGAACATAACTATGTGCATCATTTGTATACGTCCATGCCCGCAATGCTGTAGGAGCAGCAGGGGTCATCAGGGCACGGCCTGTGTGAGAGAGACAGACCCGAAACACTCCCCAGCTGGCCCTTCCCAGAAAAAAGGTGCTGCGTCCTGGGACAGACTCTGACCCTGCCCTTTAGAGCGGCAAGTGATGAGTGTTCTGCACATACCTTTCCACCTTCATTTTCATTCAGTGAGAAGGAACACATACCTTGTGTCGGAATCCACAGTGGAGCAAAAGACATTGTGAAAAACTGACCAAACCAGCAGCGTTTGAGATCATGTTTACAAAAATAAAGAAGCTACGTAGGATTGTAAATTCTCGGGATTAACCACCTCAGCTGGGCTGCCTACATTCCTGCAGCCTGGGGGGAGTGGGTCCAGCTCTAGGGGAAGCAATGCCATGGGATGAAGCAAAGCCACCACAATGGAATGGTGCCCCCCAGAGTTGTGCAATGTGGTGGTGCCAGGGTGAGGATATGTTCAGGTTTTAAAGAGAATTACTAAAATTAAAATAACTCTGAAAGCTTTTAAGGAAATCTTTTTTTTTTTTTAAAGAAAATATAATTCAGGATGCAGAACAATCACCAACTACAAAATAACACAAGAGACTGTCTCCTAGGAGTCTCATCCCATCAGCCTATTGGCAGAGATAAAATAATGAAGGTGATGCCTTCCATTTACACATGTGTATAGTGTTTTACAACTGACAAAAAGCCTTCTCTTAGATTTTCTCATTTTAACCTCCCAAGAATCCTATGAAGTAGGGGTATCTCACCACAAAACTACTTCCAAGAAGCAGTGGTTGGATTCACTGAACTAAGTCCAAAGGCATTTAAAGGTCTCTATAGTCTTCATCATATGAGAAATATACACACTTCTGGGAAGAGTTCCATCCAATCGCCCATGGCTGAACTCTGTCGCTCAGAATCCCTAAGTGGTTTTAAATAATGACTCTCCCCTGAGGAGACCTCACATGTGAGAATGTGGGTTTTAGAGCAAGGCCTGTGTGATGGATGGCATTGTTTGAAAATTCTTAATGGATTTAAGCTATGATCTAATCCCTCTCCCCCACCCCAAATAGGGGCCTTCTCTCAGAGCTAAATAGAAACAGTTGTTGCTTATTTCCCCTGGGTGAAGTTTCTCCATAAACAATAACAAGTACAAGCTGCAGCACTGAGGTTATAGGATTTTATCCTTTTTTTTGTTCCCAAAATCCCCAATAACCCCTGTGTATGACTAGGGAGTCTGATCTCTACCGGAACCCTAAAACAGAGTTGGCGCGCTGAAAGGAAAACAGGGGAACACAGCAATATTTACTTTTGGTTTAAGGGTACAATTGTAAGAAAGGAACCCTTGCTATTGCTGCAAAGATACTGTTAACAATAGAGATTTATTTGCAGAAAGAACAAACTATAATCAACATTCTGAATTAAATATCTTCATATACTCTGGAGCAAAATTCGGTCTGCCTCTAGAACCAAATTTCCCTCCTCAGATGGCTGGGCATGGTTTTCATAAATGGGATATTTCTGGGGTTATGCATGAGTAATAGACCACAGCTTTTAGCCTCCAGCTTTCAATTCAGTTCTCCTAAACATGGTAGATCGAGCAGGCCCACGGGGAGATAAGGTGTTTACTCGGTACCTACATCTATTGGTGTTTGGCAAAGAGAGAGAGAGAGGGAGATCAAGAGGCTAGAGACTCAGGAGGCCTCTGTGCAGATCTCTTTTAACATACAGTTTTTACTAACTTCATTGTAATCAAACCACTTCTCTGGGTTCTTTCAATATTGATGGCATTCACTCTAATTGTCTGGTCACTCCTCTACACCTTTTCACTTGATTGGTGGTTCTTACCTAGGGTGATTTTTGCCCCCTGGCACCCCACCAGGACATTTGGAAATGTCTGGAGACATTTTGGGTTATCACAATGGGTAGTGGAGGGGTTTGCTATAGGCACCTAGTGGGTAGAAGCCAAGATGCTATTCAAAATCCTACAACGCACAGGACAGCCCTCTACAAGTTATCCAGCTCAAAAGCATCAATAGAGTCAAGGTTGTGAACCTCTGCATGACATTGTGAAGGCCTTACAGACAAGGTAATGTGTTTACTATATGCCTAGCATATGGCAGGTACCAATAAACATTTTTTGGAATAACCATAATTGTCATGTGTATCGTAATACTGCGTACATCTCCCCAAAACCAATCTTCATGCTGCTTTCAGGGTAGTCTTCCTAAATGATCTGATCATTGGTTCCTTACCCAAGAGCTTTTTTTTCTTTTTTAAGATTTTTTTTTTCCTTCTAAGTAATCTCCATACCCAACACGGAACTTGAACCCACAACCCCGAGATCAAGAGTTACATGCTCCCCCAAATGACTCAGCGAGGAGCCCCAATCTCTTAGTGTTTCTTAACTTTCAGAGGTGCCATACTGGAATATTTATGGATGAGATGACATGTCTGGATTTCCTTCAAAACAATCCAGGGACAGAAAGTGAGAAAACAAGTTTGGCCATAAATGGGTAGTTGAAACCAGGAGAAGGATTCATGGGATTCATTCTACAATTCTATTCTATTTTTGTATATATTTGATATATATATATTCCAAAGTAAAAAGTCCCTACGGTATCCCTCTCCCTTGGGTAAAGACTGAATAACTTAGTCTGTCCATTAAGCATTTCTACCATCTTTTTACTCAGCTTCTCCTCATCTCTACCTCAGCCTGAGGACAAAACCTGGCTGGGTGCATTAGAGTATTTTTGTTCTGGAAAAATCAAATGTGTTCCAAAAAGGAACGCCTCTCTTGGATTAACTTCCAACTGACGTTCACAACTTTCCCTTTCATTCCCCTTCCACCCCGACTCCCCCCAAAAAACCCAGTTTGGCTGAGAGGTTAAGAGGAAGGAAAGGAAATTAATATTTACTGAGTGCCCATGATATGCCAGGTGCTGTCCTGAGCACACTTATTTTTAAAAAGTTATGTAGTGGAAATTCAGTATTTTGAACATTTAACTTGCTAAGAATTACATACCATACGTAAATCATGGCATATTTGGGGATGATGTTTATTGTCCTTTCTCACTCATTTTTTTTTTTTTAATATGTGCCCTGAATTTCAGAAAAATGATCACTCTTCCCTTTCACCATTCTCAAAAAACTATCACTGACGTGGTATAGCTGTTTTTATTGTGTAAGCCCTAGTGTTCTCAAAGGCCACAAAACTGCTCACAGCATCCAAAGCAAACAGCACTAACATGCCTATACTTCAAACTATTTCAGAAAATATGGTAGGATGGCACTACCTCAACTATTTTAATTGTTTTGCCATAAACCATAATATGCATAAAGTATGCATGTTTTCTGGGCTGTTTTGTGAGTTACAATTCAAAGTCACAGAACTTCTAAATTTTAATACTCCCTTAAACAGCTTACATTTCCCCCAACATCTTACCCTTTGAAGAACAGACATGTTTCTTAAAAGTCTTCATCTTCTTTTCAGTTCATAATCAATTAGAGTATTTGGGTGTGAGCTTGAATGCCAATGTGATACGTACGGCATGAACAGGAGGCGGAGGTGGGAAGAGGGTGTGGAGAGATGACTATGTTGCTTGTAGTTTATTAAAAACTAGAATCAACCTCCACCTAGCACAAGGCAAAGGGTTTAGGAAGGCACAAACTAGAATCAGAGTGCCTGGATTTGAACCACAGATCCACCATTTATTTATATGTGGTGTGACCTTGGTCAAGTTACTTAATCTTGCTTTATACTTGGCTCGCAGAAGGGCTATGAGGATTAAATACGAGTATCCCCACAAAGGATTTAGCACAGGGCTTTGTACTAAGTAAATGCCAATAAATGTTAGATAATCACAGTTGTCATCTCTATGACTATCATCACCACCCGCACCACCATGTTGGAAGTTTTAGCAGCAAAAGAATGTTAACCCAGTGCTGGTTCCCAAAGGACTGAGATGGCGGATATGTGCTGCAGAAGCACAGGCAAGTTCCATTAAAAATGGTGGCCCAGAGGAGGGACCCAGAATTGGTCAGTCTTGATGGCCTATTCTCTTTGTCCACAGAAGGAAGAAACACCACCTGAAATGTGTCCACGCCATTGGCTTTGGGAGCTACAGAGCAGCTCTCTGCTTGGCTGTGAAGCTGATACCCAGAGACTTCAGCTGCTGTTGCCCCAGAAAACCCAAGTGTTAAAAAAATAAGCTGGACTAAATGACCTTGAAGACCTGGAACTTTGGCCTTCAAAGAGTACCAGTGTGGTTCAAAGGACAGTGAAATATCCCACTGCTTGGGCAATTTTTACCCCCAAAATTCATTCTGGTAAGAGATACTTCTGGAGATACTATGGAGTCTGTGGCTTACAAAAGTAACACAAAGCTGGCAGGAAGAACATTCATGACCCTGTTACTATTCAGATCAACTAACGTTATTAGGCAAATGGTCACATTCCCATTTCAACTGACTATTCCAATTCACGGAGAGGCAGAGGGAAAGCACACACTCCAACGGCCTGCATCCTGGAGAAATGATTTCAGAGTCAAAAGAAAATAAACCTAGAAGGTGGGAAGAGTCACTCACAGAGCTGAAAACTGCCAGAAAACTGACCCCACTCAGTGCAGTTAGAAAGCACATTTGCACACAGCCCCTGGGAAGCTGGCCCATCCACTAACCTTCATTTGTTTAACAAACCTAAGCAATGAACTTTCTTCACAACGCGTGCACTTCTCTGCTAAAATCTACTCTCCATTAGCAAATCTCGTGAAACTGGTTTGATATTTGGTAAAATTTCCTCCTGAACTTCAATGAAAAAAAAACCACTGAACTTTCAGGATAATTACACTAAGCTTAAATAAAAGTAATTACCTAATTTACAAGAGGAATTACTTAGAAAAATACCACCAAACTTAAAAGAAGCATGCATGAATTACTAGAAGTTATACTACTGCAATATTAATGCCCAATTATTGTCAGGCATAGAAAGCAAGCTGCTGCCATCAATTACCCACAGAACTACATCTCTGGAAACAGGTAAGAGTAACAGATGGGAATACAAGGTAGTGGTTGTTATTAGTACAAAGTGCAGCCAGCTGTTGTCCAAATGTGATATACTTTGCAATCCAATTAATTCACTTATTTCCTTCCCCTGGACCCAATAAATAGGGAACTCTTTGGGCAATAAATTCAAAAAACAATTTCTTTCCTTCTTCCTTTCCTTTACTCCCTCCCTTCCTCCTTCCCTCCATCCCTTCCTTCCTTCCTTCCTTTAAAGTAGGCTCCATGGAGCCCAATGCAGAGCTTGAACCAGCTGAGCCACCCAGGTGCCCCTGGGCAATCCATTTAAAGAAAGACTGTGGCTGGTTCACTGTTTCAAATGGCTGAAAACCTACCAGTCGAAGCAAAACAAACAGCAACAACAAAAAGTGTTGCTGAGGAACTAATGAACATCTAATATGTACATTTCACACCACCTTCAGGATGGCTGGGAAATGTATCAAAAACTATTTTGCTTCTTCAAACAGTATAGCTGTGTTACAGCTGAAAGGGTCTCAAGAAGCCATCTGGTCTAAACCCTTCCTTTTCCAGATAAAGAAAATCAAAGTCAAGGACATAGAGAGAGATCTCTGAAGTCCCATAGCCAGTTAGCAGGGAAAGTTAAGAGCTGTGCCCCAGTCTCCTAACTCTAAGCCACACCCGCCCCACGATCCTCTCTTGCCCTTCCAAAGTGAGCATGCCCCTAGGAAGAGGGCAGATGCCATCACCAGATATGTCAGGAAGAATGGCTCTACTATTTGCATAAAGGTCACGCCACCAAAGAATAAAGTAGACAGCATCCATGTGCCTCTCTTCTACTATTAGGTACTGGGTGCCTCTTCTCTTAGCCCCTGCTATCTTGCCTTGCCAAATCCAGCAGTGCTTAGATCAGAAAGGCCATCCCAGGGCTGCCTCCAAGCCTACAACTGGTCAGCTCCACCCAGCAGGTCTCTCAGCCAATGCTCACCAACCAGAGACAGGATGCTGGGTGGCTTTTATCAAGGCTCCAGGGCCATGCTCCTCCTCGCCCCTCAGGGTGGTGGAAGGAGGCCTGGAGACCAAGCCCTGAAATGTCTAACCCCAAAGGCTAGAAACCCACTTTTACTCTCCCAGACTTCTCTTTGTTTGGCACCCTTTGGCAATGTTTCTAAGATAGTTGCAGGTTGTTTTCAGACAGTGACAAACGTAGCTGCCCAGACAGCCCAAATGTGCATTTGCCCCCACCCCCATCAGATGTTGCCAATTGCCTGCTGTGTTCTTGCCCATCTGTGCCCTTCAGCCAGGATGTCCATCCCCATCAGGTGCTCTCCATAGTCCAGAGGGCCTCAGGTCCATTCCTAACACCCTCATGGAGCCCGACTCTGCTTCTCTATTGGTTCGGCTGATGTGGCCTACACCTGGTCTGGCTTTGCCTGGCCTGGCCACCTGAAGCCAGACCTCCGAAGACTCATCCTTCCTTTCCTCCTACAAGAAAGTGCAGACTGCCAAATGCTTCTGTGTGTGTGTGTGTGTGTGTATGTGTAGGAGGAGACACCTTTCGCTTCAAGCAACAAATGTGACTGTGTACAATTCGGAAACCTGAATTACAAAAATGCATTTCGACAGTGGCTTTCAACCTTCCTTCTGCTCTGACCTAAGATGGATGGTATTCATATACACAACACCCTCCCCGACCAAAGGCATCTGCGATCGCGATGCCCTGGGACTGCTTGTACTCAGCACAAACACTGCCAGGAGATCACGAAAGATGGGCTGTGGGCTGTTCAATCCTGGTATGTGAGGAGGAACTCAGAGCTTTTCTTGCTTACTTGAGGAATATGTCTGAATGGCAAGGGAGAATGACACTGGGATAGGGACAACTTTGACTCTGATCTAATATTTAAAGAGGAAATCACTGGCAAACCTATCACTAATAACTTAGCCATACGGCAGAACAGACCCAACTAAATAAAAGGCTCCTTTGGCAAAAATCCTTTTCTAAAGTTACTAATTGGCCCTTAAGGGTTTTATTTATTTATTTATTTATTTATTTATTTATTTATTTTAGAGAGAGCACTTGAGCAGGGGGAGGGGCAGAGGGAGAGGGAGAAGCAGACTCCCCGCTGAGCAGGCAGCCCAACTCAGGACTTGATCCCACGACACTGAGATCATGACCTGAGCTGAAGTCAGATGCTTAACCAACTGAGCCACGTAGGAGCCCAGCCTTTAATGTCTCTTTTGAATACAACTGTATTTTGATTTACTGTGCTGGAGCTGCTTCATTTTAATTGTTTTAATACTGGAGCTTCTTAAAATGAGCAGCCCTCAGGCCCCTCATCTCTGACTGAGCCTCCCAAAACGCACCTTTAGCCTGGTGGATCACAGCGAGGGGCTTGGTGAATGTCTTCTTATTTTGCATCATGGCCCAGATCATTGAGGCGTCCAGTGAGGTGCAGGCTTCGTCCGGGGGCACACACTGCAGAGAAGCAAAGAGGGTCAGGGGTCACTCTGAGGAGCCCTGCACCAGCCCAGCCTGCACAGTTGTCCTGTGCCCCTTATCAGA
The DNA here is from genome assembly GCF_902655055.1 of Lutra lutra. NCBI lineage: Eukaryota > Metazoa > Chordata > Mammalia > Carnivora > Mustelidae > Lutra > Lutra lutra. The sequence continues at coordinate 119,348,705 of NC_062281.1, read as the reverse complement.
CAGTTCCCAGCTGTTTACCACAGAAAAACAGGAGATCTGGGGGTTTTCCAAAGTACCATAAATAATCCGGGAGACGAGTGGCAGACCCCGCAGATACAGTCTCAGCTGCACTTGGAAAATTCAAGTATCACTGGATGGCTTATAAACACTGCCTTTCTTCCCCATCTTCCCACAAAACAACTAGAGGTTTTAGCATTATTTAGTCTGAAAAGTAAAGAAACTATATGATAAGTGTTGGCCCTTCACCAAGCCGGCTTCACAAAAATGGTTCTTGTTTATGATTTGTGCTTGTGGGAAACGTCACGTGCTGCATTACGAAAGTGACAGATTCTACATGTCTTGTCCAAAAAGATAATCACGGTGTCCAGTTTGTTTGATTTTTTAAATTGTAGTATCGACTCATTGAAAATGAAGCTTTCCAGGGTTGTCAGCTACAGCGTTCCAAACTGGAGCCCTGGGGACCCGTACCCAGGTGTGGGGACCATGAGATGAGCTACTTCCAGTTATTTTCAGGCCTCCAAATTAGAATTAGCATGCCCAAGACTTGTTTACCTGTTTTTAAAAAGTGATCCCACTCCAGTCCCTTTTTCTTTCAAATAACTTTAGTTCCTTGTCTACGCTCATCAATAGGTGAAACTCAAGACATCTACCTGCTTTTGTTGTAAAGAAACAGATCTATCCTTCAAAGAGCCTAGAGCAAGCCATCCCCCAAAGCCAGTAAATTTCCAATCACAAAAGAGCACAGTGTTTTGACTTTATTGTCACTGCTGCTCTGAGCAACATATTGTAGGAAGACAACCCCTCCCTCTCCCTCAAAACCCAGGGAAAGGTTTTAACACACAAGCCTCTTGCACTGGGAAACAACAGAAAGGCCTCATTATTGCAAAGATTTACATTTTAGGAAAAGCCTTCTTACTGTGCCGTTAGTTCTTCAGTTAAGTAAGGGCTAAACGAGTGTACGTCCAACTCACTGCTCAGCCCCGGAAAAGATACCCAACTCCGGCCTTCGTTTCCTTAGCTAAGGGCAGGACCGGACTCAACGATCGTTGAGAACTCCTCCTGGAAAGACTCTTGGGCTCTATCATCTGAGAAGTCACTAGAGCTGTGGAGATATTAACCAGGAGCAGTAAACACAAAGACAGTGGTAATAGCTTATCGGAAGCCACTGCTTTATCAACGGTGGACTGTGGACTGTTGTCACACCTACTACCTCCGTCCCTACTCTGCTCTTGAGAGGAGTCAGGCACTCGTACTTCACTCTTACAGGTGAGGCCATGCAGACTCTCAGAGGTCAGGGGACTTGCTTCAAGTTCTGTTAGTAAGCAGAAAGCCATCCTTCTCAGTCCCCATGCTCTTTCTAGTTTTTCGTGCCTTGGGTGTTAAGTCGGGACTGCAGGGTCCCATCCCATGTCATCCACTGAGACTTGGAGCTCTCTGCAGAATGCTGTGGAAGGAAACACTAGGGTTAATTTTTATACGCTAACGTGCTACGGGTGGTGCCAGGCCAGGCTCAGAGAGAGGTAACAACCAAGCCACCCATGAAGACTCCTAGAGTAACCACCAGGCCTCCCCTCCTAAATCCCTCGCTCCTTAAAGTCATCCTCCAGCTGCAGGGAGCAGCTGTGTCTCCCAGCCAAGCATTCAGTGACCCTCTGCCACAGTCCACTGATGGCCACTGGAAGGCGAAGGCTACAGCATCCATATTGCTAAAAACAACCTAAAGAACATTGTCTGAATCATCTTACACATTCATGCTCCCAAATGATTATGACCAGATTTGCAACATTTTCATAGCCAGTATAAATTTTTCTTTGGTGTTGTCAGAGAAATGGATGCCCAGGGGAATGTAACAGTGTAAAGCATTCAGATTAGTGGTTATCTAGCCCCAATAATGTAATTATTCCTCCTCCCTCTGTCCCCCTATCGTACAACCTACATATTAAGAGAGAATTCCATACATACATTTATTGATACCGCTCGATCATCAGTTTTAGACACTGATGGATATGTGACTACAAAAGTCTTATAAGTCAGCTGACACTGTGTGAGATAATTGCAAAAAAATGCACGTATGGAATTATAAATAATCATGGCAGATCACAGACACAAAACTATGGCAGAAGACACCTTTCTCGCACCAGGCCCAACTAATGAGGTATGGTCATTAACCTTGCAGACTCTCCCCTACACAGTCACTCTAGTGAGGTCAAAGTGTTCTGATTTCTGTTGTGGCAACAGAATGTTTAATATGGGGAGGGATAGGAGGCAAACACGATGAGCCAATACGAAGCCGAGAAAAATTAAAATGTTTGTTAGTTTCCGTTAGAAGTCCTCCTGAGACAAGTCAACCTTATAATTCACACAGAGAAGGTCAAAAAACAAATGCAATACAGGTCTTAGCAGGACCTGAGAAAATTAATCCTCACACTGAACTTGTCCTTTAGGCTCTCTGTGCTTCTGGCGCTGCACACTATCCGAACTGCAAAGATAAAGCCAGACCTCTCCCTCATGGAAAACAGTCTTGATTTATCATTTGAAAGATACTACTAAGTAGCATGCACGGAAAAAAAAGTCATACTGTCGGGATTTATTCTCTAAGACTCCATAAAACTCCCGGTTCCCTGCTAACACAGATTTTATTACTTCGGTTGGGCAGTTCCCAAACCCAAAACCTCAACCTGCAATAACTCGTGATTAAACTTCTCCGGCAGGTCACTGCCTCACCTAAAAATGTCAAAATAACATAGAGATGGATGAAGGCCCGCTCACCTTAGGTAACTTCTGGGGGTCCTTTTCCTTCTTGGTGCACAACGTGAGCTCACATTGTAGAAAGAGCAGTGAGGTGTTGAAAATGGACTTAAACACAAAGCTGAACCGCTTCTTGTCCACCTCAGCTTGCGGGACTGGAAAGTGCACCCTCTTGGGATTGTAAAATTTCACAGATTCGTCTTTTGGACAAATGTTTTCAATGATGGTGTAATCAGACATCCTATCAGGGTTTGAATATGGAGAGATAAAGCATGTCTGGATGGCAAATCCCAATTCTTGGTCAGCCTTAGTGACAGACACCTACAAAAGAACAGAAAGACCAATCAGAACCAAGCGGGCCTGTTACTTTCACTTTAGGCTACACGGTGCTTCTGATGAGGGACACGGCTTGATTTTCATGACATACTTATCTCCTTTCTAATTACAAAAGTAACATATACTCATTGAAAAAAGATGTCTCCCATCTAGACTTGGTATGGATGACAGTGAATTATTTAGCTCAAATGTCAGTCTGAAAGAGTCCAATACAAGATGAATTAAGTCTCTTCAACCTTCCATAAGTCCTCTGGGAGATAAAAACAAAAGCATGGCATGCACCTAATGTGGATTTTCCAAAATAAACGAAACACCAACAGGCGAAGCCCCAAATGTCATAATACCAGGTCATGTCTCAATGGTGTACCACCTGTAGAGCAAGCTATTTTTCAGAACTACTCAAAAAATAAAGTACAGAGGCAGAATCTATTTAACCCAGGCAGAGAGGACTGAACTTCTAAACTGCCATGAGCCAGAATGAGCCTACAACACTGCAGCAAACCTACAGATTCCTCTCAAGTCCTCCTTCATTGCAAGCAGGCAGAGCGGCCTCTGGGGTTTGGTGTCAGGGACCGTTGCAATCTGGTGGCGATCACAAGCCTGGCAAAGTGTCCTAGCTGCTCACAGGTCCAAACCAGGCCTTGCCAAGTACTCTCCCTTCACTCTTTAAGCCCAAGGGTATTTTAAGGGAAATCTAATCTGGAAATGTTTCCAACTCATTATACTTCCCTCTTACAAAACATTTGTATGGGCTATGTCCAAACCTTGTTAAGGTTCTTTTCTTTAGAAATAGGAAGTGGTGTTTGGCCAAGTATAAACAGAATTCAAACCTCAACTATCCTGAACTCAGCTAAAATCCCCAGGCCAGAGTGGATTCTCCATTTGGTGACACATGGATTGCTGCGTGAACTGCCTTTCCCCACATGCCTCATTCCTTGACTAAACTTAGGATCAAAATAAACTTAAACACTTTAGAAATAAAGTTAGTCCTTAACCATAACCCAATAGCCCCAGAATCCTTTCAAAAGGCGTGGAGATATAAACACTTTCCATTCTGAGAACCCAGGGGAAACCCCTGACATCGCATGGGGCTCTGAGGATACAGCACTATTTTGAAAGATGCCTCCGTGGTTAACTACAAGACACTCAGCAATGAAGATGATTGTTATCATATCACTTTGTGGTGCCTTAAAGCTCAAACCATCTGAACAATCTGGTGAGATAAATGGTTTCATCTCCTTTTGGTAAATGGAGGAAAAAATGAACATACAGGATAGATGACATGTTCAAAATTCTACCTTGGGGGGCACCTGGGTGGCTCAGTGGGTTAAGCCGCTGCCTTCGGCTCAGGTCATGATCTCAGGGTCCTGGGATCGAGTCCCGCATCGGGCTCTCTGCTCAGCAGGGAGCCTGCTTCCCTCTCTCTCTCTCTGCCTGCCTCTCTGTCTACTTGTGATCTCTCTCTGTCAAATAAATAAATAAAATCTTTAAAAAAAAAAAAAATTCTACCTTGGAAGCACTGGATAAAACCAAGCCTTAAACCCAGGTCTTCTGACCTCTAGCCCATTTTCTCTTTACTATTTCACTGTAGCCACAGCGTCGAGTCAACTAAACCTACGATGTGGCCTTGGGAGAACACCTGGTGAGAAATCTTGCTAGGAAGTAGTGTTTGGGAGTCTGTAAATATTCACACATCATTATTTTGCCAATATTTCTGAAAAATAAGATATTTTATCTGGAAACGATGGCAAATTATATATATTGTATTACTAAAAAGTGCCCTTTAACAAGAACTCATAACCCACAAAGTAAACATGCAGACAGAGTAAGAAATGTAAATCTTTTCTTGAATTTCAGAGAAAGTATATTCTGGTAAAACTCTAGGGTATCCCAAAAAGTTGTTTTAGAGGAAAAAATAGTATCAGCAAGTCTTCTACTGTAAAATGGCCTGTTCGGGGTGGGGAGGAGTGGGCACAGTCAGTTAAGAGGCTACCTCTTGGTTTCAGCTCAGGTCGTGATCTCAGGATCGTGAGGTCGAACCCTGCACTGGACTCTGTGCTGAGTGTGGAGCTTGCTTGGATTCCCTTCTCTCTTCCTCTACCCCTCCCCCACTCCGATAAATAGATAAATAGATAAATCTTGCATAAAATAAAATGGTCTGAAAATATACTAGAAGAATTATAGGTCTCAGGGGGAGAAGGGCCCCAGGAAATCGTGTGGCTCATGCCCTGTGAATTCTGAGCCTCAGTTTCCTCCCATACAGAAGAAGGGCACCAATACCTATGAGAAAGGTAGATCTAGATCAGTTATTGTGAGGATCTGTAAAGTCACAATTACACAAACAACACAGTTCCCAGCTAGTCAATACATGACAGCTCTAACTAGCAGTACTATTCTAGATTAGAATTTAGGGGGTTACTAACAGTTCTTTTTAATTCCCCAAGACAAATGAACTAGCAGAAAAGCTGCCATTGTGTGACCAACCACCACCTAGAGGTGACCAAGGACCAGATGGCAAAATCGATGATGTCTTGGATTAAAAGAAAGGATATGGTCTAGAAGGAACATGATTCTGGGAGTGTGCTAGGATGGCTGGGACAAGAAACTTGGAAAAAGGTCTTCAGACCAAGCCAATAATTCGGTGAGTTTTACCTACTTTAAATTAAAAAATTTTCCTACCAGCATTAGACTCCAAACAGAAACAAAGATTAGGTGTGGGTTGCTACCTTATTTTGCAAAATATTTACAGAGTCTCTCTTTTAGGTGGATTTAAACAACTTTAAAATAAAGCTGTTTGAAACATATACTACCCTCCTCAAATTCTCAATACATTTGGTATTTAAAATGGTAGCAGTAAGATTCAGTCCATTTCTTTGTCATCATTTGACAATGTCTTTGCCTAACTTTAACTATGAAAAATACAAATGATATGTGAAAAGATATAAACGTGAAAATAAGTGAAAAAAAGAATTTCAAGTAAGCAGCACTGGGTGGACTGGGGAGAAAAACCAAAACGTCCACCAGGGTAGGATACAGGAGGAAGATCGGTCAGTGATTAGCACACAGCAGCAAAGCCATGAATTAGCCGAGCCAGGTCCACGTTTGGAAAAGAACAAACCCCAGTTAAGCAGGGCCCCTAAAATCCAGGGCACAGCGCAGAGTCAGTCACTGCCCAAATACACACATGTGGATTGTACAGCCAGAAATGCAAGAAGAAAATAATGATCTTGGATAAGAAGAGATCTCTAATTAAGAACAGCATATAGAAAGCAGTATATTTTCCCCAGTACTGAAAGAAGGTATACCCAAAGAAAGAGAAGACCTCTCAAAACAGGGAATCAAAAAAGAGGAGAGATCCAGGAAAATGTCGAGAGCCAGTGGGCTCTATCCCAGAATTTGAACAAATGTGAGAGTTATTTATCTTTCTGAAATAGAAATATGTGCTCTGAAGTCACTTGCGACGTATGGAAGTATCCCATTTCGACCCCGTGAGCTTTCACTCCTCCTACAAGTGAAGCAGAACACCAGCTCGCAGTTTAACCCCAAAACTAGACGACCAACAGATGTCCTGGGGCCATAAAGATATTTATCTTTTTCTAGAATCTAATCTGAACCTGGATATTTGCACTGCTAAGAGGTCACATTTTCTCCTCTTTAAATGGCACTTGGAGGTTAAATGATGGTAGCAACTAGCGTGTAATACTGTGGACTCTCAAGCTGGACAACCTGAGTATGGACCGGACTCTGGAATCCACCGGTTACTAACTGTGATCTTAAACGAGTTTGTGCCTCAGTTTCCTCACCCCTAAAATGGGGATACCAATAGTCTTGTCTCGGGGAGCCTGGCTCAGTCAGTTAAGCATCTGCCTTTGGTGTGAAATATTCCTGGTTAGCCCTAACACTGCAACTATTGAATCCCTGTTCCAAAAATGCTAAGGACAAGCAAGAACAGGACTTTATTAGCAGAATTCACACCACCGATTTTTAAAAAGCATTCATCTGTAAAACACTCTCCTCACGTACCAAATCCTGCAATGTCTCTCTTTGGTCAGAAATCAACCTGGATGCATTTTCTGAGCCCAGCCCTCACCCAGAGCTGGTGGGGCTGCGGGGAGGGCTTCTCCAGCAGGCGCCCTGGCTCTGCTCCAGGAGCTATGACAATTCCGCCCCAACCTAAAAGCCCAAGGCTAATGTCCAGGTCTCATACCTCAACATAAATGTGTCTGTTATCTGCCACAGAGAAGACCCCCTGAGAGGGCACGAGAAAGAGGTCAGTGTTGTACAGCTCCATGTTGAAAGTGATGTTTCTGTTGGGTGGGTCCTGGAAGCTATTGGGATTCCCCACCTGCCGCAGGCTGCAATTAAACTGGGGAAATCAAACAAACAAACAAAACAGAGATAAATCACAGTGAAATGAAGGGTGAAGACCCTGGAACTTAGTAAGCTTTGGTTTTTAACATCCATTTCCCTCCCCGTCCCCCACTCAATAGTCCCTAACTAAAGCTAACCAAAAAGACAACATTCTCACAAACTACCTGCTGCAAACCAACACATACCACGACAACTTCAGGTCGGCTGAAGGAGGTATCTCCTTCATCCATATCTCCCGGAAATCCATTATCCCCTGACTCCAAATCTTCGTAACCATCTGGCCAGCCACTACTATCTCCGGGGGATGGAACCTGTATCACAATCTAAAAGGCAAAGGAAGCACAGACAGTGTTGTTAAAACACCAAAACACATGAGTTGGTTCTACCTCACACAAACACCCATGTATAATTCAGATGCCAACTGAAAATCTGAACTTAAAAAAACCTCAAAAACTCCATGTTTTCTGAGGATTTTTACCTTCAAAGAGATTAAAATTAAAGATAAACCCAACATATGTTCAAATTAAGACTTGAACTAAAATATGTATTTTTCCTTGTGAAAAAATAAGACTTGTTTCAAACAGTGGGAAAATGCCAGTTACCGAAATAGGGCTGAATGGGGCTGTCAGTAGGCCAGTCTACACTGGAGGGAAGGGGTTTCTTCTTAGAGGGCTTTTCTTTACATCAAAAATACTAACAAATACTAAGACTGACTAATTTAAAGAGCTTTTCTTATTTGTATCCATCAAGATTTGTATAAAGTTTGAGTTAGAAACAAAGTACCTAATGTTTACTATTGAGCCAGTCTCCTCAATTTTTCTCTGTCCTCGTCTATCTTTTCCTCATTTCCTCCCCCGTGTATTTGTGTGTGGTGTACGGATGCAGGAAAGAATGTTTTTATCTATGACAATCTATCTTAATGTTAGCTGAAATGACTATTCCTAGGTTAGTTCTAGGCAACATGAAAAATTCACCTGAGGACCATGACTCCATAAATAAAACCCCAATTTCTTTGCATTTATAGAATAGCCACATTTTTTGTTTGGTTTTGTTTCATGGGCTGAGACTGCTGAATATGGTGCAAAACAAAAATATATACTAAGTCAGAAAATTGTTACAGTTGTAATTGGAACAGCTACAATAATCACTGAAGGGAGCAGAATGGGAAGAAAATGTAGGAAAACTACCTCTCCATTCTTTACCAGTTCCACAGAAGGAAGTATTGATGGAACTGAAGCCAAGGACCTAGGACATTGCTTGCTCTAGGTATCATCATCATACCCATGAGAAGAAAAGGATTTCAAGGGCTTAAGATATACCTTTCTCTTCTGAGCCAGAAGTTAACTTTTTCTTTTTAAACTTAACAGATAGCCTCTTATTGGTGTTAATTTAGCCATAAATTTAAAATTCCAAAATGAAGAATATCAGTAATATATACCATTCATTATATCTGGAAAAACAGGATAATGTAAGAAAATTAGTGTTGGAATTGGCAGGGGGGTGTTCATCATAGAGGTCAACGGCTAATAAATTATTCCAGTAACAAAGGGAGATGAGCTGGGCCAGCCAGCCTGGTGTAGGGGAAAGATTAGTGGAGGACAGGTCAGGAAGCTGGATTCAGTACTGGCTCTGCCCTTAACTAGTTCCTCAAATCTAAGCAAGTCTCTTAACTCCCAGCAGTTCAATTTCCTCACCTGTGAAATGAGGAAGTTGAATGAGATCATCTTAAGGTTCTTTCCAGCTCAAACACTCTCAGTCTGAAGAATAATAAACTTGGGTCCACAGGAGAGTGAGTGCCCATGTAAGCCACACTGACAAAATACCTGATCTCCAGTCTTCTTCTGGATGGGTCAAGTCTATCTACTGCAGGGCAGTGGGACGGACACGAATGACAATCGCACCCTCCCTGTCCCGTGCCAAAACTGAACTCGGGGATTTATCAGCCTTATTTTTACTGACAGAAGTATGACCTGAACTGCAAAACTAACATTATGAAGTGCTTTTGAAATTTCATGTTTCAAATTCTTTTAGTAGTCACAGCCTAGTGTGTATTTCTGCAAGAACAGACTTAATCAGAAGAAAAAAGATTCAGATGAATGAGCTGACAAGGATGATTTCTGGAAAGTGTAGCTTAGCTATTGCAGTGGAGAATCTATGTAATCTCCCTCTGCATAATGTTGAAAGTAGGAGATCTGCCTCAGTTTAGGATCTTTTTCAGAGGGAGAGAGAGACTAAATAATCATTTCCTGAGGACCCTTTTCGGATTTCCCTTGGTTCTTCTGTTCATGAGGAAGGGAGAAGCCCTCCCACCTCTGGACAAGACTCAAATGAGGCCACAGAGACCACAGAGCTGGTTAGCTCAGTTGCGTAGACAACTGAGGGTCAAAGTACATCCCATTTTGTTGAGAACTGGTGCTTGGCTTTGTTTAGGCCTGGGGTATATGCCCCTGCTCGTGGTCATAGAAACTCGAAGGCTATTTTTAAGGTAACACTCAGCAAGGCTCTTGGCAAAGGGCCAAGATTTGTTTTGGAGAACACTCACGGAGTTATAGTAAACCACACCATCTGGGGTTGATCGCCGGTGCCGAGTACCACAGCCATTCAGCGGAGACTCCAGAATGAAGTGGGTGCCATTCATCGTAGCCTTGCAGGTAGGATCCAACAGGGTGAGCTCCATCCCTGAGTAGCTGTTGGCCTGAAACAACCACCACCAAAGACGTAAAAGGGGGGCCCACAGGCAGATCTGCCGCACAAAGGGAGCATGTTTTGCCCCATCTCCCCATACAGTGTTGGTGGCTGGAGGCCTGCATTTCCCCTCCCCGCTTGCTTCCTCCCAACCTACCAAGGATTGTATTTATTGGCCTTGGAAATTCAATACCAAAATATTGACACACGAGGATCTGGAACCCCCCTCAATTGAGAACAACAGGACCCGAGTGAGAATCACAGCCAAGGGGAAGTGAGTCCATCCAACTGAGCAAACAGTATCAAGTCCCCAGAGTTCAAAAGTGAAACATGGAGAAGGAAATAACTAACACACACTGGGGCAAGATGGGAAAGGAGGTGGCTTTCTCTTCTCTAAGAAATTGCACTGACCTGAAAAGAATCTTTTTCTACAGCTACAATCATCTTCTCTTTGTCACATTTGACTGATAGGGCAATCTCCACGTTCCCCTGCACCTCCTCGGGCTCTTTGGGATCAGGAAACAGTTGTATGCTGGGGAGGAGAGGGTCCTTTGGCCGGGGGATCCCATCTTCTTCCCCTTCCCTCTGGCCTCTCCTGGAGAGATCAGGGAAAGGAAAGGGGAAACCACCATTGCGGCCTCCCCCTCCTCGGATGGGTGGGTTCTCCAGGGCAGGCAGGGTGCCGGGGTCCAGCAGGATCCGTAGCTCAGGAGGGATGGTATGTACTTCTTCATCTCTCATTTCCTCTGAGGGTGACAGAAGAAGGCAAAACATCATCAGTATCTGATTCCAGGCCCCAGTCATCATCATTAGCAGGAAGAACAAGAGGAACTAGCACAGAATGGGTGTGTGTAAAATTACTCTTAACAAGCAACGTGTAAAGGAGATGGGGATCTGGAAGCCTGAATTCCAGTCCTGGTGTTCTTTCTGAGTGGCGTTGGGCCAATGGCTTATTTCTCTGTGTCTTGGTTTTCTAATTTTTAAAATTGAGGTTGTATTAGACCAAGAGTTCTCTATTTTGGCTACACATTAAAATAATTTGGGAACTGAGAAAAATTCCCTATACCCAGGCTATACCCCAGGTCAAATAAAAATCAGACTCTCTGGAGCAGCGCCTAATCATTAACATGTTTAAAGCTCTCTGTATAGGTCCAATGTACACCCAAGGTTGAGAACCACGGGACTAGATAGCTTCTAAGGCTCTATAAGCTATAAAAATCTATGATTTGAATAAGTTATTGGGACAATAATATTCTTTTTTTAAAAAAAAAGATTTTATTTATTTATTTGACAGACAGAGATCACAAGTAGGCAGAGAGGCAGGCAGAGAGAGAGGAAGGGAAGCAGGCTCTTCTGCTGAGCAGAGAGCCCAATGCGGGGCTCGATCCCAGGACCCTGGGATCATGACCTGAGCCGAAGGCAGAGGCTTTAACCCACTGAGCCACCCAGGTACCCCAGGGACAATAATATTCTTCAAGTGCCAATGAAATACCTCCCTTGAATCTAGGAATTCTTTAATTTCTTGAAACAATATTGGCAATTTATAATTATTTGCTACCTCCTTTCTGCCTGCTAAATTCTAACAGGTATCTAGGCACCCTGGCCTATTAGAACCTAGTCCTGAAAAGAAAAAGCGGCTTAGGCACACATTCCTTCAAAGAGAGAGGCATATTTCGACATAATGAATGCTCAGTGTTCTGTCCTATTTTCAGCAATTTAGGGAAGAAAATTTTTCCCACTATTGTCTATATCCAGTCTCAAAGCCAATGCCTGAGGTCAGCCCACCTCAGTGGGAGCAGGAAGTAAAGACAACCAGAGGACATTAATTCTCCTTCAATACTATCTTTTGGAAAGAGATGGCCAGCCATATGGATCCAAAAGAAATCAGAGCTCTGGAGGGTTTTTAATCTGTATATTGACAGAAACCTTCACAACTCTTTGAGGTAGGACCTTTTTTTTTTCTCCCATATTACTGAGGAGGAACCTGAGGCTCAGAGGTAAGCAACTCCCCCCTCAAACAGTGAATAAATGGCCCGTACTCATGCTTGCTTGGTAGTGGCATCACTCGGGTAAGGAACAGGTCTGGGGATCAGAAAACTTGGGATTTGAGTCTCACTAGCTATAAGGCTCTGGAAAAACCTCACGAACCTGTTCATATTCCACTTTCTGCTCCACCCAACGGGGGCAAGAACCCCTGTATGCCCACTGGCGAAAGCGAGAAAAGTGCCTGGTGACTATGATCCTCCAAGATACAGCCTGCCCTAGGACTTCACCCCTGTAGTAGGGACAGCTGTATGTCAGCTGTAGTGATTAGTAGGCACTTCTGAGAGAAGCAGGCAGGCTAATTTGTTCTTAATGTAATCATAGTGAATTATGTGATCTATAATGAAGGTCTCCAACTTGCAATCAACTCTGTTACCAAAAAATCTGTACCAAAGATCATTTCCTCAAAATAATCTATCACAATTCTAGATAACCTTAAGCTTTATAGTCAAATGAATCATCAAAATTTACAACAGAACAACAGCACCATATAAGCTGAAATGAGAGTTCCTCATTAGAAAGCCTCATTTGGTGAATATTTTTACTTTGGGGAAAAAAAAAAATACACTTACCATTGTTTTCAAGCCAAAGATGGAATCTATTAGCCACAGGAGCCACTGTATATGATGTTACTGGACTATAGCCATTGTCCAAAGCCCACTTGACCAGATTCTCTTGGGTTGAAGGAATGTCATCTCTTATGGATTTGGTCATTATCATGGATCTTTCACTCTCTTTCCCAAAGCCAATACTGTTAGGAGCCTGAAGATAACAGCAAAATTTCACTCATGAGTCTAAAACTAAACAGTGCTTTGAGTAAGAATTAAATATCTGAAACACACAAATTCTACACTGTAGATGAAGGAACTACGTATTCTTTTGATCCCTATTTTCCTTGGGCTAAGGACACTGACACGAAAATCTTTAATAGCAGATTAAGGGAAATCTATTCATGCTGTTTGATCATGCCATTTGGGTAGCTTATATTGGTAAAAATAACCCAATGATTACCAAGTAGCTACATATGGTGTACACCTAGTATGTTCCTACAGTTAACATTTAAATTATATGTACATACATACCAAACTTTCCCTTATTTTTATTTAAAATGATGTATAAAGTATACAGATGTGCATGTTATACTGACAAAAATATACCCATCCTTCTATCTCCTATACCCTAGATTTAAATGACAGAAGGCACAATCTAGTTACTTCACTATGGAGATCATCTCATCTCTGTAGACTATTAAGTTCTTTATGGTGAACCAGTGTTGGTATTTCAGTTATAATTTATGCTCAATTTAATGATCCTGTCATTGTATTCATTTGTCAATTTTATTAAGTGACTATGCTTAGATTTTATTTTAAATATTAATTAGTTAATATGAGAACCAATATTTTTATCCCTCTGAGAACCAATATTTTTATCCAGCCATACAAGTGACTTTCATTTGGTAGTTAGTTACAAAATTAAAAGTGAATGAATGACAGAAATCCTTCCAAGAAAGGACTGAGTAACCAAGACATGGACGGTAAATTTCCACACCACCTGGCTCCTAGGGCAGTGATCTTGTCAGATAGTGAGGGAGCTGAATGCTATAGGGGAGACACCAAGGAGAAGGCACCATATTTTCAACAACTGCTCCAACAAGGCTGGAAAGCTCTTCCAGCCTGCAGATTAGACCATTTTCATGCCATATAAAGATCACTTTAATTTCCATGCCCGATTATTTTCTCCTGCATACATGCAGCATTTTTCCCTAAATTCCCCATTTGTTTCCCATTCTGTTTGCCCCTAACATGACTAAATATTAATCCTTTCCCACTATAAAACCATAGAAGACTCATAGGCTCTAAGTTCTCTTGGCCTCTTTGGTTGTGGGATATTGGCTGAGGACACATATTTTCAGTTCAAAGCTCAAATGATCTCCCCTGCTACATTTTCCTGCTACCCAAAGTGCTTATCCGAAACTACCAGACTGGCCAGTCACAATCATGCATGCAAAGGAACCAGACAGAGCTTTAACCATGCTTCATAGCCATCTGTGAAAAACTTAGTTTTACAGGTTTGGAATATTCTAGCTCTTGGTGTGATTCAGAGAAAATGCCTTAGGGGAAGGAAAGGTTTAAAAAAAAAAAAAAACAACAAAACTAAACTGAGGTAAAGAAGGATCCAATTAGTTCTTCAAACTTAGTTTCCTAGGCGCAGTCTCTAGCCTTTGAAAGCAGCATGTCATTTTGATTGGCTGGAGTTGCAACACTGGCCTCCCCAGTACCGGTTGGCCTCATCTGCCCTAGTCTCTCACGTTGTTGGACAGCTGAGAAAATACTGTATTTCCAGAAGACTATCATCACAACTGCCACCTGTCTTTTTTTTTTTGGTACCAATATGGAATGATTTGTTTACACCTTTCCACATTAAATCTAGGAGCTGTCAGTACAACTCATATTGATTACACCTCGGGACTTACAAGGCTAGAAATCTATCTACACATTTGTAAAACAGCAAGGCTTGGCAAGCCAGTTCCTTCCCAGCAATGAGTGAAATCCTCACCCTGTATTTCTGGGAGTCCCCAGGCTTTTTTTCTAAGGCTTCAGTGTAGCTACTCCAAATGGGAGTGTTCAGTGAGTGGGGGGGATCTCCAAATCCCACCACCATGTTTCAGCCACATCTTTGTGAGGGATGATGAGCTAGGTCAAGTCCAAGCACCTCCCTCCCCACTTCCCTTCCACTGCCAAACACACACTTGCATCAGAACTGATGGTGGACAGGGGGAGAGGTGGTCAGAGATGTAATGCATATTCCCACTGGGACTAAAATGTGTCCTTTCCAAGAATAAGCTGGCCAATGTCAACCTTGAAGTGCTAAGGCCATTTGAAATAATACAACAAAAAATTTCTAGTAAGTTTCCTCAATCTATTCTTTTATGTTTTGGAGGTTCTTCCACAATGTGACTATGCACAGTCCATAAGGGATGTGAAGAAAGAGCCAGAGCTGGGCATGGTAATGTGGGTGCTTCTTGTATTCCCGTTCTTGTCCACGGTCCTGCCCGTGCCCATCTCTGGACCGTTCTGTCATTTGGAGGGTGCATTCTGCCCCATGCCCCACCCCCTATGAGCACACACATGGAACTCATGCTTAAGGGGGGGGCTCTTTACATTTACCCTATCAAGTTCCTCACAACTCTTTTAATTGACGTTTTGTTCTTCAGTTTGCTTAGAGCCGTTAATTGCTCCTCTAGACAAACTTTTGAAAAGTTGCTTGGGGAAGGAAGATGGCCCCCTTGTCTGTGGCAGGCACTGTGTTAGAAGCTTTACATATGTTATTTAATTCTCCTCTAAAATATAAAGAGATAGGCATTACTATTCCCTGATTAGAGAAGGGGAACCTGAGAAGCACAGAAGTAGCATGTATGGCTGAGAACCCACCACGTGCACATAGTGTGGCAAGTGCTTAAATGAAATACCCGGGAAGCACCTGACAAATGTTTGTTGAAGGACTAAATGAATGAACGAAAACACTGGGCCATATCTCACAAGAATTCCCACGTGAGTACTATCATCACACCAGTTTCACAGGTAAGGCTACAGACCCTGAATTTAGTTGGGTTCCCCACTATTAACTAGGAGGAATGACAATCAGAAATGGGATCTGATTCCAGCCCCATCAGGAACCAAAACTATGGTTCTTTCCAATCTACCAGGTTGTCTCTGAAGAAAATACTAGGGACAAGGCCACGATAAACCCTTCCCCCTTTCTAAGCATGAATGTATGCTCTTTTAGTAGCAGGTACCTTTTCCTCACAGCACAGGCAGAAGTCACATCTGAGACTGAGAGTTAGGAAATCACAAAGCATGAAACTGACTGGGAGAATAAAAAAGAACATCATGCAACATTACCTAATTGTTTAGTAATGTTGTCATGCATTGTCCAAAATTGGCCTGGAACAGGAGTACAGCCAAAGAGGGGAATATAAACAGATCTTGCACTGGGATGAGCAATCTCAACTCCAACCTTTCTTATTCATACGAAAAGTAAGGACACTCACAGCAAACTCCAGGAACACATACTCAGGTACAGAAAGAGCCACTAAAGGGTCAGGGCCTGAAAGAACACTGACACAACTCCAGCAGGGAATTAAAATGTACCGTATGTTTTCGCCTTTCAAAGCATGATTCCCTTTCCTGTTTTTGTTACTCTGAAAATTGAAAACATTTGGTCGGTGTGCCAGGCAGCAAATGCTGTAGACACCCCAGGTCACCAACACCCCTCATGCCATGCCAGGGAAAGCAATCAGAACAGCTCTGACTTCAGAAAATCACAGCTGGGCTTTGTTCTCAACACCAAATTAATGGATCACCCTTATACATGATGGTTTCTTTGGATCCTCTCAAAGTTAAAAAAAACAAAACAAAACAAAAAAACAATGACAATAACAAAAAACCCACAGGAACCAGAAACGATTACTTTAAAATTAAGATGCGTATGCTCGTGGCTTTGCCTGCTGCCTCTGGTGAATGTTCATGCACGATGGTACCTAAGGGAGCACTGGCTTTGCTCACTGCTGGATCACACTAAAGGTGCCACGAATAAATAACACCAAGACCAAAGGCATCCCTTCCCACCAAATACTGAAAACATAAAATCCTCTCCAACTGATCTGATGCAGGTACTGGAAAAGGAATCGGACACAATAGTTTAAAAAGACAATGCACAAAAATTTATATCTACAAAAGAGAAGATAAGGTAATTATATTCTTAAAAATGAGGAGGGGGAGGTTTTTCTTTAACTTGCAATGTGATTTGTGCAGTTTTCTGTCAAACAGTTATCTCCTTAAACATATCTGAAAAAGATTTATTTTGGGGTGCCTGGGTGGTGCAGTTGGTTAAGTATCTGACTCCTGGTTTCAGCTCAGGACATGATCTTGGGGTCATGAGATCAAGCCCCATGTAAGGCTCCAGACTCATCTTGGAGTCTGCTTGAGATTCTCTCTCCTTTTCCTTCCAACCTCTCCCCGCAGTCCCCCACCCCCACACTCTCTCTCTCAAATAAATAAATCTTTAAAAATTTTTTATTTTACTAAATTTCAACATTCAACTTTTCAGGAAACTAGCTGG
Organism: Lutra lutra; assembly: GCF_902655055.1. NCBI lineage: Eukaryota > Metazoa > Chordata > Mammalia > Carnivora > Mustelidae > Lutra > Lutra lutra. Next base: position 119,331,401 of record NC_062281.1, on the reverse strand, counting down.
TATTTGCCTATCATGCCAAACAAATAAACTTAAGTGTATTTCCTTCATGAAAATAATGCTTAGGAAATAGGCTGGGGTTACTATTCCTGTGTCATTTCACTAACCTCTCCATTAGCGTGATTCTTTTATCAGTGTTTCTCTCTCAGAAGTTAGAAGCAAGCAAAAAGACACGCCAACAGCATGTGTTTATCTCAAAAAGACAAGTTAACAGTATGAGCTGGGGTCAGCCCAATTTTCTACACCTTCCCTAAATACCTAACCCCAAAGTAAGAGCTGATATTCAGTACCATGACACTGAGGCCCTTACAGGATGACTGTCAACCATGAAAGGCCCCATTGTGCTCGTTATTTTACACTTGCTCTGACTAGAAGCTACGCTCATACGCTTCAGGAATTTCACAAATGAGGCAACAGGGTCCAGAGAGGTTAAGGGACTTGCCCAAGGTCACAGTTTGTAAATGGCAGTCTGGACTCCAATCTTGATCTTGACCCCAGAGGCCACGCTTTTAATCCCCACACTGTCTGCCCTTGTCAGGAGAAACCAAGGAGCATCCTATTTTACAAAGTGAAAAGTAACAGAGAAAGCTCAGAGAAGCAGAAACTTCACAAAAATAACACATATAAGCACAGCTGAAATCACTGCCGTACATCAAAACAAAGAAATGCTCAACCAACTTACAATAACTTTCAGGTTTCCCTTAACATCGAAAGACTTGATCACCCAGTTGACAGACTTTTTGCACTTCAAGATCAGGATGAGATTTCTGACCACCTCCAGGTCCTTTCGAGAAGGTCTTATGTCAATTATTATATCCACCTGGAAAGCACTGTGAATGGAAAACAAAGGCAAAGTTAGGCCCCAGATGCCAGAAAGTTGCAACTATCTCCTCCCTTCCAAGTCTTCATGTTTCCAGTGTCTGGCCAGTTGATTAAAAAGCTGGAGTTGAGCCCAGGCAAATGACATGTGCAAAACAGATTGTTAGTGCACACAAAACAAAATGGTTTTACATAACAATAGACAAATATGCCTGCTGATAATTAGGCACTAAAATTTTTCTCCTTCTTGAGTGGGGGAAAAAAAAAGATGGTTACTTAATGCATCTACGGTTTGAAATGGACTTGGGCAACCAGAGGAGTTTACTTTTAAAGCAAATTGTTGCTCTCCAACCTTCAACACCTTCAATGTGTAACTTTTCCAATTTCCTACAAGCCCAAAATCCTTCAAAACCGGAAATTTAAGTGCCAGTTTGGTAAGGAAGGTGTCAGGGAGGAGGGAGTCCTGGTAGTAAAAAAACAAACTAGGACACTTCAGATAAAATAAGAAGCAAAGGGCTAGAAAATCTGAATCTGAATAGAAGGTTTGCTTAAGCCATTAACATTTGCTACAGAATCATATCTGCATTTACTTTCCCAAACTTCTGGTTATACAGTTATTAATATAAAGAAAACAGATGGTCAACCAAGTGATTACTGGAAAATTGATGAATACAACCCAAACTTCTAAGAATTCCATATAAAAAATAATTTTTTTTAACCAAACAACATTTCTGTCATTCTGAATTTAGAGGACAGTCTTTCTTTCCATTAGGTTTTACATACTTGTAAAGCATATGATGAATGATATACTCAAATGAAGCCTGAGGCTTAATATCTAAGCACATTTGCCAGATTGCTTCTATTCCCATTCTCTTTTAAATTTTCCACAAAATTCTTCATGTGGGATAGAATGGAATCTTCCCCAAACTGATGTGTAGTTTATTCACTTTTGGAAGCAAAAATTTGATTAGGATTTTAACTTTGAAATCCCTCTACAATATAAATTTACATTTTAAGTCACTAGTCCACAGGAATGCAGGCTAAAGTGGGAGAAAGAGCCACTTTTCCTCTTTTATTTTCTTTTTTAATTTCCTAATCATTCCTGACAAAGAGAGTTAAATTTTTAGTCCTGGGGCAGGAAGCTGAGGGTGGAAGAAGGAGAAAAAGAACACAAAGTAGAGGCAGGTCATATCTAATGGCTCTCTGGTGTGTCACCATGAAGGGCCACACCTACACACACAGACACACACACACATACACCCCCCCCCAAAGTAGGAGTGCAAATGCGCAAGGAACAGAATTTCATTAAAAACACAATGTTATTAAAATTATATTAATAAGGCATATTTCCTAATTTTTCTTATCAGGGATAACCTCCGTCAAGGAGATAATGATGGAGCAAGAGTGAGTTCTGTCCTATAATTAATGTCCAGGAAGTTCACAGGAAGCATCAGAAATTCATCTAGAATATAGGGGATCTAGAGGCAGATGCAGAAAATAAAATATACCATTGGTGCCTTCACTCCCTTTTTCAAAACTTCTGTTAATTCACCCAAAGCATCAAACCTCATACACAGGTAGGGCTCTATGTCTCTCTGCCTCAAGTCAGCCAAGACCTTTATTTTCATCTCTCTCTTTTTTAAGATTTTATTTATTTAATTATTTATCTTAGAGAGCGAGAGAGAGAGAGAAAGGGGGGGGGGCAAGCGGGGGTAGGGGCAAAGGGAGAGGGACGGACTCTCAAGCACACTCTGGGCTGAGCGTGCAGCCCTACATGAGGGTCAGTTTCATGACCGGGAGACCACAACCTGAGCCGAAACCAAGAATTGGACACTTAACTGACTGTACCACCCAGGTGTCCCTTTCATCTTTTCTCAGTTCAACACACACACACACACACACACACACACACACACACACACACACACTCACTCTCTCTCTCTCTCTCTCTTTACTTACCTGTAGGGGTTAGAGTTGGGGGTAATTAACTCAATGATGTGTACTTCCTTATCCTGGGGCTGGCTGGCTATCACACAACCCTCTGCTGCTTTGGGCTGAAGGTACTCAGCAAGGTAATTGAGTGAGAGAAAGTTCTTTCCTATGTTGCACGTGGGAGGGAACACTTGATCTGAAAGTAAAGAAGCACAGGACAACCTGTCAAGCCATGGAGCTATATGGTAACCAGACTCGGAGGGAAGATCACAGTGACATTGAGCAGGTGCAGGACACAGGGAACCAGAAGCCCTAGGAGTGCCTTAGAACTCCTAAGCCAGGGCCCTGAAATGCCTCCCATACAGTCACCAGTGACCTCCTACTGACCAACTCCAGTAATCTCTCTGGGTCCAAATCTTCTCCTTTCCTGTTCTCTGCGAGACTGCTTTGTCCTCACCCACTTCCTCTGACCTAGCTCTTGTCCCTTTCCCTGCCCCCTCCTGTTCTGCCCATTCTTTAAACACCAGCAATCCTCAATTTTGGTGCACACCTATTTAGTACCCTATCCCAGAGATCCTGATTCAGAAGATCTGGGGTGGGGGTGGGGGCCACCTAGGAAGCTTTCTTTCCGGAAAAGCTCCATAGCTGATTCTGATACAAAACCAAGGCTGAGACCTCCGTTCCTTCGTCAATCCCCGTTTTGTCTCCTATTCTTCCCAGATGATCTCCATCACTCCCAGGGCTTCAGCTCGCACCTAGATCATGACTCCTTTATTGAGCTGCAGACCTGTGCTGCCTTCTATCTACCAAGAACCTAAAAATCCAATAGATATTTCACAGCCCGCATACTCACAACTGAAATCAATCCATCTATCCTATTCCCCAGATATGCTCCCCCACCTTGGATATTTGCTATTAGGAGAACCAACCACCTAATTAATTCTCTGGCCTGCTATGGAGATATTTACTCATCACAACACTACAGATCTGAAGACTGAAGGAAGGAGTTTGGGGGAAACAGTGAGGACAGACTTTCACTCTTTCTCACAATCTTAGCACAGGTGACGAATGCTTTGATAACACTTTACAGTTTACAAGGTGCTTTTACAAACATCATCCCATTGTGCTGGGGGCTGCTCATCACCTCCACCGGGGGAAAGCGACACAAGTACCCAGAGTCTGAAGATAGTCCCGCAACGGCACATGCCGTTCACACAGCACTGTGCTTGATGGGATTTCCAGCCAGCAGTTTAAATGTTTAAACAGGACTTGAAACTGCTGGCAGGATGACAGCTGGGACCAGTGTCAGGGAAGTTCTAGGTGTAGCAGACTTTTTTTCAGAAGGGGTAATTAATCAGAGCCCTGGCACTTTAATGAAACAAACTTCTGCCTCTTTCATTTAAGAGATGGGATGCTGGGGTTCAAATTCACTGGCAAGTTTCACTCCAGAGAAAGGGATCGGCCCAGGAGGTCCCCAGATTGGGCTGATGCTGCCCTGCTCCCAACCCCCACCAAGCCTGCGTCACCTCCCTTGGGCCGAGGTCCACAGCACACATGGCGGCATCCTGGCTCCAGGAACCGTGGCGCCCTCAGCACCAGGCCTGGACCAGATGGGACCAGAGGAGCTCACGAGGCCCCAGCAGGCAGGCTCTTCACCCTGCATGTCTCCCTACAGACCCCCTCAGAGAGAAGAGGCCAGGGCTCCACTGACTCCAGCGGCTGGAGCAGTCTCCCTTTGCCAGTCCCAGCCACATCTGCTGAGGGTTTTGCCAGATGAACAGATGAGGAATGCACACCGTGCTGCTGCAGGCCTGCGGATGCCTCCCCCAGATCACAGGACGGAAAATGATACTGGAGTGGCAAGACTGAAATGGAATCAAGACTCAGAGGGGATGTGTATGGGTCAGGGACAAGCTAGTCTGGAACTCAAGAGACTAGGACCTCCTGGGACTCTGGCCTATCGCTCCATCCAGTCCACAGGTGTGCCTGGATTGCACCTGGCATAGAGCAAGCACACGGCATAGGTTTCCTGAATGGACAAACAGTGATGTGAGATTGGAGACAAATGACAAAAAACTCACGCACACTTTGACCCTCCAAAGCCACTAAGAAAAGTTTGTTTAAAAGTTGTGTTATTAAGGGTTCAAGTCCCAGAGGCCATTGTCGCTAAGCTGAATTAGCTGATCACTTTCTGTTGTGTGTACATGTCTATATATGAGTTCTTTTTCCCCTGAACGACCTTCTGTACGCCTGGCATCAAAACTTAGACCAACTGCCAAGTAGAAAGGAAACCACAAAGGGGAATCCCCGGGTAGAAACCTGGCAAGTTTTGGGAGGGGGGGGGGGGGGAGTCACATGCTTATTTGTATTTTAGGAAAGGACTGACAAATAACTTTGCAACCTAGAATGATATCCTCTGAGAATGGAGGGTGGGGTGGGGGGGGTGCATGGTGGTAATGCAAACTCCTCATTTTCCTCCTGTGGAAAGTGAGGCTTAAGTGGGAAATCAGAGGGTTGCTTGAAGTTTCACAGCTGGGATAAGAACTGAAACTCCTCAATTCTTCCACTCTAGATTTGCACGTTACAGTCACAGTTCTCCAATATTAGCATGTATCTGAATCACCAGACATGCTTGTTAAAACTCAGATGGCTAGATCCCACCCCCAGAGTTTTCAATTTGGTTGGTCTTGGGTGGGCCCAAGAACTGGCATTTCTAACAAGTTCCCAGGTGATGAAAATGCCACTGGGGATATAGCAAGAGGAGGCTCATGGGCTGAGATCCCTGGATTCAAGCTAGGTAGAGACAACTCAGGTTTGGGAGCTGGCTCATGAGTCCCGTTCAGCAGAGCCTGATCCATGGTAATAGACAACATCACCTTGTGGTCCACCAACCCAACCAAGGACCCTCATTTAACCCAACTGCTCTTCTCCATGCTGTCTACCAGGGACTCATACCCAGCTGGTGGCTGGAATCAAGTTTCAGGGGCTCCAAAGGGGTTATTAAGGAGTCACCAGTTTTTACTGGACTAGACACCACGTCCTTTAAGTTCTTCTCTGACTCAGCGTGTGGCCCTGGGGACATCACTTAATCCTTCTCTCAAGGCAGGCGACAGCTACGCATTAAAGTTCATGCACTGTCAAGAGAACAGGTCAACATTCTAAATGTTACTGTAATACCTTTTCTTATTCTAACAAATTCTGGGTAATCAGCATTCTTTGATGCTACTAGAGTTCTGCTTCAGAATTGCAGACCACTGTGGGGGTGTGTGTGGCTTAGAACCTTTGTTAAAAGAGGTTCTTCATTTTGTTCCAATGGGACTTGACTTCTATAAGCTACCTGACCCCCCGCAGAGTCCAGTAACAAACTTGAACTTTTTGAACCCAACACACATCTAAAACTCTTCTCTCTGCAAAACAAATCTTCCCATCTGGGTGCCTACTTGCACTTTTAGGATGCACTTACTTGGCTAAGACTTAATATACGGCATTAGGAAATAAGCATTTGACTCAGGAGTCAGGAAACCTGGGTTTGAATTCTGGCTTCACCCCTGGCTAATGTGGATTTGAGCAAGCTAGCTTCACCCACCACTAACCCCTCTGTAAAATGGTGGAAATAATGGTTTCCTCCTAGGATTACTGGCGAGTAGGGTGGGGTCCATGGGAAAGGCACCTGTTGTGGCCGCGTTGTGGCTTCTGCATATAGCACACACTCCAACATCAGTGTCCTCCTTTCCTGCACCTGTCACACAGCCCAAGTATAAGAATGGGCCATGAACAAGCATTCCATAACCCGTGCTGTGCTGTCATGTAGCCTGTGAAAGGGGTGAACGTGCTGTTGAATTCAACAGAAAGCAGATGGACGCTGAAGACGAGACATGCGGTTTTCACATCATCACCTGACTACAAGAACTCATTCATGAGAGTTGTTATTTCTAGTAACTCAGGGGGGCTCCAAATATGCTCAACTAAAAATAATGATGAAAGAAGTTATTTTTAAAAATGGGCCTTCAAGCTGACTGACCAGATATTTATATCCCTCTGCAAGGCAAGGAAATTAAAACGGACCCTCTCTTATCAAGGCCACACAGTTCCTTTCTCCAGTAATTTTGTCCTTGTAACTGGCGTAAGCTTTAAAAATATATTCAAACACTTTTCCTCTGCTATTGTCCAAAATCTAACTGATGTTTCGAAGACCATAAACTAACATTAGCTTCCAATGTTTGCAGGTTAACAGGTAAGGGGATGCCCTAACTGTTGACTCCTTCCGGCAACTCCTCCTTTCCATTGGTGATCACCTCCTTTCCCTCACCTCAGATTCTCACCCTTCAGTTACTCTGACTTCTGTGCATGGATGTCTTCTAAACCCTATACCGCAACCTCCTCCTCTCTCAACTGTGTTATTCCCCATTTCCTACTTGGTTGTTACCAGGCCTGTTTCCTCAGAAGGAAAAAAAGAGAAGGAGGGAGCGTGAGGGGAGCAGGCCCAATGATCTCCCAGGTCCCTGCCAGCTCTAACATTCTGTAATTCTAGGATTCCTTGCCCTAACCACCTGGTCTCTGAAAAGAAAACAACTGAGTGTCATAAATCAGTCATTAATTGAAACCACATAAAATTTACCTTCTCCCACTTTAATATAAATGTTTCTTGCTATCTTGAGTTCAGTGAATGAAGTGACTGCTCCGTACTCCTTTCGAGCCCAATTTAACAGATGTTCGTTTCCATGGGGGAAGCTCCTTTCTTCTGTTTCTGCTGACAAGGAGAAGTTTCCTGATGAAAACTGGACTGTGGAACCCTGAGACACCTAGAGGAAACAGAATAGAATAGAATAGAGGAACATACATATTTATTGTGGAGCAGTCATGGGGAGCTGAATCATAGTTAAAGAGAGCACTTATCAACCAATGGGTATTTGTCAATCCATCTTCTTCTCTTTGTTACACAGGCCGATCATCTTTTTTCAGCAGCAGATTCAAGAAAGCAGTCCCACGGCTACTTCTCCCAGGAAACAACAAAGCTACCAATGACGCAGGATGTCCCTAAGAATTTTCAAAGAACTCTGTGATGAGAGACCACAGAGTGCACTGTGAATGATCATTGCTGTTTTTTTCTGATATCTACATTTAAGTAATTTCAAGTAACGGGTTTCAAGTCAAGTAGAAAGCCTTGATGAGTGTTGTCATGGGTTTATAGTGGCCTTCAAGATCAGGACAAGCAATCCAAAGTCCTGCTAGCAAGTAAACTTGACTTTCAGGTCATCCATGACCACAGCATCTACCAAAAGTCAACCACCATGGAGACACAAAAAGAATCCCCCTTTGGTTTATGTTCTCTTGAACACGGAGATAAAAAAAAAGAATTACTGGAGACTGCCAGTCTTCTACCACATTACACTGCTTCCTAGAAGTGAGTGAGATGCATGTATGCTACCGTTTATTTTGAAGACCCCCAAATACCCACAGATAATGAAGTCAAGAGGCTGCTGGACTGATCCCAGTACAACTTTCAGGATGATTTATGCAAGTACCACATTCTTGCTCGATGTATTTAGACAATCGCTGACCTAGCACATCATGGTATATATAATTAACACATGCAAAGAAAGAAAATTATCATCTCGTTGCTGCACTGTAATCAAATTTAGTTGGTGAAAATATGCATGTCATCTTTACTGGCTAGCATTTGCAAAAATAAATGATTTTATGAATGTCAGGGTGAAACCTCAAATTGTCAGCAAAAATGTTCATAAATTCCCAAATTCCCAAGTCACACAACTATAAATGTGTTAAATTTCACGTTAACAATTTACCACTAACAAAAAGCACAACAGTTTCTGAAGGGATTATAAATAACCAACCAAAGGCAGGGTGAGAGAAGGAATTTTGCTTATGGTTCTACTGCTTACAGCAGTGTTTTCAAGCTTAATGTACATACGAAATGGTACTTATCCTAACTATTGTGCTGGCCTTAACAGTTTCTATTCAATTATATGTATGTACAGTAGTCTCCCCTTATCTGTGGGGCACACCTTCCAAGACCCCCAGTGGATTCCTGAAACCAGAGACAGTACTGAACCCTGTGTACACCATGTTTTTTCCTACACATACATACCTATAATAAAGTTTAATTTATAATTGACACACAGTAAGATATTAATAATAATTAGTAATAAAACAGAGGAATTAAAACAATAGGTTGTAAATAAAAGTTATGTGAATGTGGTCTTCTTCAAAACATCTTATTGTACTATATTCGTCCTTCTTCTTGTGATGATGTCAGATTATAAAATGCTTACGTGAGGAGGGACTCCTCCGAGGCTCAGCTGGTAAAGTGTCTGACTCTTGATTTCAGCTCAGATCATGACTTCAGGGTCATGAGATCAAGCCCCATGTTGGGCTCCACGCTCAATGGGAGGCTGCTTGAGATAGTTCTCTCTCCCTCTGCCCCTCCCCCTGCATGTGAGCTCACTCGCTCTCTCTCACTAAAATAAATAAATAAATCTTTAAAAAAAAATTCCTACATGAGGAGATGGAGTGAGGCTAATGACATAGGCATTGTGACGCAGTGTTAGGCTACCAGTGACCTCCTGACGATGTCAGGAGGAGGACTGTCTGCTTCTAGACCGCAGCTGACCACCAATCAAAGAAACCACGGAAAGTAAAACGGCAGGTAAGCGGGCACTACTCTATTTTTTTTTAAAATGCCAGCAAAGAAGTTCTTCACCAGATTGATTCCATGATCTACTGATGCTATGGTCTCACTCTTGGCTGAGAAGCAGAAGCATTTAAGAGCTTCGGAATATCCTGAGGTCCAGGCCACACCCCAGACCAATTAGAATCTTAGGGATGGGACTCAGACATCAGAATATCTTAAGGGCCCCTGTGGGATTCCCAAGCTCAGCCATGGTGGAGAAGCCCTGCCTTACCTGGTACGGAGTGATCCATAGTTTGAAAAGTGTTATTATAGGTCAGGGGCAGTGTGGGTACCTTGCAGCTTCCTCTATACCAGTAGTTCTTTTTTTTTTTTTTTTTTAAAGATTTTATTTATTTATTTGACAGAGAGAAATCACAAGTAGGCAGAGAGGCAGGCAGAGAGAGAGGAGGAAGCAGGCTCCCTGCTGAGCAGAAAGCCCGATGTGGGGCTTGAACCCAGGACCTGGGATCATGACCTGAGCCGAAGGCAGCGGCTTAACCCACTGAGCCACCCAGGCGCCCTATACCAGTAGTTCTTAACTGGAGTGATTTCTGTCCCCCTGGGGACTTTTGGAAATGTCTGGAAACATTTTTTTTATTGTCACAACTGGGAGGAGGGGCTGTCTAGTGAACAGAGGCCGGGGTGCTCCTCAGCATCCCTGTCCCCCATTCTACAATTGCAGCCCCCACAAGCAAGAATTAGCCAAAATGGGGGTGTCTGGGTGGCTCAGATGATTAAAGCATCTGCCTTCAGCTCAGGTCATGATCTCCAGGTCTTGGGATCAAGCCCTGCCTTGGGCTCCCAGCCCAGTGAGGAGTCTGCTTCTCCCTCTGCCTGCCTCTCCTCCTGCTTGTGCTCTCTCTCTCTCTCTTTAATGAATAAATAAGATCTTTAAAAGAAAAGGAAAAAAAAAGAAGAAGTAGCCAAAATGTTAATAGTACTGTGACTGAGAAATGCTGGTCTACACTATGAACTGACTGCACGTTAGTAACATTCAAACATCTACTGGATCCCCAGATTGGATCCCCAAATCGATAGCCCCCTCTATGCTAGAAGCTGGGCTGTCTAGTACTTAATAAAGAATAAGAGAAGCTTCCCCATTTGTACTGGCCCGGGAAGCTGAGAACTAATCATTACTAGGCTGGACATAAATGACCTCTAACATATGTAGTTACCCCTCCTGCACACCTACTATCAGGCTCCATGAAGTACTCCGAGGTGTGATAATGACATTTGCTAAATGTCCTGATGCCAGTTATATACAAGCAAAACCAGTGGGGACAGTTTAGCTTTGCCCTTGTTTTGACAATGCCTAAGAAAAAGTTCCCGAACCGTTTACCTGCCAACCCTCGTCTAAATCCTCCAAGGCTTAGCTACTCACCAACACTGAATTCCAGCGTTTATCTGGTTTTTATGACTTAAGCACTGTAGCAAAACCTTCTTTCCACCAAAAAGCATTTGTGCTAATGGCGGCTAAAGGACTTGTGATGAAAAGTCATTTTTTTTCAAGCCTGTCACTGAGAAAAACCCACAACAGTGCAAAGGCTTTTGTCCCTCTGCCAGCACAGTTCTGAATGTTTAGGCAGGCACCTTGGATGCGCCTCTCTTTTGTGCTCATCGACAGCTATAAAATAAAGCACTTGAGTATTAAGCATCTTACAGAGAATGAATTCCTTCAGAGTGGAAGGTGGCCTCTACTGTGTCAGTAAGAGAAGAAATAGGGAGCAACTTCGAAATGTATGCTGAAGTCACAGAAAAGCAATCTGATGGCATGACCGATGCTTCAAGAAGGGTCAACTCCTGGCTGATCCCCCCAAGCACGGTCAACCCAGCTCAGGTCTGTGTTCTCCCAGGGCCAGCAGCAACTCGGCTCATAGACTCACGGCTGAGGAATTTGGAGAAGGAGTGAACTGCCACTCCTCAGGCACATTCCAAGGAGAAGAAAGCAAAGCTGCCAGAGGCAGTGAAGTGTCCCTGACTGCAGGTCAGTGGAAATTTTCTGCTATGGCAAGAGGTTAGTCAGCACCCCTGACCACCCGCTCTCCTGGCTCAGCCAAAGCTGGATGCTGACAAAGGCCTCCCCCAACCCCCACTGAGCTTTAGAAGGTAATGTTATTTCCATCTGATCCTTGGACGACCTATGAGTGAGGCCACTATGATTTCCACAGCAGAGAAGAAGAAACCTCTGAGAAGCTATGGGCCTACCCAAGGTCAGAGAGTCAGCACTGGAGCAAGAACAGAACAGGAGACTTCTGACTCCTGGTCACAGCTGGCCCCTGCACCAATCCTGCCAAAAAGAAGACCTCACCAGCTCCCAAGGCAGATTTCTGTTCTATCTGTAAGATTTGCCTTAGGCCCATGTGTCAGAGCTCTGCCTTCCAGACCAAGAACTCCTTCCTCTTCTCTTCCTGAGACAAGCCTTCAAATGTTGGAAGATGTCCTTTGACCCCGATCACGACTTTGGTTCTTCAGGGCGCTATTTCCAGCCCCCTCAACAACTCCCCAGATATTGTGGTTCTCAGAGCTTTACCAGCATAGTCTCGGAAACACAGTGCCTGGGACAAGACTTGGGGTTTGGGGTGTGGTCCGACAAAGGCCCTGTGATGGTTAATTCTGTGTCAGCCTGGCAGGGTGCCCAGAGTATCGGTCAAACGTGATTCTGAGTATTTCCGTGAGGGTGTCTGTGCATGATATTAACATTTACATCAGTAGACTGAGTAAAACGGCCTGCCCCTCCTATCAAGTGTGGGCCTCCAATCAGTTGAAGGCCTGGCCCCTCCCTCTGAGTAAGAGAAAATCTCCTGCCTGACAAGCTCATCTCCTTCAGACTGGGACATAGCTCTTCCTGCTTCTACAGTAACCTGCTGGCCTTCGGATTCAAATTGAGGCAGACTCTGAGGATTTGGGGACTTGCCAGCCTCCATAATCATCCAAGCTAATTCCTTAACATACATCTCTTTCTACAAATATGTGGACCCTTAACGAGGCCCAAAATCACATTAAGCTTTTTCATCAACTGAACCCTGCTGGTATCTCATATTCATTAATTTATACTTTAAACATACTTGTGACAAATATTTATTGAGCACCTGCCTCCCCTATGCCATGTACCACTGGAGATGCTGGGATAAATAGTACAGAAGGTGACAGACAAAACTCCCCATCCTTGTGGAGCTTACAGTCTAGTAAGGAAGTGAGAGGAGCACAGTAAGTCAGTCAAATACGAAATATCCTAAGAAATGCTATGCAAAGAGGAGAGGAGAAGGTTTAAATGTTGTCGTGGGGAAAGACCAACTGAGGAAGTCACTGAGCAGTTAAATCCCTGAAAAAGAGAGACAGCAAGCCCTGCAGATGGATGTAAGAAGGAAAACATCTGTGGCTGGGACAGCAGCAAGTGTAAAGGTGGGGCGAGGGCGAGTGGGGAGGCTTGTGTGGCCAGAGCACTGGGATGGGTGTTGCGGGAGGGCACAGGTAGGTGAAAAGGTCAGAGAGGTCAGAGAGACCAGGAGGTCCCATCTGACCTTACCCTTACCCAACCTTATCCTTCTGGTAAGGACTTACAGTGTTTAGTCTGGGTGAGATGGGCCACCACTGGACGTTCATGAAAACAACTAACAAATGTTTTAACAGAATTACTCTGGGTGCTATGGCCAGTCTAGACTGAGGGAGACAAAAGCACGAGGCCAGGAGTAGACTTCTGCAATAATCCTGGGGAGAAAGGGTAGCAGCTCATGCCAGGGAGGTGACGGAGGACAGGGTGGGACCTAAGTCCCCAGGTCTTTATTGGGTCGAGGCTTTCTGCATCCCTCCCTTATACCAGTAACTCTTTCCTATAAATACAGAGTCTTGTATTTATTCCTTAGACCCATATTAGAAGTCTGTGGAGAACACATAAAAATCCTCACTTTGCTGGCTGTCAACATCGCTGTATTTCATATTTGTACCTTCTACACTTTCATCCAATTCCCTGAGCGGTGGACTAAGACCAGGCTAAGGTCTGTGGCCTTTCAGGTACACCCCTGTGCTGACCCCAGCATGCTGAAAAGCACCCTCTGGGGTTGCAGGTCGTCCAGCATCTACAAAGGAACCCCCCAGAACTGTCCTCATCTCATCTCTAAGGGCATCATGCTACAACCTGCCTGGGGACATGGTCTATCACTGTCGTCCCTCCACCGGTCAGTGTCCTCGCCCCTGCTTCATCTTCATGGCATGGTACCCTCATTAGAGTCTGGCCTGGGTTAAAGTCTGTGGAAGGACATAGATGTAAAGAGAATAACGATAACCAGAAATATTTTTTCTAAGACAAAGAGGGGTTACAATCACAACTGCAAAGAAAATACCGACATGAGTGAATATGGAATTGTTTTTTGTTTGTTTGCTTACGATTTTATTTATTTATCTGACAGAGAGAGATCACAAATAGGCAGACAGCAGGCGGGGGCAGCGGGGGGGGGGGGAGCAGGCTCCCTGCTGAGCAGAGAGCCTGATGGAATTGTTTAAAAAAAAAAAGTTAAGAGCAAGGATTTTATATTGAATAAAACAGCAGAAACTTTCCAATGCTATTTATTGTATCCCCCATTCACCTTAGCTGTAGGTACTCGCCGTGCTACCACCTCACTTTTGGCTCTAATATCTCAAGCAATCCATACCTCAGGGATCACAGTCACCTCCTATCTTCCAAGCTGCCAATCCTATCTCCTTCTTCCACCCTGGCACCTGAGAGATCTTTCTAAAAAGTCCATACATGATGATGCGAGATAGTATTAAGCATCTTAGCTCGCATATGACCAGAGAGGGTCTCTGCCTGCCCCACTCCCCATCACCCCCCATCTCCTCACCATATGGGATCACTCAGTGGCAGACACATCCTGCTGCTTCAGGCTCCTTAGTCTTTCTATGCCCTGCTCCCCACCTGGACCGCTCCTTCCAAGCCTCCCAGACTTCCCTCCTTTCCTCAGAGTGGAGTGGGCCATAGGTGCCCTGTCACACCTCTCGTTGAGCCCCTCTTTCACAAGAACCGAGACTGTTTATCACCAAAACTGACAAAGGAACAACACCAGGAGGGCCACAAGAGCGCCCTATTCATTCTAAATCTCCCGGGCCTGGCACAGAGCTTGGCACAAAGCAGGGACTCAGGAACTGCTCGTTGAATGGAACTCAGTCCTGTTATTTCCAGGAAAGGATATGCCATAATTTCTTCATTCCTGTAACCCAAACTCCTTACTTCCCTCACTGCCCGGGAAGCGATCTCTTAGCCAACCTCTAAACCCCATGATTTGCACTTTTTCACCCATTAACTCCAACTAAAAACCAATTATTAAATCATTCAGTAGTTCCACGTCTTTCCCTCCCCCACCCCCCAATTCAGTGAACTTTCCTCCTGCTTGCTAATTAAAACCCAATCCTCTGATATTCCCTGACATGACAAACATCTTCCTGTGGGAATGAACGGAGCGCTGAGCAACAAGAATCCTGATCCTTTGCAAGTGAGTGTCTGCTGAAGGGGCAAATGGGAAGCACTTTACGGCCCAACAACCCCTGGGCTGTCGAGAGGCACACGGAGTTACCTCCCTTCCAGAATGCTCGTCCCTACTTAAACCACACATGACATTCGTATTTTCGATTCTGGTTATGCTACCAGATTTTTTTTTTTTTTTTAAAGAGCAGAACATTACTCTATCTGCCAGTGCTGGGAATTTTATGACAAGAACTTACAGCTAGGCAATGAGAGCCAAGTTTATTATTTTTTCTGGATCAGATTCAACAACCTTGTCCAAAAAGAGCAAGAAAAAAGCAAAAGAAGCAACCAGCCCTTTTGTTTCCACACCTGCGTTTAAGCTTTAACTCTTAAAGTCCTAAGCAGATCCACGGAAGCCTCAAGATTAATCTCCCAATCCCAAGCAAAGTGAACAAATCTGGGCTGATGGGTGCAGTCACCATTTTCCTGGAACAGGGGTTCTCTGTTTTAGCACTTAACTCAGCCCAGTGGCTGACTCAGAGGCCTGGGGATTGCCTCACGGTATTCCTCTGGGCCTCCTCCCCAAGTTGGTTTGGTCTTCAGTGAGAGGGGAGATGGAAACTTTGCTGAGGATGGTGCCATCCCATAAGGACTCACCTCATCCTGTCCCCTTCTTCCCGGCTCCCTGCCCTCACCCAATAAAGAATGTTCCCAGGCCAACGATCCTGATAAAGAAGTCTCACCTCAAGTTTCACCTCACCCTCTTTTTTTTTTTTTTTAAAGATTTTATTTATTTATTTGAGAGAGAATGAGTGAGAGAGAGCATGAGAGAGGAGAAGGTCAGAGGGAGAAGCAGACATCCCAAGGAGCTGGGAGCCCGATGCGGGACTCGATCCTGGAAGTCCGGGATCATGACCTGAGCCGAAGGCAGTCGCTCAACCAACTGAGCCACCCAGGCGCCCCTCACCTCACCCTCTTCAAGGCCACTTCCTGTTACCTTCTCATGGGGCCTATTTAAAATTACACTCCAGGGCGCCTGGGTGGCTCAGTGGGTTAAGCTGCTGCCTTCAGCTCGGGTCATGATCTCAGGGTCCTGGGATCGAGTCCCGCATCGGGCTCTCTGCTCAGCAAGGAGCCTGCTTCCCTCTCTCTCTCTCTCTGCCTGCCTCTCCGTCTGCTTGTGATCTCTCTCTGTCAAATAAATAAATAAAATCTTAAAAAAAAAAAGTAAAATAAAATAAAATTACACTCCAACCGGCCAGCAGCCCCACTCTAGCAATCCTGATGCCCCCCGCCCAAACCTGCTTCCCATGTTCTTATTGCTATTAGATTGAACAGTCACCTTCCAAACTATCAAATACTTTACTAATTTATTATGCTTATTGACCATCCCCACCCACCAGCACGGAAGCTCCCTCAGAGCCTGGCATCTTCGTCTGCTTTGTTTATGGGGCTATCCCAACAGGGTTGTACATAGAAAAGATACTCAAGAAGTACTTGTTTGGGGCACCTGGGTGGCTTAGTCGTTAAGTGTCTGCCTTCAGCTAGGGTCATGATCCCAGGGTCCTGGGATCAAGCCCCACATTGGGGGCTCCCTGCTCCTCAGGAAGCCTGCTTCTCCCTCAGCCACTCCCCCTGCTTGTGCTCCCTCTCTCGCTGTGTCTTTCTCTGTCAAATAAATAAATAGAATCTAAAAAAAAAAAAAGTATTTGTTTAATGAATCAATGAATCTTGAGGTCTGATTAACTGGTAGTTCTGAAGTTCTGTCACTGAGAAGGATTCAGAAGTCATTCATATAGAGAAGCAGTGGAGAAACGAGGAGTGCCATGACCGGTCACGTGTCTGCCAGTGGCTTGGGGCAGGCTGTACTTGTTCCATAGCTGCCCAAGACAGTGGCCGCTAGCCACATGCCACCACTGCTCACTTGAAATATGGCTAGGGAAACTGACCTGTGTTGTAAGGGCGCCAGCATCTGTACTGTGTTGTACGGCACAAGAAAAAAGTAAAGAAATCTCAACAGTTTTTTTGTTGATTACATGTTAAATGATATTATTTGATTATGCTGGGCTAAATTACATATGCCATTACAATTAATTTCACTTATTTCTTTTACCCTTTTAAAAGACTTATTTATTTGAGAGAGAGAGAGAGACAGCATGAGCCTGTGCAAGCACCAGAGAAGGGAGGGGCAGAGATAAGACGACTCCCCACTGAGCAGGGAGCCCGAAGCGAAACTTGATCCCAGGACCCTGAGATCATGACCTGAGCCAAAGGCAGATGCTAAACCAACTGAACCACCCAGGTACCCCATTTGTTTTACCTTTTTAAATGCACTAAAAGAAGATTTTAAATTGCCTCCGTGGTCCACATTTTATTTCTACTGAACAGCACTGCTCTAGAACTCCCAATATGACCATAAGGAAGCACTGATGATATCCATCTATCCATCTGCTTCTTGATCTGCTCTCAGAATGTAAACCAATGTCAAGAAGCCTTCTCAAGCCCAATTCTTCACGAAGTGTGCTCCTTAGATCACTTTAGTCATCCTGCAGTTTCCAGGATGGAGGAGGAATGCAGGGTCCAGGAATTTGCATTATAACCTTCCTCCCACCACCCCATGATTCCAAGGCATACTCGAGAATCACCGCTCTAGGCACTAGATACACATATTATTTAAATTCCAAATAATCTTTGTCAAGCATGAATAGGATTGCATACAGATTGAGCAAGAATTCTCTCCTCTGCACTGGTAGAAAAAAGAAAGGGGGGGAAGCCCAGCAGAAGAGCATAAAGCCAAGTCATGGATGGAGTCACCTTCCTGCATATCTAAAAAGAAAGAAATGGGCTTTGTGAAATCAGAGGAGCCACAGCTCCCCAAAGATAAAGAAATGCCGGCTGACATCTCAGAGGAAAACGTGTTCCAGGAACTGCACAAACACACAGCCCATGGCTCAGCTGTGGTCCATTTGGAGCTTGAGTTATCAGTCAGGTGAATGCCTGCTATTGAGGCTGTCTAGCTAGCTCTTTGCGGCTGCTCTGTTCTGCTTGCACACCCAGCATCACATATTTATATGACTTTGGCATTGGTCAAGGGGTAGCACGTAGACAATCAAGATCATCTCCTCTCCCACTTATGCCTGGCCCTACCCCCAACTTTTACCATTCCTATTCCCTTCCCCTGACCCCTGTGCAGACAAATCTCTTCTTGGAGTTGTCTGCTTAGGAAAAATAGAGCAAAACAAGAACAACAAATAAGGCAAAGAAAAACACATCCATATTTCCAAAACACCTGCTGTGTCAAGTATTTACTAGTTCCATTCTAGAGGAAAAAAAAGACATAAAGTAGAACAGGCATTTCTCTAGAATTTAGGTTTATATGTAAATAGGATCTCTACAGATGGGCCCTAGGACTCCTAACAGTGTCCACACAGAAAGGCATTGAGATTATGCTTTGGTGTATTTTGAGCACAAAGTCCAGTAAAAACAAACTCACATAAAGTACTGGAACCATATTGAAATATTTACCTCCCAAATGAGGACTAAACCCTGCACTCTGAAAGAGGAAAAAATCACACGCTCTCCCTACCCAATTCCTGGGAGGGCTGCGCTTGCCCATTTCCTCCAAAGCCACGTGACGTGAAATGTGATCTGAAACCTGTTTTCTATTAACCATATATCATGACTCAATGTTTTTTTTTTTAAGTTTGTTTTAAAGAAATAATAACTTCCATGCCCAGAACCTACAGTCATAATTTGTAATGCTACATATTCATGAGCCATGTGATTATGGTATCTGCCGACCGTGCATTCAAGAAACACAAGTCCATGCAACCATTTAAAAATTCTTGAGTGTTTTTTATTTTGTATCTACAGCCGGATTACTTTCTTCTACTAAAACGACGTAAAACATACTCAACGCTTTTTCTCAAAACATTCATGACGGTCACCCTCTGCTTTTAATTTTTATTTTTGCTGAACTAGAAAGAACTAAAGGACTGAAAGTGCCCTCTGTTCTTAACACCCAACATGCTTGCACATGTCCAAGAAGAAAGCTCTGAGATGCTGCCATATGAGTATAAACACGCACAAACTTGAATGTGGGCCACTACAAAAGCAATACTCGAATCTCCCATGGCGATGTTACAGAAATGATAGTATATGTGAATATACAAAGAGAAGCAAAATATGTCACTCCACCTGAAATACAGATTCAGTCCACACAAGTCACCAAATTAATGAAGCGTGAGCTGCTTTATAATGTAGTTTTCCAAAGCGGAGTCCCAGGCCACACAGGGAACCTTGATGGTCTTAGAAGATGAGCTCTCCAGACTCCTAAATTTACTCTTTCTCATCCGCCAATGTTAGCAGGATTTTAGGATGAGCATGATCCAAAATTTAAAGTGCATGTGCCATCTAAAGGGTATTTTTCAGGGGAGCCTGGGTGGCTTAGTCAGCTGAGTGTCCAAATCTTGGTTTCAGCTCAGGTCACGATCTCAGGGTCATGAGATCAAGCCCCACATTGGGCTCAACACTGACCCTGCCTAAGATTACCTTCTCCTGGGGCGCCAGGGTGGCACAGTGGGTTAAAGCCTTTGCCTTCGGCTCAGGTCATGATCTCAGGGTCCTGGGATCGAGCCCCATGACAGGCTCTCCGCTCAGTGGGGAGCCTGCTTCCCTTCCTCTCTCTGCCTGCCTCTCTGCCTACTCGTGATCTCTGTCTGTCAAATAAGTAAATAAAATCTTAAAAAAAAAAAAAAAGATTCCCTTTTCCCTCTGCACCCCCAGCCTGGTACTCACGTGTGCATGCTCTCTCCCTCCCTTAAAGAAAAAAGAAAAGAGAGAGAGAGAGAGAAAGGAAGGAAGGAAAGGAAGGGAGGGAGGGAAAAGGAAAAGTAAGGGGTATTTTTCAGGAAAAAATAAAACGTTGGCATCATTACTATTACTTGCCTCGATCCTTGATCTGTTTTTGCCCTCCAAACATACTTCTGGGAAATCCCTGACCAGGAAAGATTTTTCTTTTTTTCTTTTAAGTTACATCCAATCTGCCAACCCGGGTTCAAATGGACACAAACCGAAATTTATAAGTACGTGGCTCCAAATAGGTTCTTAAAATTCCCTTTACAGAATTCCTCTTTATTAAGATCGATAATCCAAGTCCCATCTTATAGACAAGGAAATTAACAGGATCTGCCTGAGCCACACAGCTGGTAGAAAGCAGAGCTGACAACAGAACCACAGACTTTCTTTCCCACTAGAGAGCTGTTTTATTCCACTATCATGGAGCAGTCAGCTACTGAACTCAAGAACTCAACAGAGCTGGGTTGACAGAGCCCCACTTTAGCCCCCTAGCAATAGAACACCGGGAGATAATAACCAAGAAGATCCTTACTGATCACTTACCAAGTGAACAAACCTCTGTTTGTGGAAATGGATTCCCTCATGTTAAAATGTGGAAAATAACAGGACCCACTTCACTGGCTTGTTACGAAGGTTAAATAAGGTAATATACGTAAACTGCTTGGAAGAGGGCCTAGCTCTAAGTGTTTGTCAAATGTACACATACATGTATACACAGCCTCAAGACAGGCCACAAGGGTCGTCTGGCTGACAAGCCACAATTCATTCCTCACTGTGACTGGACCATTGCCTTCTTGTCCAAACTGCCAGGAGAGGATATATGAAGCCTATTTTCAAGGGTTAGAGCGGTAGTGGCTCCAAACAGTAGCTCTGAACATGGCCCAGCAGCTTGTATCAGCCAGAAACTATAGCATCTCCGGAACAGACTCTCTGTGATGAACATGGAAGGGCTGGGGATCAAATGGGCTTTTGTGGGCTTTCGACTGAGGTGGCAGATGGAGAAACCCCTGACCTCTAGGTCCACTCTGAGTCTCAGCTCACAGCTGTGTCATTCACCACCCAAATGGGGCAAGGCAGGGCCAGAGTGAAGAGGGCTCCTTGGCCCAGGGGCATTCAGAGGCCATCTGAGGACCGATGGCAAAAACCGAGAGCAAAAACTGTTCTCGGGATACACATTCTACCTTGGACAAAGAAATAAGAAAGGCCAAAGGGACCCTTCCTTCCCTTGCAGAAATCAGTTTCCAAGCCAGGGGTTGGATGATGGAGGTCTAGAGGGCCAGAACTGGGCTGCCTCAAATGAACCCAATGATCCCATTGAAGGGAAGGAGTTGGGCCATCATGCAGTCCCCACCAGAGATGGGGAATGCAAGCCACCTGTGGGGAATGCTTACCAAGGGCCCCACTGTCTACAACTTATGAGAGGACCAAGGCATTGCCATGAGCTTTCAAGCCAGTCTCACCACAATCTCCCAGGAGACAGGTTTCTCTCCCTCCTATGACATGAAAAAATATTCTGCAACCTCCCTTAACAAAACACTCACTTCTTCTACTGAACAGTCCCTGGAGGCTACCCACGACATTAACCAAGGGCACCAGCAATGTCACATTTGATGCAACTGCCCAGAACCTGGGAGGGGCAGCCCCATCAGATTGCCAGATTAGCCTTGGACAATAAAGCCTTAAAGCAAGGAACAGAACTCTCCGCGAAGAAACCAGCCTTCCCCCCTCGGTAAAATCGAGTTTATTTAACCTCAATTTGTTGAGTGAAAGCAAAGCCTTCACAGAGATGCGGCTCAGGCCTACACACAGACATGACATGGCAAGTCCAGCCGAGCCAGGAAAAGTCGACGCTTACATGAACCCTCCAGGACAGGATGTCTTGATCAGGAAGAATACACCCAGGCAAACCCCATAAGGCCAAGGGGCCACTCATTGGCAAACTTCATAAGCCTCAACCCGGCAAGTGAAGATAAATCCCAGGAAGTCTTCCAAGAAACTCTTTCTGGACCAGGATTGCCAGCTGAAACTGGACTCCTGCCAACACTCTAATTGCCACAGTGACATTTAGGAAGAGCTCTTTTACCACAAATGGGCCAGAAACTCGTTCCTAGGAAATATGGTAGTTGACTGACCCCAGTTCATGAGAGGATCAAGCCCTGTACAATTAGGGCTCTTATGGACAAGCCACAAAACCAACAGATAAGCAGCCTCTGGAACAGAAATGTATGGTACACAACCACTTGATATATCCCACAGGGCACAGTGAATCATTCCACAAGAGACATTTTTTAAAAAGAAGAAGAACAAATCCTAAAATGTTTAGTTATTTAATCTGCCTCTGAGAGAGAATCTATCTGGGGAAAGCCTCACTGGAAAATCCGAAAGGGTATACATGGAGCCCTGGTCTGTACACTCCTAGCATACAGGAGGGACACTCCGGGTCGAGCAAGGAGCTGTGCTCGCGTCTGCAACCCCGACCCACACTGCTCCTCGGCCTGCCTCAGAGGGGTGTCTCAGCTTCTCCCACCTTCAGAAGCCAACAATGGTACAGCAATTCCCCATCTCTTCATCTCCGGCGGGCAGCTCCTCGAGGGCAGGTAGTCCACTCCACTTCTCTCTGGAATTCTCCATACCTAGCCTCACTTCCCAACAGCCTGCAGGCACTAAAAACCGGGTGTGGGATGAATGAACAAGTAGATGCATAAACCGTCATCCCAGGTATGCTAATCCATGTTTTCCTAAATGTGGGGAGAGCTGCCAAATAAGGGAAAGGAGGAATTTTGAGAGGGGGAAAAAAAAATCATTTCCAGATTTTTAAATGTAACATAGTGAAGGATATGGGAATTTTTTTTTTTAAAGTTCCCTCCTCCACAACCAAACGTGAATGCCTGAGTTATTCAAAGGGCATTTTTGGATACTACAACCCTCCGTTACACATCACTTGGAGTCATCAAAAGGAACGTGTGGACATGTGCCATGGCATAGGCTGTGCGTGTCCCTTCCTCGAGTGGAGCTGAGCGCACATCTGGGGCTATTTAACAACTGATTGGAAATTTCGCCTTCTGATTTCCAGTTAAATACTGGGCACAGGAAAACAAATAGCACTTGTTTTTCACTGAGGCTTGTCAGTCATCCAAACTGCAGTGCAGACCGAGAACTGCCTGTGGTTTGGTGGCAAAGGCCCAAAATAGTTAGACCTTTTTTCCCCCAAGTTGAAGTAAAAGGAATAAACCAGATCTTGGCAACCTCAGGCTCTTCACCCACCCCTCCCCCCACCTCTGGAACACAAAACTAGATTTTAAATATTAAGCATGTTCCTGGTATTCATTTACATTTTTTCATTAGGATTAAATCTTGATTTATTTTTATTCCAAAGCCAATAGCATAGCGTTTGGTTTCTTTCATTTTTTTTTTTCCTCAACTGCTCTGCCCTGATATTTACTTGGATTTGCTGAAGAGGCAATGTTCAGATTATCATTTTCTGTTTCTAATTAAACTGGGATGTAATATCTAGCAGCCATATTATCAAAGAATCAGAAAGTCTCTTTAGAGACTGGCTAATACCACCTCCTCACTATAAGGATGAGGAAACTGAGGCCCAAGCACTGAAGTGATTTTGTCCAATGATACAGAACGAGTTAGTGCACAGCCTCCTAGTACTCAGGCCTCCTGTTACCCAGGCCAGAGTGTTCAGCGGAAACAAAAATCTGAGTTACCTCTGAGTAGAGTTGCCTGATAAAATACAGAACAGCTAGTTAAATTTGAGTTTCAGATAAATAGTGAATAATTTTTGAGTATAAGTATGCCCCGCATATCGTATGGGCATTTGAAAAAGAAGTAATTGTCGTTAACTGAATTTCAAATTTAATGGGGTGCAGGGCTCCATCCCAGGACCCAGGGATCATGACCTGAGCCTGAAGCAGACGCTTAAGGACTGAGCCACCCAGGCACCCCCATTTCTTTCTTTTTAATGTAAATGGCTGCAAAACAGAAGTTGCAGCAAAGGGACCTGAAGGACTAGTGAGACTGGAAGAAGTTGCTGCTTATTTTTTGGCTTTCCTCCTCTTAGATGCCTTTCCTCCTTAGAAGCATGTAAAACAGCTAAGCCTGACATTGAAAGGCTGGCTGAGGCCTCTCGATTGGACACTTTAGGTCTCGTCTTGAGCATTTCTGCTTGTCCCAGGTCTCTGAGTCTGTGGACCCTGCATGAGGGCGCACTCAGATTTGGAATACAATAAAACAAGATTAAACCAAAACAAAACAAAAATCAGGTACACGGAATAAAGTAAAAAGATACATTTTTAAATCCAGTTCATTGGTTTTATACCTTGATTTTTTTTTTTTTAAGATTTTCTTTATTCAAACCATAAGAGACTCTTAATCTTGCAGAACAAACTGAGGGTTGCTGGGGGGAGGAGAGGGAGGGAGAGGGTGGTGGGGTTATGGACATGGGGGATTGGTGTGTGCTATGGTGAGTGCTGTGAAGTGTGTAAACCTGGTGATTCACAGACCTGTACCCCTGGGGCTAAAAATATATCATATGTTTATTAAAAGATTTTTTAAAAATCATAAAAAAAAGATTTTCTTTATTTATTAGACAGAGAGAGAGAGAGAGTGAGCACAAGCAGGAGGAGAGCGAGAGAGGGAGAAGCAGGCTCCCTGTGGAGCAGGTTCCCCGCTCCACAGGGAGCCTGACACCAGGCTTGATCCCAGGACCCTGGGATCATGACCTGACCTGAAGGCAGAGGCTTAATGACTGAGCCACCCAGGTGCTCTTACTCCTTAATTTTTAAAGACTGCTGGAGAGATTTTTTTTTTCCCTAACAATTTAATTGAGATATAATTCACATATTAAAATATCCATCCTTTTAATCTCTACAATTCACTGTTTTTAGTACATTCACAGTTGTACTCTAATCATCACTATCTAATTCCAGAACATTTTTATCATTCCCCAAAGAAACTCCATACCATTAGTAGTCATTCCTCATTCTCCTGTCCCACCAGCCCTGGTAATCACTGATATACTTTCCGTCTCTATGGATTTACCCATTCTGGAAACAAATGGAATCACACAACATGCGGCCTTTTATGTCTGCCTTCTTTCACTTATGTTCTCAAGGCTCATTCATATTTTGGTATGTATCAACACGTCATTCCTTTTAATGGCCAAATAACATTTCATTGCATGGATATACATCTTTTTTTAACCCACCCATCAGTTGATGGATATTTGGGATGTTTCCACTTTTGGGTTGTTAAGAATAATGTTGCTATGAACATTAGTGGGCAAGTTTTTCTGTAGACCTATGGTTTGCCCAACTGCCTTCTAAGGCCAGCCATTTATGAGGGCTCCAATTTCCCTACATCCTCAACGACACTTGTTATTATCTGCTTTTTTTGTTAGAGCCATCCTGGTGAGTGTGAAGTGGCATCTTGTTGTGGTTTTAAGTCTGCATTTTCCTAATGACTAATGATACTGAATATCTTTTCATGTGCTTATTGGCCGTTTGTGTTTTTTCTTTGGTGAATGTCTATTCACATGGTAGCATATTTTTAAAGACAACCTAGTAATGTCCCAATCTTTTTTTTTTTTTAAACAAACTCAGGTTGACAGCTCAGACTTTTATTGCCCAGTTGCGCTACGCTTTTTCTTCAGTGTGGAAATAATTGCATAAATAAAGTTTTTGCAGACTGAGAGAGTAGGATTATTCTTATTTCTAATTGCATGGAGGGACAACTTGAACCTATGCAATACTCTCTGGGCCATCCAAACACCCTACAGAAGAAAATCTACACAGCTCTGACAGCTGCATCACACACGTGCACATGCACATATGTGTGTGCGCACGCATGTGTCAGAGAGAGAAGACTCACTACTTGACAATGAAACAATCATTCTTTATCCCATTCCTGTTTCCCATGGAACCAGAACAACCAGATAAAGGAACTGCACTCTCAGAGGAAACTCAATCCCACTGTCTCCCAGCCTGACATGCTCCTTCTTGCCCGCACTATGAAATTGTAAGGCCTAGAACGATCGGACAGAAAAAGCCAAATATCTTTATTAGACACTATTAAAGTATAATGTTTTTAGTCACTCTCATGGGTGGCTGAGACATGAGAGCAACACAAGTCCCTGTTAATGAACTATGAAAGGTCCCTCTTCTAAGTCGGGGCGACTGTTATGCAGACATGTCAAGTTCAATTTAAAGGTCATCTGGGGGGCACCTGGGTGGCTCAGTGGGTTAAAGCCTCTGCCTTCGGCTCAGGTCAGGATCTCAGGGTCCTGGGATCGAGCCCTGCATTGGGCTCTCTGCTCAGCAGGGAGTTCCCCACCCCTACCCTCCCCACCTGCCTCTCTGCCTACTTGTGATCTTGGTCTGTCAAATAAATAAAGTCTTTTTTAAAAAAATAAATAAAAGTCATCCTGAACAGAGGAGTAGATACCACTGCTTCAACTTTCTCACCACCTTACTTACAAACTGTTTAGTATTGTAACTCTACCTGCAAAGTAAAGACAGCTTTAAGACAGTAATGCAGACATACACATCAGACTGAGAATCAAGAGACTGACTGCCTCTTAGGGCACTGGATGGCTCGGCAGCCAACTCTTAATTTTGGTCAGGTTGTGATCTCGGGGTTGTGAGATTGAGCCCTGCCTTGGGCTCTGGGCTCAGTGGGAAGTCTGCTGGAGATTCTCTCTCCCCCTCTTCCTCAGCACCACCCCCCCATCCTCTAAAAAGACTGCCTCTTTCCTCTGCAACTCTGAGCTTGCTGGGTAACCTGGGAGAAGATAATGATGGAAACGGCTAAGCCCCAGTTTCTGAAAATTCCATGGGCCTTCTGAAGTGTTTGTAAAATAATGTGATTATCTAATCTCCAAACTTTAACTCTTAACTATACTGTAAGTGGATAAACAGAACTCACCACCGGTTTTCTGTCCAGCAGCAGAGCCATCTGCTACAACAGCTGTCCAGCGGAGGAGTAGACCCTGAAATTCCTTTCTAGCTACAGAGCAAGGGAAGAGCCTGCCTTCCCTTCTTCACTTCACATACTCTCTCTTAGGGACAGCTACCCAGCTTGTTAGAGAGCTTGCATCACTCATCCACTGACCTGAGAACCCAAAGGAACAAAAGATGTTCTACCCTGAAGGAAGGTACAGATGGGAGAAAACCATTCTCCCTAAAGAAAGCCTGCTGGACAACAAAGCAGAGCTCAAGTGTTCCCGAATTTAAATCCTTGCCTTCTCCCAATGTTGCCTCCCCTTTACTGGTAATTTTAGGCGCATCACTTGATATGCTATCTCCTTCCACGGGATTAACTCCAAGTAGGGATGATGTTCCATTGTTAATTAAAGCCATCTCCTGTTTTCATTGTTAGTGCATTTTAAACTGATGGCCCAGAAACAGTTCTTACAGATCTTAAACAAAACTAAAGCAAATAAATAATAATGAGGACTAAGATACTTTCCATTAAAACCCATGGAGTGGTAGGTTCATGAAGAATCCTAAAACGGACCAGAAGAACTATGATATATCTGGACCCCACTTTACATCTGGACCTGCAGCCCAGAGAGATAGGAATTCCTTTCAATCTTGGACAAGCCAAGCCAGATATTTATAATTAGAAATATACATTCAACATCCTTCCCAAGTGTTCTTTACTACGATTAATAATAAACAGTCACGGGACGCCTGGGTGGCTCAGTTGGTTAAGCGGCTGCTTTCGGTTCAGGTCATGATCCCAGAGTCCTGGGATCGAGTCCCACATGGGGCTCCTTGCTCAGCAGGGAGCCTGCTTCTCCCTCTGCCTCTGCCTGCCACTCTATCTGCCTGTGCTCACTCTTGCTCTCTCTCTCTCTCTCTGACAAATAAATAAATAAAATCTTTAAAAAAAAAAAAAATAATAATAATAATAAACAGTCACAACAACAGCAGGTAATGGGGTCAGGCACTGTACATGTTACATGTAATCTCACCTAATCAAGACAACAACACGTGATGCAGGGACTGTTGATTTTCCCATATTACAAGTGAGGAAAATCAAGCGCACAGAAAAAAATAATTTGCCTTGAGTTATTATTTGCATTCAGAGGAGGGTGGGCAAAGCCTTTGCCCATAACCTCTCCCATAAACTGCCCAGTGTGGTAGGCTCATAGAGCTGCTGAGTACCTGCAGTGGGGCTGGTATGCCTGAGGAGCTATATTTTAATTTAATTTTTTAAAATATTTATTTATATGAGAGAAAGAGAGAGAGAGTGAGCGCAAGCATGGGGGGGAAGAGAGGCAGAGAGAGAGAGAAAAGAATCTTAAGCAGACCCCATGCTGAGTGCAGAATCTGATGCAGGACCCTCAGATCATGACCTGAGCCGAAACTAAGAGTCGGATGCTTAACTGACTGAGCCAGCCAGAGGCCCCAATGTATTTGTAATTTTAGTTAATTTCAATTTAAAGGGCCCCCCATAGCTAGTGCCTACAGTATTGGACAATACAGCTCAGAACTCTAAGGGCTAAATGTATATAAGACTTCATCATTAGAGCCATTACACTCACTATCACAAATGCCTTTAATTACAGGAGACTGACAATGACTACGGGTATGCAAGAGGCAGGCTGGGGTAAGAGCTTACAGAGTAAGTCCTATCTGGGTTTGAAAGAATGTCACTTCATTTGGTTTTGTCCAAAGCCTCATGACTAGATTCAGGTTATGTGCATGTTTGGCTAGAATACAATATAAATGATGCTGCGTCCTTTCTCAGAGGGTCATATTTAAAGGTACACAGTGTCCACCTGCACCATACTGGTGATGCTGACTGGATCACTCGGTCAAGGTACTGTTGGGTATACAGTCATTTTTTTTTTCTTTTGTTATTAGTAAGTAATTTGAGACTATGTAAATATACTATTC
Organism: Lutra lutra; assembly: GCF_902655055.1. Lineage (NCBI taxonomy): Eukaryota > Metazoa > Chordata > Mammalia > Carnivora > Mustelidae > Lutra > Lutra lutra. The sequence goes on along the minus strand of NC_062281.1, from coordinate 119,302,738 downwards.
CTCAAACTCCCTCCACCTTTGCTATATTTAGCTTCTTTTTTTACCCCCCTTAAAGATTTACTTATCTATTTTAGAGAGAGAGAAAGAGAGCACACCAGCATGGGGAGGGAGAAGAGTGAATCCCAGGCAGATTCCCTGCTGAGCACAGAGCCTGATGTGGGCCTTGATCTCATAACCTGAGATCATGACCTGAGCTGAAATCAAGAGCTGCTTAACTGAGCCACCCAGGCACCCCTACATCTAACTTCTCCTGATGAGTCTTGCCCAATAAACTTTTACTATAATGATCGCAAATCAGGAATTTCTAACTCCACCATTCCTTCTATATTATTGATTGACACATGACTGTGAAGAAGAGCTGTCCCTCATCCCTTTTTACTAATTTATCTACTTCTTAGCTGTATTGATTACAGACTCCTACTTTGTTCAATAAGTACCTTTGAGTTTTTAAAAAGTACTCTTCAAATAAAAATGACAAGAAAATATAGATCTGGATTAAGAGCCATTCATTAGGCCAGGTCTGCTCACTCGGCAAGAGAAAGACTATTAACCGAGGCCTCTTGTTGTTCTGGATGCTTTGGGGCAAAGAGTAAGTTTAAAAGCCCAAGGCTCTGCAGTTAAGGACATGAGCACGGAGCTCCAGCAACAGACAACATGAGTTATCACTGTGAAGGGCAGTGTTGCTCATCATCAGACATGATATCATACCCCAACAATTCCATCCAAACAACCCATCAATTTCTCCACAACTAGCAAACTTGAATGTTCTGGCAAACTCAAAAGGACATGATTTACAAATAGTAGGTAATATTTGGATCTTTCCACAAGAGCTGGGTTCCAGCTTTTTTATAAAATACAAATGTTTTCATCTTGGAACTCACTGTGTCACTTTCTCAACAAACAGATCCTCGTATCAGAAAGTGGGCCTGTGTTATATACAAATAGAATGGGCCTGTGTGTATTTATTTTGTGGTCAGAGACCACACACCTAGTGGTTATTTACAATGTTTACATTGCTCTTGATGCCACCAGAGAAGTCTCAGAGCTGAGACAAAAGCCCAGGCCACACAGAGTACAACTGCAAGTCCCGCTCTAACGTGCAGACTGGACTTGACTTTCCGTCCCCAGTCGGACACACATGTGCAGTGTTTGTCGCTGTGGCTGCTTCTCTCCACCATCCAAACCCCACTAGGAGCACCCTTCAGATTTAACACACTGTGGACTTGGGTGTTATCTCAATGAAATAAGCCTTAATTTTAAAAAGACCTGCCATGTTTTAGGGTCATTGTATCCTTGTGCTAAGGACACTTTGGGAAGGCTTCGAACACTTACCAAGAAAAGTCTGGAGACCCCAACTGCAAGCCTTTCTGTCTTCAGATGCCAGACCAAAGGCTGTGGGGAGTTGAGCAGGAACACGACAGGCTTGTGGTGAATGTGGACTGAGGAGATGGGATTTAGGTGCAGAGTGACCTAAGAAGCAACAGAAAGACGAATCTTAACATTGGCTTTCCATTAAAATCACCTGGGGTGGCATTTGGAATCCCTTTTCACAGCTCACTGTTAAGATAAGCTATAGGTTAGTTCAGAGTCTATGGATAGGTTGAACTCGATGATACTGTCAAAATCTAGCCTTTTTTTTTTTAACTACAAAAATGGCTACCTCATGTAATTCAACCCATACAACTCTCAACCAAAACGTGATTTAGCTCCCAATAATAGCAGAACACAAACAAACAAAACACCTCCCCGCCACCCCCAAAGTTAGCAAAGGCAGTACAAAAGTGACCTTCCCTCAGAACTGTCTTCTCCTTCAAGGCAAATGATAAAGCTGAAAAGTAAGAGTACAGAATCCCCGGGATGGGTCATCCCTCTGGATAGCCAGAGAAAGGACTTTCTTCTCTTTCAGGTGAGCCTGAACCTCTAAAAATTTAAGGGATTTCTGCCAAAGAAAAGTGCTGAAAGCTAAGGGAGAGGGGCTGCCAAGGGAAGCTGCCAGTGCTTTCAACATCCCAGCTATTAGTTTGAAGGGGTTTTCCAAAAAATGAAGCACAGAGAACACACAGAATAAAAACTGACTGTATGACTGTATATAAACCTGGTCTGGGGAGGGGGGGGGTGGAAACCAGGGAAGAAAACCACGAGCCTGGATAAGAAAACTGTGACCAGTTTTGATAGCAGATCAAGGACTATTGTAGGTTACCACTGTCATCATTAACATCATCAGAAAGCACCTATGAGGACAGCTGCAAACAGTGGGTCCAACAACATCTTCCTGGAGCACACCAGCCAAGGTAGGTCAACATGAACACAGAAAAGCAAAAGGGTGCATAAAGAAATACTGAACAGATGCTTTCACAGAAGCATGTCTCATACTGGCTTTCTGGACAGAGGGGTGAGGGAAGACCCAAGAAGCACATATTTTAAAAAGTTGAACTCACCCAAGAGCACCAGAAGTGATGAGAGGGAAAGCATAAAAAATGACTTTAGTTGGCAAGACAGAGACCGAGGAATATACTAGGAATAACTGAACATCGCAGGCTTAATCCTTATGAGGACTGAATGGCCTAGATCTATGACCTGAGTCTATACGGCCATCGGGATAGAGCGCTCAAGGCTGGACCATTTTAGCATCTTCCACTGGCTGCTGGCCCACTTTGATCTTGATCTCAATGTATCTCTGCCTTTTATTGTAGGGACTGCCTAGGACACTGATGTCACCTATCATAGTAGCCTCTCAGGTCACTGATAATAAGGCAACATACTTTACTTTCAATACCCATGCCTCAGCACATGGTAGGCACTCAGAGAATGCTAATGAGATATTTAATTTTCTAATTTCCAATGCCACAAAAGTACTTTATTCTACTAATAATTTGCAGTATGCTATGTAATACCAAGACCATCCATTAACTGTCGAGTGTGCATTTCTTAATCTCCGAAACAGATCGCAAATACTCAGTAGGCAAAGATATGTCTTACTTTAATACTGTGCTCAAACAGAGTAGAAGACAGTTGTTTCAAGGACTGATTTATCACAGCAGATTCATAAATTTCTGTTATCTAAAAGGCTAAAAAGGCTGAATATATTAGTGGGTTCGAAGGGACTTAGTTAATTCACAGAAAAATTTTAAAAACACGAGCAATACTACCACAAGCTCTATCTCCAACACAGCGAGGATCATTTTTACCATCTGGCATATGCAAAGCACTAAAAGTAGGGTACTAGTGAACAGCGATATCAAGTACAGCATAGTAACAGCTACAGCTACAGCATAGTAGCATATTTCTTGGTCGTACACTACCTCGCAGCACTCTGCACAGCTGTCTGCATCTAGAAATAAACAGGCTGATGGCCACTGTAAACAGAAGAGGCTGCAGAACCAGAGTCAAACTGAATGCAGCACTACAGAGAGACGCACACAGGGCGAAGAAAAGAGAGATGAAGTAATTACTTGTTCAAGAGTACCTGAAAATTGCTAACACTCTGTCATGAACAGCATGTGTCAGTAAAAAGTTTCCAGAGTTATTCATTCCGAAACTGTTTATCGAGTGCCATCATGGCACAGAGAACAGCCATGCGTGTCCACCAAGGATACGTCAACTCTTTTTCCGATGATTTTTTTTCGCAGCCCTCAGGCATTCAAAAGGCACACTTTTGAAGTGTGTAGATAAAATAGCAATAAATATATATCTAAAATGAACAAGAATTTAAAAAAAAAAAAAACTTAGGAAATGAAAAGAAAAATGTGTATGAGACAGATATCGGTGCTGGGGTCCAAAATTTTCCAGATGGTCAAAAGTGTCGAGGCCTGGCTCACACAATCTAGGAAAGATTTCTAGGAGCCATGGCTCTGAGCTTTCCTGGAAACGGTTCCCTCTTCAGTATGTGGCAGCGTCTGGCCAAGATGAATCCCCGACTCTGGCACACAGGGCCCAGGCAAAGCCCCAAAAACCATCTGGCAAAGAAGAATTCACACTATGATTGGGAAATTAAAAGAAAAATACTCAATACTTCTTTTAAAAGATCATTTGGCAGGAACAGAGAGTCCCCCAAACATCTACTCACTCAATCCCTTCAGCAACCTTCCTCCACTGGAAGGGAAATCTTGCTGAAGGGAAGATAGAGGATAACCAAAAACAATGAACAAAGAATGAAGGTATAAAAGCTTCTCCAACGGTGGGGAGGACATACCTGGAATATCTCTGCAAGAATTCCTGGCTAAGGTGCCTAGTTTCTGCCAGGCTGAAAGGAAAGGAGAGGAGAGGAGAGGAAAGACTATAGTCAGACCATAGTCAGGACAGACTATAGTTACAAAGATAAGAACATACTGCTGAAGGTTTTCACGGGTAGATTATTACCCCACGATCATGGTCTGAAAACCAGAGCTGAGGCAGGCTGCAGAAAAGAAACAGCCCATGGGGAAATGATACACATGGTATCTGATGACTTCCAGTTTGGCAATCCAGATAGCTCAAGCCTATACTAAATTTACATAAAAGTTAAGAGTCTCTAACTAGTTCATAAGCAATAACAAACTAAACTAGGGGCCATGTGCCTGGGAAGGCTGATGAAACTAAAGGGAATGCACCCCAAATGAGGAAAAAATGACTACTCTCTAAATCAGTAGAGTTCATTTTTGGCAGTAAAAAGCATTTGAGAATGTAATAGAACAGATGAACCTTCTCACCACACACACAAAAACCCGTATGCACACTACATTTTGCAGGCAATATCAGAAAAAAATACATTCACTGCAGGACCCATGAATTCTAGGTTAAGTACCCATTAACCCAGGTTAAGGAGTCCACTGTGGAGGAACAAGAACATTCTAATGGCAGAAATAGAAACAAAATGACTCTGCGTAATTAAACTAGAGATCATATCTCTGGTTTTAACAGGTCACCCTCTCAGAGAAAAGAACTTATTAGATGGCAACTCAGAAATAAAACACTTGTCCATGCAGTTTCTGAAGTTTCAGTGACCTCTTAAAACCATACTTCGACTACAAAGTGGTCCATAAAGCCCAGTCCAAGAGTTCTGCTCTAACCTTTCTTGTCTCAAACAGTGCCGCTTTTCAGTCTTCCTAGTGGTGTGAGAAAATGCAAGTATATCTAATCTGTCACGTCCCCTATGTAGACACTGTCCCTCATATACTACTGATCTCTCCCCTAAATGAGGAAAAGCTCACTGGTTCTGAGCTAATGGAAAGCTCATCTGTTCTATGACATCTATTTATACTAAATCTTCTGAGATTATCTGTGTACTTCAACAAACTACCAGATATAATTAATGCATTTCTCCTATTTTATAAAGAAATTCAAAGTAAATCCAAAGTCAAGGCCAACTCCAAGGAGCATAAAGCCTCAGAGTGGCAAGACAAACTTCCTACCTCCCATTTAGGAAGCATGTCCTTGCCCATGTTATCAGTAGAAAATAACAAGGACAATTTTCTCTGGACCCTGTTAAAGTGAAGACTTCTCTGTTTTCCAAAAATTATCTTTGATAAGCAAAAACTACATATTGTCTCAAACTCTGTAAATCACTTTATGAAAATGAATTATGTACTTACAAGAAAGAAAGAAAAAAAATGGAAAGATGCCATTTGAAAATTGTTTGGAATTTCTAAGGGTTCATAGTAGTGAGGCAAGATATTTCTACCGGAGTGGTTTCAAAAATTTCCTCTTAGTTAGACCCCCCTACTCCCGGGGTTTGTTAAAACAAACATAAGCAAAGCGAGCAAAACAACTGATAGAAGAGTTGAACAGCTGTCTGACTTTGCTAACGTGTCAGTGAGGTTCCATTTCAACATTTCTGACTCTCCTAACAGTCCCTATGGACCCATGAAACAATGAAATCATCCAAAACACTACCAGAGAGACTCCTGTTCTCTGAACGCAGACCAAATGCTCTAAAATGGATGATCCAATAATCAGTTTATAAGAAAACAGATAAGAAAATAACTCTAGCAGTGTGTCTATTACCAGAACCCATGAAAGCACACCCTGGTCTAGAGATAGCCATCATCTATCCCCAATTCAGAGGTAAGGGGACATCCACTTAGCAACAGGGCTGGTAGTAACTGAAAACATCCTGAATCTGGGTCTCATAACACCATAATTTACACAGACAGACAATGAGACATACATCTATTTCAGGATACTGGGGGACCCCAGCTGAACTCAAATTTCACCTCTCCTTGGGCAATATGACTTTTAGGAGCTCAAATCTGACCTCAGATGTGTCTGAAACGTGCAACCAATTGCTGTGAACGGGAAACAGTAGTTAGTTGCTGCCACGGCGTTTGAAAGGATGATCCTTTCAAACTAAGGAGCCCCTCCAGCTGACGTTTTATTTGCCATCACTTGTCTTTTGCCATTTGGGAATTGGTATAAAAAGACTCCCTTAAAATATTCTTAGAGGAGCGGATTTGGACCTTTTAAAAATTTTCCTTATTACATTATTTTTATATTTCTCTGAAGTTCTAGAAAAACATCACTCAGTTGGTACTGAACTCAAGGAATCTCCACCCCCAAAGTGACTCCGCCCTCACCCTGGAAGTCAACGGACCATCCTCCCTGGTCTCAGCAGCACTGGGGTCAGAGATTTCACAGTCTACTTCACCAAGTGATATCAAGCTCTTCTCCCCAGTGGTTTTGTCTTGAAACCATTTAACATGATGAGTGGGATACAGCCACCATTCCTCCTCCCCCAAACGACAGGATTCAGGATTCCCTGGGAGCTTCTGAAAATAATCTATTATGACCACAAAACGGGGAGCAGGGGGTGGGGGAGACCTAAAATGAAAGTCTGAAATTTGATGCAGAAACAAGCCTGCCCTCTCTGCTCTCTATTTTGAATGCCCTGGAAAAATACTCGGAACTAAATTTGGGTTGGGGGTTGAGGGGCAGGAGCTCATATAAACAGAAGAATATTTCTGAAACTTCAGGTCATGGCCCTCTAAAGGGGTCCTGGGAGAGTTGCAAGGGGATTCCAGAGACCCTGGCCCTTCCTTCCCAGAGTAGGCCACAGCTCAGTCTCTACTGGGAAGAGAGACAGGGAAAGGGGAGACCCTGGATGTGGGCATGCTCTGGAGCAGATGCACTGGGGGAGCCCTCAGCAGGCCACCGGTGAGGGCAAGTCTAACACTGAGAGCCACAGTTCCATCAATCATTAGTATTAAGTATCTACCATCTGAATATAGTACTGGTGGTCGCCAACACACCAGGGCCTTTCCGGATTCTGGCCTACAATACCCTCCTGCCAGCCCCTAGACAGACATGTATGTCCAGCTCAAAATCAGTGAAATCTTTCCCTATCTGCAGGGGGGCTGGAACTCAACAGCACTCCCACAGACCATGCTCATGCTTCTACCTCTGCACCGCACTACAATACTCTGTTTAGATATTTGTCATTTACACACACACACAGACACACACACCACCCCTTCTACTGTGAAATTCTCAAGGCATTCTTCAAGGGCAGAAACTGAGTCGCAGTCATTTCGGCATCCTTGAGCTTAGTGCAGAGCTGAACAATTAGCAAGCAGTCAATAACTTTTCTGAAAGAATACATGAAAGGAAGAATCAATAAAGGTTATTCATGAAATGATTTAAAAAATGGGTACAGAGTCGTACTGTCATATTTTTCTAGCCAAAAGGGGTACGGCTGCATTTAGATAAGAGAACATTAACTTTCACTATGAAGTTTCACTTGAACTTTAAAACAGTTAAGAAAAGCTAATTCCAACTCATGCTACCAAAATGACTGGCAATGTACGTGGAAGAGGACTCCGATGCCACGCCCAGGCTTTGGGGTCCTGATCATCATCTGTGTGTTTAGGGACTACAGTAAGCAAATACACACACACACAAACACAAACACACAGAAATTGTTTTATTGGGGCACCTCGCTGGCTCAGTGGGTTGAGCTTCTGCCTTCGGTTCAGGTCATGATCTCAGGGTCTTGGGATCGAGTCCCACATCGGGCTCTCTGCTGAGCTGGGAGCCTGCTTCCCCCTCTCCTTCTGCTGCTCCCCCTGCTTGTGTTCTCTCTCCTTCTCTCACTGTCTGTCAAATAAATACATTCTTAAAAAAAAAAAAGAAATTGTTTTTTTTTTTGTTTTTTTTTTTTAAAGATTTTATCCATCCATTTCACACAGAGAGATCACAAATAGGCAGAGAGGCAGGCAGAGAGAGAGAGAGAGAGAGAGAGAGAGAGAGGAGGAAGCAGGCTCTCTGCCGAGCAGAGAGCCCGATGCGGGACTCGATCCCAGGACCCTGAGATCATGACCTGAGCCAAAGGCAGCGGCTTAACCCACTGAGCCACCCAGGTGCCCCTGTTTTGTTATTTTTAACAGTTATGAATATACAAATAGATGAAATGTGAAAAAGCCTTTGGAGCAGGTTTTCCTTCTCAGGGAAAAATAACAAAGATAAAAAATTTTGACCAAACATCCTATTGTATCTTAAAGCACAGAATTTTAAATACGTCTCAATGGGCTGCCTGGGTGGCCCATATGGTTAAGAGTCTGGCTTTGGCTCAGGTCATGATCTCCAGGTCCTAGGATCAAGCCCCATGTCAGGCTCCCAGCTCAGGAGGGGAGTCTGCTTCTCCCTCTTCCTCTGCCCTTAACCCTGCTTCTGCTCTCTCCATCTCTCTCTCTCTATTTATGATTAAATAAAATGTTTAAAAAAATTTTTTTAAATAAAAAAAAAGTAGGGGCACCTGGGAGGCTCAGTCGTTAAGCATCTGCCTTCAGCTCAGGTCATGATCCCAGAGTCCTGGAGTTGAGCCCCACATTGGGCTCCCTGTTTGGCGGGAAGCCTGCTTCTCCCTCTTTCACCCCCCGCTTGTGTTCCCTCTCTCACTGTGTCTCTCTCTCTGTCAAATAAACAAATAAAATTTAAAGAAAAATAAAATAAATTTTAAAAATTAATACTTCTCATTTAGGTAACAAAGTGTGCTAGAACAGAAATTAAAATCCTAGACAAACAGAAGGAATTCAATATTCGCACAATCATTAATGTGAAAAAAGTTTGCTTTTATTTTTTTATATTCCCTGTTACACTTAATAAACAGACCCACTCCAAATGCTTAATTATTGTTTTTAACACTACTATTTAACCAAAGTACCATATAACTAAGGGCTACGTAAAAAAGTTTTTTTTAACTGGAGACAGGGGATTTTACTTATATATATTTTTTGAGAGACAGTGCACGCGAGCACGTGGGTGGGGACAGAGGGAGAGAGAGAATCTTCAGCAGGCTCCACACCCAGCACGGAGCCTGACTCGCGGCTTCATCTCACCACCCTGTGATCGTGACCTGAGCAGAAATCCAGAGTCGGACACTTAACCGACTAAGCCACCCAGGTGCTTCTGGACTGTGTAAATTTATTTCCTCTCAACTTCTACTTTTTATGATGGGCTTCAAACTGGTTTTGCTACCTACCAGTTTAATAAACCTGTATTTTGGCATATATGTCTGTAATACTAGGATGTCAGAATAGCTGGGCTGTCGACACTGGGGTGAACAGAACGGCATGATAAAGAGGATCACTGACGTGACCGACGGCAGCTGATGTTAAAAACAGGCACAGCAAGAACCCAATTCTCACAAGCCCTGAGTACTGAATGAATCATTCCCACCAGCCAACTGTAGTCACAGAGCTCAATAAAGATTGCTGCTTACACACCATCTTAAAGCTAGCAAATTTGTAATAGCAAAAGAACAAAGTGCACTGGTGATCAGACAGCGATTTAAGATGCTTTAAGCTTTACAAAAGGATGGCACCTAGATTCCCCCGGCCCAGTATATTAAGCTGAAGCTGGGGAGGAATTGTGACTGGGCCTACAGTGTTACCTTTCTAGCACGAAAAGAGAAATCGGAGGAGGAGCAACTAGTAAGGCACGGGCTTCACAAACACCCCATTTGTGTTTCTGTTGTTAATAGGAATAGTAGTGGGAATAGGAGTGACAGCCATCATCACTGTATTTCAGGGGAAGACAACAGGCAGGTCCATGCATCCTTCCATTGGGTTAAGATTTGCTGCTCTCATCAGAAGTTGTTCTGCTTAGTTATCTAACTATTCCCATTTTAAAGATAAAGAAATTGATGCTTAGAAGTAAATAATTTTTCCGAATCAAATGGCCAGAGAGTAACAATATTGGGAGTAGAATCAATGTCTCCCATCGTCCCCAGGCACCCCCTCCCCGGCCCTGCCTTCCCACTCTACCTTAACCTTAGGTGTTGGCCTTGAGTCAAAGAACAGGACAGTGACCTACTCTACAGGAGTAAGAGGCAGAAACTGTTTTGCTTCTGGAAAAGAAAAGATAAGAAAGAAAGGCAGGGGCCTGAGCTGTAAGCAAGATGATGGGAGGCTCCACAAGCTGGGAGGTAGGGAAAACTCCACAGGGATGGGGCAACAAGCATTTTTATGGACTGTGATGTCGCCATTGCCAGCTACAGTTGTTTGAGTTGCTTTGATGTAAATTCTCTATCTCCTCTATAAAAGCTTTAGTAAGGCTCACTGTTCTTGTGAACAAATGTACTGCAGAACTCAAAATGGCGATGGTTGCATTTCACGTCTAAGTGGATCAGCTGTATCTCAAACACAGCACATGTAGAATTACAAAACTGGGAAATGGAGAGGGCCTGAGAACTTTACAGCTTTGGCAATCTGCAAAAATATACCCTCTGTATTTCTACAAGTCGCTGAATTAGCAAAGGTGCAACTCAATCATCCCTTGAACTCCAGGGTCTCCCAGATGCTATGTGGACTAGACCAAATGACTCTCGAAGGAAACTAAATTCTGGTCCGGACAGAACCACCTTGGGAATTCTGTGAAGTCTGGTTTCCTTTGAAAGCTCTAACAAAAACAACTCCTGAAGTTCACAGTACTGGCCCCCTAAGGGTATTCTGGTCTCATCCAGCCAGGTTATGATTTTAAGTGGAAATGTTTTTAAAGGAACTTTAGTTTCAATGTTACACGGCTTATCTTGAGAAAGGGAGAAACAGCTCAGAAGCCAAAGCGGGAGAACATGTTATCATTCTGTGTTTTTGGAGTATTTTTCCTGAAAAAACATTATTTTCTTTGATGGAATGTTCCACTATCTTTCGGAGGCATGGAATTTTAAATGCTTTTAATTCAGGCAATGAACTGTGTCAGAACAGCCTAACTGACAATAGAGCAAATGCAGTTTGTAATATTTACATAACAGTCTACAATTTTTGCCTATTTTCCTCCACAGAATCAATTTGCCTTGAGCCCTGCAATAAGTTTTCAGGATAAGACCAGTGATCACAGAAAGTAAACAGGAAGTTGCCAAAATATGCACACAGAATTTGGCACTTGTAGTTTTTAAGTGTCTGAGATGGACTATCTTCCTAAAGCCAGTACTGAAAGGTTTAAATTTCCTATTTTCTTGAGATAGCATTAAAAAGTAGTCAGTATATTTGTTCCAACTAGAAAGGGACTAACCTAAAATAAAGAGCAGGATACCTGGTAACAAATTTATTAAAGTCATTCTGTATCTTTAAAAGTGCTTTAAGCACTTATTAACAACCTAAAAGAAAAAGGAAAATAAAAACTAAAAGAAAAGAGGGAAGAACCAAAGATACAGAAGTCTGAACAACATTCCTTATGTGGTCTTGTTGACATTAACTTACAGGTAAATCAACACTGAGCGTCACAGCAGAAACTAGGAAAAATTTTATCTTAGAATGAAACAAGAGCAAATTCTAACACAAACCATTTGGTTTTCAAGTTATATAGTTAATACAATCCAGTCATTCACCTCCCAATAATGAAGATACTGTAATGCTGTCAAAACCATATGTGTAGTCAGCAAATTTAAGCCACAATAAATCAATTTGTATTACTGGGAATTAGTGAATATATAGAAGAACAGAGAAAAAGGGATAACGTCAATTCATTTCCAAGTGAATAATTGAAAGTTTTTCCTCTGTTCAACACTGGCAAATACAAGGTTCTGCCTTAACATTTGGTGACACTAATGGAGTCTTAACTTTTTTTTTTTTTTAATCTCATTTCTTATGCTTAAAATACAGGGAAAAAAGGTTCTACTCTCTGAACTTTACTCAGGGTATTAAACATGTAAGGCAGAGCTAGAGCACCTGTATTTAAAGAGAGTCTGAAAAGTATTACAATGGCTTAGTTTCTCATGTAAATGGAGAAGGTACAAGCTACTCTTCATAATATATCTCTAAAGAAATTTTCCATTCTGACCAAAGTCTAGAAGATCCTAATAGATACTGAGATCAAACAGCTTAAGCTCTGTTTCATAATTCAGTCGAGCCCCAAACGCCTCTTAAGTCAACAGCTTAAGTTCTACTTCTCATTTTCAGCAAAACCATCAGTCTACCATTCGGTCTCTGACTCATCCTCTAATAAACAGTAAGAAGAGCCAAAATGGGAAAAGTAGAAGTGTGTGTGTATGAGGGGTGCATGACAAAATATTCAGGATTGCATTAAAAACTTAAATACTCCAAATTACCAGAAATCCTGTGGAAATAATTAAGATTCTTTGCCATTCATGATGTTCGGGTAGAAATGAGAAAAATTTGACTCATCATAATGACAAATAGCTCTATAAAAATGTGATTAAAATTTTTTTATTATACCTGACATACAGTGTTACATTAGGTTCAAGTGTACAACACAGTGATTTAACAACACTATAATTATGCTATGCTCACTACAAGTATAGTTCCCATCTGTCACCAGACAATGCTATAATAATACCACTGACCATATTCCCTGTACCTTTTATCTCCAATGATTTATTTATCCCATAAATGAAAACCTGTATCTCACTCCCCCTCACCTATTTTGCCTATCCTCCCACCCCCACCTCATGGCAACCATCAGTTTGTTCTCTGTATGTATAGGTCTGGATTCTGCTTTTTGTTTGTTTATTCATTTGTTTTGCTTTTAGGTGCCATACATGAGTGGAAATCCTGTGCTACTTATTTCACTTAGCATAATAGCCTCTATATCCCTCCATGTTGTTGAAATAACAAAAACTCATCCTCTTTTATGGTTAAAGAAGATGTGATACACACACACAGAAACACACAACATAGACACATAGACACACACAATGGACTATTACATAGCCACAAAAATGTGATCTGAAATAAGCAAATGTGACACAGCCATACAATGAAATATTATTTAGCATAGAAAGAATAAAGTATTGGGGCACTTGCTTGGCTCAGTCGGCTAAGCATCTATCTTCTGCTCAGGTCATGGCCCCAGAGTCCCAGGATTGAGCGCTGCTCAGCGGAGAGTCTGCTTCTCCCTCTGCCTTTCACCCTGCTTGTGCTCTCCACCCTTCCCAAGAATAAATAAAGAGAATCTAAAATAATAATAATAATAATAATAATAAAGTACTGATACATGCTATAACATGGATGAACCCTGAAAGTATAACGTCAAGTAAAAAAGCCAGACACAAAAGAGCACATGTTGTATGATTACATTTCTATATGAGGCCCAGAGCAGGCAAATCCAGAGACAGAAAGCAGCTTAGTCATCGCCATGACCTAGAGGTAGAGGTGGATAAAAGTGAGTGCTAACTGATAGGGCATTTGTTTTGCGGGTGAAGAAAATGTTCTGGAATGAGACAGTGGTGATGCTTGTAGTACACTGTGAATGTGCAAATGCTACTGAACTGTACACTTTAAAATGGCCAAAATAGTAATTTTTTTATGTTTTTGACCACACACCCAAAAAATGTGATTTGAACTCCCACGTGGGTTGGACCAAACCAACTCTTGAGTTTCAAATCCCACCTGCAAAGACCTTCATGTGATAGAAAATACTAGGAAGTCAATTTATCTTAGAAGGGCTGAAAGGTCCCATAGATCCTCAGGACTTCGTTCATCGAGGACGGTCAAAAGCTGAGCCACACAATAAGTTAGCTTCAGATGGTAATGTGATTTCTATACATATTTTTCATTTAGTCAAACAGCATTAGTTAGGTACTCATGATGTGTCAGGCACCATGACAGTTATTTTCATTAATACTGAGAAAAGAAAGATGAGGAAGACACAACCTGTCTTTCACTAATTTGCTCCCAGTCCAGAGGAAAGACAGACACATGAAGAGAAGATTGTAGTACAGAACACTAACAATGAGATATGTCCAGGCCGTGTGGGGAGAGAAAAGGATGTCAAGGGTCAGGAGACGCAACACGCAGGCAGGACAAATTGAACCCAATCCTCTGTGTAAGAAAGAGGCAAAACCTGTCAACATGATAAATTTTCTGGTTTCTCCCACTCCTTTCCAATTTTCTGAACTACTTGGACTGGCTGTGTGACCCCTTGTCAGAGATATTTTAGAAACAGAATCCACAAACCAAGTGTAAGCTGGACTGGATAAGCACTAAGACCCTTTCTGACCCAAGGATCTAGGGATTCTGTGATTTCATTAGTGAATACTTTCCCTAAGACTTTTGGAATCACTTTATCCACATCCTATTTCACCGCTTCCCTAAATAAGTTTGCTAAATTTGTTTTTTAAAAATCCTTTTATTTAATAAACAATAAAGTCAAGTCCTCGAGATTGTTTCTCAACAGTAATTATTTCAAAAGAAAATGACAGGCAGGATAGAGCAAATCTGTCAGGAAAGTGAGGACAGTTCTTCAGCATCTCATAGAGTTCAGAATACTGCTGCGGGTAGGTTCGGGTCACATCTGTCTGTGTCTTGGTCTATGTGAGTCTGTGGCAGCCTGCTGTCTCTTGCTTATGAGTCCAGACTCTAAAATTAGACCTAGCTTTGAAAAAGCCATTATTATTTTAAAAAAATTAAATTAAATCTCCCTTAATGTTCAAAGAGATCAGAGCAATCACAAAGAATTGCTGAAGTTAGGTAATTTGTATTTATTATAAATATAATTAATCGTTAACTCTGAATGTGAGGTAAGTTTTATTGTTCTCTCAAAGAAAGATGTTGAAAACTCAAATTTTTCAAAGCACTCCACATGGACAATATTCTAAAATATCCTTGTTTTTAGAATACAGAAACCCGATAAAGTCATCAATAGACACCATACCCTTAAGCAAACTTTTAACCAGGGTTAACAAGTAGCAAAACTATATAACACGCGTTTCTTCTATTAATTTTCCACTCACCATGGAAGGCTCCCAGTCATCACTGAGAAATAAAATATGGATGATTTGTAAAATAGATATTGTCCCTTCAGGACACTGCATGACCAGATAGTTCACAGAGAGGGGGGAATCTATCAGCCTCAAGCTACCTAAGAGTTGTGACAAGATCTAAGAGATTGCCTCTTGATTAATTACTTTATGGCTTAAAATGGGACCCATAAAATGAACTATGACTAATCAGCATAGCATCATAACTGAGAGCATGGACGCTTGCAGCCAATTGCCTGTGTTGAACCCCAGCTCCATTCCTTATCTTTGTGACTTGGTTTATCTAAAAACCAGAATCATAGTACCTACCTTTTGGAACTATTATGAGAAAGAAATAAGTTAAAACATATAAAGCATTCCAAATATGCCTGTCCATATTAAAAATTTAGGTATTAGCTACACAAAGGCCCTCAAAAGATTTCAGGAACTGCATGTGCAGTCATCACCTGAGGCATCACAGGAAGTTTCTCCTATAAAGATGGATTCCCTCAGTTTTCTCAAACCCTTTTCCTTCTTGTGAAGTGCTCTCCATTTGCTGCTCTGCAACCTTCTCCCACCAGAGCTGTTTATAAAGTGAGCATACTACTGGACTGTGGTCTGGAAATTCTCAAGGATAAGATACATGCAAACTCAGCAAATAAGACCTCTCCGTTCTGTTTAGAAAGATACTGAGGTATGTAGTAACATATGGAATTTAATTACAGTTTTGCATTTTCACACAGGATCAATTTTGTCCACCTCAGAGAAAAAACTACCATATCCTTTAAGAAGTCTTCTTGTCATCAGTGTCCCCAGAATGAAGAAGGAAGCTCTTCCCAGTGAATGCTTCTGACCCATGTCCAGTTGACCTTTCTCTTACAGTACCTAGCACCTGATGCCTTGTATTAAATCAAGCTTGTACATAAAAACTATCTAAGAGGAGGGGTTGGGACTTGTCTTTTCATTAACTCAGAGTCTAGGCTAATAAATGGCTCTTAGTAGGTCCTACCTAGGTATTTAATGATGAATGAATGAATGAATGAGTGAACAAATCAATAAACACATTTTAAAGCATAATTTAATCTCTTCCAAGATCTACGTTTTCTTCCAAATTGGCCAGCATCCCCTGACACCCAATCCTTTGGGTCACTCTGCTTTCCTTCCTAAATTACAGGCAGTTTGACCTAGTGGTTAATAGCAGTGACTCAGAGCCATTTAGAATCTCCGTTCTCCACTTACCAGCCTTGGGGCCTTGAACATGTTAAGACTCCCTGGGCATCAGTTTCGTTAACTGTAACATGGGGATAATACTTATGCCTATCCATCAGATGTCAAAGGATTAAACATGTCATGTGGAAAGCACTTCAAACAGTAACTGGCACACAGCGAGTGCTCTTTTAAATGTTAGCTATTGGGGCTCCTGGGTGGCTCAGATGGTTGAGCATCTGCCTTTGGCTCAGGTCATGATCTCAGAGTCCTGGGATAGAGCCCCATGTCGAGCTCCCAGCTTAGCAGGCTGTCTGCTTCTCCCTCTGCTTCTCCCCCTGCCTTGTGCTCTACCTTTCTCTCTCAAATGAATAAATACAATCTTATAAATAAATAAATAAATATTAACTATTATTACTTCTACCCTCTTAAACCATGGCTATTTTTTCCATTCCCTTAGTTCCTATGGAAGGAAGGTCTTGTCTATACTGTCCTCCATGGAGACTTAAGATCAAAATAGCCTTCCTCACAGTCCCACAAACACCGAACTGCTGGCAGCCCTGGACTGAGCCCGAACCCTCTTCCTAAACCAATTTCTCCTTTCTGGGCACACACAAGTCCCATCAAGCTTCCCCTTCTCCACCATTCTTTTCTTCCCTACCTGGCAACACTAAAAATGTCATCAGCCATTATCTCCAAGTTCTTACTCATATCATTATCATGACCAACACATCTCCGTGGCTCACTAAACTCTGGCTTCAGCCAGACTTGGAGGTACTTCAAAGTCCCCTATGATTTGTGAGAATGATAAGGGAGATGTTTGTTTGGAAATAATACAACACGTCCTGAGTGAGATGCCCTGTTTCCACGTATCTGTTTATCACCCACTCTCCAGCTTGCCACCCGCTCGGTGAAGACCTCTACCACATACAATACCGAAAAGGTTGAAACAGCTGCAAAGGTTCTGTTTCCCTGGAGGTGGAGTTTCATGGAAGGCTAAGAATCACCACAGCAACCAGACTACAAAAACAGTCCATGGGCTTCAGCCCCATAACTCTGGTAAAGCAATTTGTACTCCGTGAAAAGGCTGGGGCACAGAAGTTGAAAAATGATCAAAGTAAACACTACTCCTCGAGCACCATTTTGTTGTGCTGATTTCAAGGCATCAAGTCACAGCGTCAAAGTTCTGTTATGAAGGATGCACACTGAGGGCCAGGGATTTGCTGGGCTGAACTAACTGCTCTGGTGCGAAGGTCTAGAGATAAAATTCACAGCCCATTTTCCAAAACAACCATCTCAAATATGCTCTAAGAGCAGACCAGGGTAAAAATGTGTACCCTTATATCAAGTTACCCTGCCCATGCTCGAACAGCTGTGGATCCCAACGCTGGATTTAACAAGAGAGGGAGAGAGATGATTTTTCTGATAAAAACCTTCAATAGACTTTATGCCATACTGACCTTACATGGACTAATTCTGATAAATTTAAGAAAAAAGTATTCTAAACCTCATTTAACACTAAATGACAAAACAACCTGTTCTAGGGTCTCTCTCTATGCCATAGTTTAAATAAAAAATAAGGAATTATAATATATTATTTCTATACTATATAGAAGCACCAACTATATAAAGTACAACAATCTAGAAACAAATTTCTTCACGGATCTGTAAAAACCTTTAAGTTTTAGTAACAAAATGACAGTTAATTATTAACTAGGTTCATTATAACTTGAATACATGTAACATTTTTATTTTACTTAAAGGAGCTCTAAGTGGTACATGTGAGTAGCCTTACAACATCCTCAAAAGGTAAGAAAAAATATACAATTCCCATGAACAGAGCTTACAGAAAAAATCCTCAGAACCTCAATTGTATTGAGAGTACACAATGCGTTAAAAATTAAAAAATGGTAGCAAGAACCCTAACTCAAATTACCCCGAACAGAACATTTAGAATTTGATTAGAACAATATGATGTGTTACACACACTTCCCACATTCCTCTTTTCTAGATAAATCCAATGCGTGGTGCTACTTCCCAAACCTATCGTGGAGAGGTTCCACTTGTACCATTTCCGGGGCTTCGGCATGATGCTCAGTCAGTAGGGAGTCAGCTACCCACAGAACAGATTGTTCCGCAGGCCCCACTGGTCCAGCAGTTTGCAGTACATAAGGAAGTAATTAGTATTATCTAATACTAATTGCTTCACAGGCAGGAATGAACAACTCCAGTTAAAGGCTTGCTCAGTCTTTTCTAGCTTCTCCTTGTTTTATCTCCAGATTAATAGCCATGAAGCTACTAGGCTAACAGGGAGAAAATGTTCTTATTTCCTATGTTTTGTGCAGTCGTTGATTCATTGGGCAGATACTAAGTGGCCAGTATGTGTATGGCACTTGGGTAGATCCATCTTTCCCAAAGTATGGGAATACCTAAGAAACGTTAAGAAATAAGAAAATTTTTACCTATAGCTTACATGTTCATTTTCATGGGTATTAAAAACATAATTTCACGTTGAAGATGTTAGGGTGAAGCCAGGTTTTGTTGTTGTTGTTGTTGTCGTTTAGATTTAAAGAAAAACAATTAAACAGTAATCCAGATAGTATATCAACACTGCAAGAACTATGAAAACAGAACGCATAAATATTTATTCAGGAACTGCCACTAGGTAATGAAAAGACTTCAAATGCAAACTAGATACAGAATTTGTCCTCAAGAACTTCACAGTTTAACAGGTGCACAAAGGTAACAGATGTAAATGTCTGTGGGAGGAGGAGCAGGGGAGCACTTCTGGCTGGGTCCTGAGGGTAAAACAGGTGGAACAGGCAGAACTAAGGTGACAAGGGCAGGGAGAGCCCTAAGAGAAATGTCAAAGCAAGGGAGGGAATATGGAGAGGTGTGGGGAACATTTAATTCAGATGGAGCTGAGGAAATGTATAAAAGAATACAGAGAAATAAAATTAGAAAGGTAGACTGGGGCCAGATCTCAACGGGCCATGAAAGCCAAGCTTAACCAATCAGTGCAACCGAAAGAACAGCATGTCATACACGTCACAGAGATGTGACCATGGCTTGCCTCCTGATAAATAATGGGTACATCAATTTCTGGCATATCAAGTATCACTTAAATCACATTAATGCATTGATTTACTAAATCCACTCCAATTACCTCACTTATTTGCCCAAAAGAATATATATCATAATAGAGCTTAAAACAAAATCCCATTTTTGGATCGCATTCCAACTTTTATATATATGGTATTGCTACTGAATTCCCAAGGAGTATCTCACAAAGTAAGGAAATTAAACTTTAGTCCTCAAACCAAGCATCCCAGATCTAAAGAATTTGTTCCATGGGTTTGTTCCCAGCTCACAGGCCCTCAATAAACACTTGTTGAGTTTGGGGTCTATTTTAACCATAATCAATGAATCAGGAAACTACTCTGAGTTACTTGCCTTGAGCACTTTTAGAAGGACCAGCTCATTGGGCCTGGTAATTCTGGTCCTGGCTATATGCAAAAATCTTTATCTCCAACCCTTAGTTCTCTCCAGTACATGAAATAAGTCTGACAGTCTTCTCTCTCTCTCTCTCTTTTACTGTCCCTAAAGAAAAACAACTCTGACATTCTCCACCCTAGGAATGTCTTCTCGAGATGCCCACCTAAGTCTTGGCAAGAACTAATAATAAGTTTCCAGTACACACCTGAAACAATTTTGGGTCATGACCTCTATGATCTTCTTTTTGAAAAAGCAAGCAAGTAAGCTCCAAGTAAGCTCTTGTAAGTAGCTTTGGAATGAAAATATGATGGTCTGATTTACAAAAAAAAAAAAGAAAAGAAAAGAAAGAAAGAAAGAACTGGTGCTTGCCATCAGGGAGAAGTAATTAATTATCCTTGCCTAAGAAATAGAGAAAAGTAACTTTCACTATAAACTACAAACACCAATGCTTCCCAATCTTGTATTCCTTTCAGTGTGATATTCATTCATTTGTGGGGAAAGGAAAGTTCTGCTATCTTACTTTGGGATTCAGTTTCCCCATAAATGGAGAAGCTAGACCAAAGCCTATAGATATCCGAGCAACTTTAAGACAAATCCCTAGGAACCGATGCAGGTGACAAGAAAAAAATGGCCTGATGTGACTGAGTCATTTATTCAGAAATGCCAGGTCCCACTAAATGATTTGTGTACTCAATTATAAGACTGACAAAGTTTAGTTTAATCTGACAAAGTGAATACAAAAGAACAGAGTAGAAGATTTTTCTTCTTTCAAGAACTGAAAATATTCCAAAATGAATTTATTGAACTTTTCAGACCAGTGTGAACATGCTTTAGAGAATTTCTTTCCTTCATTTTTTCTTCTTCTTAAATTTTTACTTTAACTTTGGGTCAGTGTATGCCCTGCAGTCCTTTATACTTGGCAGAAGCAAAATAAATCATGAAGTACTCAAAGCTAAACCTAAGGGTAAGTCAAGAGTTATAGTGGTCTTCTAAAATAGGTAGTGTTGACAAGACAATAGTCATAAAACAAGTTAATTTATCTGGTTTTTGTTAATTTCTTCTAGACATACTTTTCAATGAGAGAGTTTCATGATTTATACTGCATTTCAGGGAGACTGGCAGATTTTTCTATTTTCTATTGAAATACAAAACTTCCACTAAATAAAAATACAATTTTAAAACAAAAGAGTCATGCAAACAACATTATTATATTGTCAAGTTCTAAAAACCCTATTTTTCTGGGCTAATTCTCCTTAATAAAGACAACGGCTGCTCTTGATTAAACCATAAATCACTAGGCTGAGAACAAGTCTCAGTCACTATAATTGACTCATTTGGTGACTGGGAATTCTTTCAGGCCAATGGGTAATGTCCCAAATGGTCACTGTTAGGCACACTGGCCAGCTCTGGATCCAAGGTGCAAAATTATGAAGTTCTCTCATTTTTCCTCCACGTTTTTTTACTTCTTCCTGCCACTTTTTCCCCCAAATATTTTACTGGCTACCCCAGAAGCAAAAGAAAAGGGAGAGCGGTGAACTTAGAATCAGTAGACTTGGTTACTGCAACCAGGGGTGATAAAATTCTGCAAGAAACAAAAGGGTAAGACACAAAATGAAATTTGTGTAATACAACCACTGATTTTTAGTGATGGAAGAGATTTTAGAGATATTCTACTCCAAATACTTGTTGTAGGGGTGCCTGGGTGTCAGGTCATGATCTCAGGGTCCTGGGATCCAGCATCGGGCTCTCTGCTCAGCAGGGAGCCTGCTTCCCTCTCTCTCTCTCTCTGCCTGCCTCTCTGCCTACTTGTGATCTCTGTCAAGTGGATAAATAAAATCTTTAAAAAAACACCAAACAAACAAACAAAAAAAAAACCAAATACTTGTTGTAAATGAGGAAATCGAAGCCCAGAGAGAGACTGGCATGCCCAAGTTGCACAGATGATTGTGGCATCACTGGGACTAATACCCAAATAACCATTCCAGTTATCTAGCTTCTACTTATCCTGCTAATGGAACTGTATCTCTCCTTACAGAACTGATTCTCTGCTTTGGGGAAAGAAGGCCTTCCCTAGTCTTCAGAATTCAGGGCCAGCATTTTTTGCCATTGGATAAAAGAACACAGAAACATATGAAACAACTTCTCCCTCTGCAAAGGATCACATGATCTGACCCTTAACCAACTCCATCTCCTATTGTTTTTCCTCCTTGCTCACTCTAGTGCAGCTACCCCAGCCTCCTTACTTACCTCTAACAGGCTTCTTCCAAGCTTAGGGCCTTGACTTCATCAGGCCCTTTATCTGGCCCATTCTTCCCTTGGATCTGTGCATGGCTCATTTCCATCATTAAAGTCTCTGTTCAAGTATACCTCCTCAAAGAAGCCTTTCCTAACCACCCTAACAACAACCCCTTCTTATCACTTGAATGAGTACTCTGTGTTCAAAACCACATAAGCATTGAGAAAGCTGAAACTCTGCTTTATTTACCACTGTATCTCTAGCCCTAGGACAATGCCTGCACATGGTAAACACTCAGACATTTTTAGAATGAATCAATGTATCGATGTATCAAAGACAAAGGACAGATGAATCAACATATGGGGTAGACTCCACAACATGATGCTGAGAAATCCCTCCATTTATGCTTTTATACAAAATTGAAGGGAAAAGAAGGCAGCTGTAGATACAGAAAGTTAAAGCCTGTTGGCTTCTACCTAAAGCGTATCTGCAAGGTATTTCTGATAAAAGGTCATTGCCAATAAAACAAAAAGTACTTTCAGCCTCCTTAAAATATGCAAGAATTCAAGATCAAGTCATAATATATTTCAAAGTTCACCTGATTCTGCCAGCAGGAGCCCTGCAGTGCCGAATTTTGGGGCATGTGAATGATATACTGTTTTATTGAAACATTTTCCAAGATTGCTTTCCAAATTCAACTCCATGGTCTTTTTATCCTTAAAGGACAAAACACTAACCTGTTTCCAAGCTATTTGGTAATATTTTGGCAGAGATAATCCAGTAGAAAGAGTTGTTTGTATAGAACAGAACTATTGTTAGTAACAGGACACCCTAACCTGCCCTTCTCTCTAAGCTCTTAACCTACAGACTACAACCCAACTATTTATATGTAATACTCACCAGATGGCTCTTTCACTGTAGTTCAAAGACTCACCCCCAATAGCACTGAGTCAACAAACAACACCGGAAGCAGTATTGAAGCTCATGGTTAAAGAGAGCAAAGAGGCTGAGATCATCTAAGTGGGAGCAAGAGCAGGGGGAGAACTCACTTTCCACTGTATCTTTGCTACCTTTGATAATTCTCAAGATGGGGGTGTCGGGACGGCCGATGCCTGGCACTGTGCCTGACAATAACAGGTGTTTAATAAATACTTATTTAATGATTGAATAAATGGCTAAAGCTTGGGAAAACCCACCTTGCCCACAGCTACTCACTGCACACTGACCCCATCTCCAGGAAGTATGTGATGCAGATTCAAGCTTGGGCTAGCCAACTACTGCCTAGCTCCCAACCGAGGGAAGAGAAATCTCTCTCAGCCTCAATTTCTATGCCTGTAAACTAGAACTAAGAAGTCCTTTGCAGGGGTGTTGAGAAAGCTGAGCAAAATGCCAGTTTTCATAATCCTCTATGAAGCAGCTTGCCAGTGTTCGGCTTTTGGCCCTGATTTGAGTGGTACCTTTACCTCCTGCTTATAGGTCTTTGGACCACAAAGCAGGATGACAAACCTAGGACATCTGCATACCTGATCCTCAGCCACCTGGCTTCCTGATGAACTCAAAAGTTCTTCTGCCGGGCGCCTGGGTGGCTCAGTGGGTTAAGCCTCTGCCTTCAGCTCAGGTCATGATCTCAGGGTCCTGGGATCGAGGCCCGCATCGGGCTCTCTGCTCAGTGGGGAGCCTGCTTCCTCCTCTCTGCCTGCCTCTCTGCCTACTTGTGATCTCTCTCTCTCTCTCTCTCTCTGTCAAATAAATAAATAAATAAATAAAATCTTTAAAAAAAAAAAAGTTCTTCTGCCATTTCCCAGCCTTTCCCTCAACATTGGGGATTTGGGTCTCTCATTAAAGACTAGGCCCAAAAGACAGAACTCAGACAGCACAAATTCAACCATCACCACAGGTTCCTTTGCACAAGGCTGACTTGGGCGGGCCTAACTCTTAACACCCTAAATTTTACTGCAATTCTGGGGACATCAGAATCCAACCAAGAATGGTCCTGAGAATACCACATTCATTCCACACCTAACTAACCCCAACACCTCATCTACTCACAGGTTGAGTCCCCCAATTGTATAACAGAAACTCGGTCACCTGACTTTCCATCTGGAATATGCCTCCAGAGAAAAAGGCACCCAGAAAGCCATGAAGTCCTTCCCGGGCAGCTGAAGTCACCAGATTATGAGGTAAAGCTACAGGTTTTCTCCAATCTATGGCTGGGAGGTTTGGGACAAACATTTTATCTTTAGAGGTCAATCTAAATTGCCTCTTCCAGTGATAAAGATTACATCCGTTCATCTAGCTTTGAGGACCGGAGTACACAGTTGAGCCCATTCTCCCACCATAAACACCAACAGGCAAGGCTATCAGCCACAAGCTTTCACAGCTGCCAAGGTACTTGCTGTCCTCAACGTATTTCAGCTCAGCTCTATTTTATTTACCAGCCTCCTCCCCTAGTCATGGAAAATTCTCCCTCTAGACCTAGCCAAACCACATCCCTATTTCAAACCTCTCCAAATTCTCACCTCCAAAAAACGTTGCCAGGCTAACACACCTGACTCCAATTACTCCAGCAACATGCCTCCCCAGCCCCACATCCTTCCAACATGCCTGATTTGTTAGCACTTATGTGTTTATCTCGGCCCAGCTGTAATTGATTAAGTCTATTTGGTTACGTTTTTATCATGTGTGTTTAGGGCAATAATATGTTTCTATGTCTATGTCCTTTCTGTTTACAGGTGTTGTTCTCTGCCCTGCGCTGCACATCCAAGCACGAGCTCCATGAGCTCCTGCCTTCCTCGCTCCCACAATGCTTTGCATGGCGTCTACGAAGGCTGCTGCCATTAACTGTCCAGCTGCCTGGTCTAATGACGTGAGGAGGGGCCTTCGCTCAGGGAAACTGAAATTACTGGTTTCTCTAGTCTTCCGTACTTCATTAAATAAAAGAGAGGGGGAGATTCCTTGTGTGTACTCTGTCCGGATAAAACAGTAGAACTGTTTAGAAAATCATGAAATTTCTATTATACAAGGCAATAAGATCTAAGCGGTGAAACTCAAAAGCATCTTCCCAAGTATTTTGAGGCCAGATTTGTCCCAGATCTGTAAATCTTACTTAATCCAGGTTCTCTTTAAAAAAAAAAGAAAAAAAAAACCCACACACATAAGAAGGTATCAGATACCCTTAGTTTACATTTTAGTTATTAGGTTGTTTCTACTGGATGGTGAGGGTTTCTCTAAAGATATTTTCTAGTTTAACAATTCCAGAAACACTTTTATTCTACATTTCAATTGGTATTTAAAAAAAAAAAAAGAGGAGAAAAGAAACCCAAAACACTGAGGTGAAAGGAATATTAGATCTCATTCTGCCCAACCTCTTTTCATTGACAAATGAAGAAACTGAGACTCTTATGGTTCTACAGATTTGGTCAAGTTTGAGTAAAAAAGATCCTGATCTAGTACAATTCAGTATTCTGTTTCCACACCTTGAAACCTGAATTAGGAAACATTACTTTATGACTGAGCCAAACATACTAATATGAATAACCAGATTTTCCAGAAAATATAACTATTTCCAAAATAGAATTCCCAAATAAAAAATGGCTAACAGTTTACTGAATAAAACTACACTGTTAAAATCATCACATGCACTTATTCATTCAAGCATTTATTTCACACATTATTTATTGAGTGCTTACTATATGCCGGGCATGTTCTAATTCCTGGCAATCTCAGTGCACAAAGTAAGACATCTCATGGATATTCTAGTGGAAGGTCAGACAATAAACACGTCTAAACATAAATATCAGGTGCTATTTTATCAGATGATAGGAGTTATTTTAAAAGAGTAAAACTGGATTTGGAGACAGCAGGGGTGAGAATGGCTATTTTAAATAAGGTGGTCAGTGAAGGCCTCTCTGCAGAGGTAACAGCTGGGCAGGGACTGGATGAAGGGAGGGAGAATTGCTGCAGGCAGAGGACGGGAGGCAGGAGTGTGCTGTGAGCCTCTGGAGAACATCAGGGCCAACAAGTGCGCCCATTGAGATCGGTATGAAGGTGGGAGAGGGTGTGACCACTGTAGTGCAGGCTGGGGACTGTATTCTAAGTGTCATGGGAAGCCACTGCAGGGAGTTATTAGCGAGTTTTGTTAGTAGACTTTAGTTTTAAAAGGCTGACTGAGGCTGCTGTGTGGAGAATAGATCTTATTAGTTAATAATGACAGCAGCTAACACTCACTGAGTGCTTCTTAAAGCCCGAGCACTGTTCAAAGCACTCGTCACAGTTTAACTATTTTATTGTCATGGTATCTATGAAGCAGATACTGTTATTTAAAAACCTGCCCAGAGCCACACAGCTCATAAATAGCGTAGTGAAGCCTCCCACACAGGCACTCTAGCTCCAGCGGACCCTGTCCTCTGAAGGATCTGGGGAGTTCACTGCGTCTCAAACAAAGTTGTGATGGTGGCTCTACAGTCTCCTGGAGGTAGTGGTGGGGACTGGTGTTGGGGGGCAGGTGGTGTCAAGCAGAGGCAGATTCAGAATCTGTTTTTATAGTAGAACAAACAAGACTGGATGTGACATCTGAGAAAACTTAGGAGGTCATGGGTAACGCCAACGTTTTTGGCCTTGGCAACTAAGTGACAGTGTCTTTTACAGTGTCTGTTCAGTGTAGCAGTGAACAACATGGGGTCAGGGAAACTACATCCAACTCAAACAGTCTTCCAGGCTAATGAGACACAGGAAGAGTATCGGCAATTTGTGGTTGCTGTAACAAACTACTAAAAGCTTGATGGCTTAAAACAACAGAAATGTATTCTCTCATAGTCCCGGAGGCCAGACATCCAAGACCAGTCTGAGCCAGATCAGATCACTGAGCCCAAATGAAGGTGTCGGCAGAGCTGTGCCTCCTCCAGAGTCTCAAGAACACCATTCTCTCCTGGCCTCCTCCAGCCTCTCACAGCTGTTGTTATTTCTTGGCTTGTGGTCCCGTCACTCCTGTCTTGGCCTCCACAGTCATGTGGCCGTCTCTTTCTCCCCTTCTGTAAGTCAAATCTGTCCTACAGGGACACATGCGATAGCACTGAGAGGCTACCTGGATAATCAGGAGAATCTTCTCACCTCCAAATCCTTCAATCAGCCACATTTGCAAATACTTGCTCTATAAACCATTCACAGAGGAACATCTTGGGGAACAGGATGTGGGCACATCTTTGAGAGGTATTATTTAGCCTATCACAGGTGCGGACAAAGAATTAGCAAAATGTATCCCTCCTTTCCGTGAGAATTTGGGTCTTCTGTTAACGTTCTTAACTCTGTAACCCCCGTAATCTAAAATAATATGTCAATTACAATAAAAGGCAAGTTCCTTATGGTGAAAAATTATCCTTAACTGGAAAATTATACTAGGATTGGAAAGATTAAGAATACGGCCTAGGAGGAGAGATCTGGGGGCTTCCCTGAGAGCAAGTGACTCTTACAAATTGAGCATTTCCTTCATGGGCACCACGGAAATTATTCCTATGAGCATAGCTGCCTACTAGCTCCTGGGAGGTATAAAGTTTCTAAACCAGGGCAAGACACACATACATAGACACACCCCCCCATGTAGGTCTCCTGGCATTTGAGCCATCAACTGGAGAGCTCTGGGTGGCTACACAAGCTGATGTGTAGGCAGTCACAAGGCATCCAAAAAAGAGGAATGCCATGCTGCCTGCTACAAGCTATGGTCCCTATCCTGTATCTTTTTAAGTAGGCTAAAGCCACCTGTGCCCTGTGACAGTCTCTTGGGTCTGAATGTTTATTTGAACCCAAGAAGACCCCCTGCATGTCTGTTACCACATGTAATACAGATCTCATTTCAGCTTCATTTCATTTCCATTTCTTCCTCCACCAAACCCTTTAACACGGTTACCAGCAAGGAAAAGGAGCAGAGCCTTTGTTCCATTAGTCGTCTTCTGGTGGTCTCACTATAAGCAGAAGAATGGCTAAAAGGGGCAAAGAGAAAGGAAAAGTGGGAAAATACAAATTAATAAATCCACAAAAACTGAGCTGACTGCTCCCTCGAGGAGGAAAAGTGAGCAGTACCTTCAGCTGAATAGGTCATGCTTCCTGCACCAGGCCTTCAAGAGGCCTCCCCTGAAAGATTAAATACAAAAGTCCCAACCCACATCTCTGCTGGAAATGTGCAAGTGGACTCATTACTCAGAGCCAAGATAAAGGATAAATCTTTATGAGTACTGTAAGTATGAGTCATAAAAAATAGGAAACACATGTAGGACACATACACAGTCATAGGACCACGCTAGGGAAAGTGTTTAGGAAATGTATATAAAAACACACAGCAGGGGCACCTGGGTGGCTCAGTGGGTTAAAGCCTCTGCCTTCAGCTCAGGTCATGGTCCCAGTGTCCTGGGATCGAGCCCCACATCGGGCTCTGTGCTCTGCAGGGAGCCTGCTCCCCCCTCTCTCTCTATCTGTCTGCCTCTCTGCCTACTTGTGATCTCTGTCTGTCAAATAAATAAATAAAATCTTTAAAAAAAAAAAAAAAACTACACAGCAAAAACAGGACTGAGTATTACCCCTGTATACAGCTCCAAAACACAACAAAAAAACTCAAGAGCAAGTCAGGGGTCCAGATCACTCTGGTCTCTAACAAACAGAGGTCATTTTTCTATTTGAAAATAAGCTGCTTTTTTTTTCCTTTTTTCCTTTTTTTTAATGAAAAAAGGAGGAGAATGGAATCAAGAAAAAGTAACTTGGAGGAGTTCTGAAAGATTTTATGATTTGGGAAATTTGAACAGCTTCCAACTAAAACACTGGGAATTAGATATTTACAGCATTAAAAATGAACAAAAAATCTTTTCAGAGAAAGACTTGTTCACAATGGCAGTATTACCATTTCATTTACATCTTCACTATCTTAACAGCAATGATAAGGGGAGAAAAAGAGTGGAATATTCAACCGCTATGAAAGCAGGAAACAAAACAGCAACACATGCACTAACATACAAAAAGCAATAAAGGGGGCACCTGGGTGGCTCAGTGGGTTAAGCCTCTGCCTTCGGCTCAGGTCATGATCTCAGGGTCCTGGATTGAGTCCCGTATTGGGCTCTCTGCTTAGCGGGGAGCCTGCTTCTCTCTCTCTCTCTCTCTCTCTCTATCTGCCTGTCTACTGTGATCTCTCTCTGTCAAATAAATAAAATCTTAAAAAAAAAAAAAGAAAGAAAGTCTTCAAAAAGCAATAAAAGGCCAGCATTAAAGTTTCTAAGGGGTACTGGGCTCCACAGAAAGAACTAATGGTGGGGAACAGGCAGAGCCCTCTAGCTAATGGCAAAAGATAAAAATCGGGGTGGGGGGTGTTTCAGAATATAAGGGAGAGCAAATGGCCCCCATAAGTCCTCCAGGGCCAGATGACAAAGGCAAAGTGCCCAAGCCTGACTAATCATTAGAAATTAAATTCTTGGGGGCCTGGGTGGCTCAGTGGGTTAAGCCTCTGCCTCCGGTTCCAGTCGTGATCTCAAGGTCCTGGGATCAAGCCCCAAATCAGGATCTCTGCTGAGCAGGGGGCCTGCTTTTCCCTCTCCCTCTGCCTGTCTCTCTGCCTACTTATGATCTCTCTGTCAAATAAATAAATGAAATCTTAAAAAAAAAAAAAAGAAATTAAATTCTTCAATCGCCTTTGATTTTGAAAGGCCCTCAAATTTGAGATTCAAAGTGTCAAGCCAAGGAGACACCCTAAATGCCCATAAATCTCATACCAAAGCATGCATGTGCATGTCCAAACATGTCCAAGCTCCCTTGGACTTGAGCTTTTTTCTGTATCTTCAGAAACTATTGATTCCCAAGGAAAGCACTACCTGCATGTCTTTCTACTGGAGATTGAGAGGAGTAGGAGAGGAATGAGTAAAATATTGTTTTTAATTTCTTAAGTGTTAAATTTACCAAAAACTTCAAGCAAACCAATGCTCTCTAAGTAGCTTTTTGGAGGTAGAAATCTCAATACAACAACCGCATCACAGAATGATCCAACTTTAGAGCACTAAAAGATCACCCACCCACCCCACAGCACAGCTACAGCTAAGAAATAAGATCTCCCACTTTCTGTCCGCCTTCCATTTCTCAGTCTTCTTGGCAATGGCCATAGCTCTTTTTTCCTCTCTCCCAAGGCACCTGGCACATGTGCTCACATCAGTAGGAGTGAGGCCATACTTGCCAAGTACTCACCTCTTAAGATAATGAATGTGGCTTCCACTTAAATCAGCGCACAGATATTGAGTACCTACCCATGTGCCCAGTGCTAGGCACATAAAACCTACAGCCACATCACCAACTTGCTGTAGCCGATTCAGAATCAGATGAGTGTACACAGTATCAACAAAGAGAAATTAAACTTTCATGTGCACAATGTGGAATTTGGGCTTCAGGCAAAAATAAGGCTATTGCAGTAATCCCAGATCCTATGGCTGACTCTCTTTGGCTCATTATTAGACCCAGTAACATCTAATCTAGTCTCTCCATCTTCAGAAGATGTGCCTGCAATGTGCCTCTCTGCCCCCAAGGGATGTAAAAATTCTAGATTCAGCCAAAGGACTCTGTAGTTTAGGTGAAAAATGCCATTAATATAAAACAGTACTGCAGGATGTCTTGGACTAGAACTCAGACAATACCAGATGACTGTGGGCAAGGAACCATTCCCAGGAGTCAAAAGTATAGCCGTTTCAACTGAGTTTTAGCACTCTAAATCAAGAGGGCCATTCAGAGCAAAATCCCATCAGAATATTTAAGAATGGTGATCGATAAACTTATAAAAGCCAATTCATTAAAAATAATCTTTTTCAATCCCATTCTTCAGAGGTTAAAAGAGCTATCTAGTTTTGGGGCATTGATACTTTAGCCTTTCAGATAAGACCAAGTTGCTCAGAGAAAGGACTATTTCAATTAACTACGAGTTTAGCTGAGGCGCCCTGGCAGTCTGGAAAGGAAAGCACAGAGCACACACACATTTGCAGTGGAAGTCAAGAAGCGGGTCTTCCAAACACGGATTCGGATTCCTGCATCTTTAAGAACAGACCCTCATAAATGGATTGCTTCTGCCGGACACCATGCTCTAAATAAACAGACTCTTCTGGCCGACACACAACTTCCTGTAGGGTTCTGGTGGGTAAAGCTTGAAAAGGCTGCCAAATCCAATGACCAGCAGCTTTTGAGCTGACTTAGAAAACAAGCTACAAAGACTTGAGTCCAGAGTAAACAAAGGAAAAAGCCACATTAAACAGGGAACAAATTACTATACAGGCGGGGATATTTTAAGTGCTCACTGAGCAAAAAAACAGGATAAAAAAAATCACGTTAGTAGGTATTTAACAGTACAGGGTAGAGTAAAATGCCCTCTCTCCACTGGTGGAATCAAGGTTAATTAATTCCAGCAATGTTAAGAACTGGCTGGGAATCATCCTCCTACATCATGAGGACAGATCATTCGTGAGGGTCTAACTGCAAACCTGGCTCAGATCGTATGAGCTACCCAAGGGAGCAGCATGGAGTCAAAAACCATTTATAGCTTTTTACCCAGCTGAGGACAAGGACTAACTAGTTTACTAGCAGATGACTAAAATCTCTGAGTAAAGAAAAATGTAACAAAAACTCAGAAATGGACTGGGCAAAGACTGACACAAAGCCCTGGATACTTGAGAGTAAATTGCAGACTGAAGCTCAATCAGGAAAAAGAAATCAACGCTGTAATACAAAAAGAAGGATACCCGCTTAGCTATAGTGGTTAAGAGGGAGCCTGAGGACAAAACACCAAGTCCACGGACATAATGCAAATCAAATAAAGGCACACTGTGGAAAAGAGGAGTAGCGTGGGGCACGTGGGCAGCTCAGTCGGTTAAGTGTCCGACTCTTGATCTCAGCTCAGGTCATGATCTCGGGATCATGGGATCCAGCCCCCTATCCAGCTACTTGCCCAGCAGGGAGTCTGCTGGAGATTCTCTCTCCCTTTCCCTCTGCCCTCTCTTTCACTCAATCTCTCTCTAAAGTAAATAAAATAATTTTTGAAAAGAAAAGGGGAGTAGCTTTAGAAGACTTACAGTGATACTTTGAATAACCTCCTTAGTCTCATTCAAGAACCCAATACACACAATGCAAAATAGGTCTAAGACTTGGTTCCTGCCCCTAAGGAGTCCACATACCAGCTGGGTGTGCAACATTAACACACACGATTCAGCCCCAAATAATACAAGAAAATACATAATCCCATACTCTGAGGAGGTACAGACTCGTGGCGGGGGGGTGGGGTAGGTGGAGGGGATTCAGAGCAATCTTTAGAAGAGAGGGAAAGGGAGGAGGGTAAAGGATCACGGAAGGGTTCAGCACAGACTGAGCTCAGAGAGAAGTTCAGGTGGAATTAGGAAAAAAGATGTGTGGCAATGGATTCACCTCACCGGCAAAGGTCATAGGTGAGATTCGGGAATCTGCACTTAAGCATCTCTAAGGGATTCTCAAGCAGAGGATTCACATACCACACAAAGTTGGAGAGATACAGGGTTAGTCCAAACCCTCACTCATGCAGCCTTTCCACTCATCTTTCACTTTTTAAAAAGATTTTTGAGAGAGAGAGAGAGAGAGCACAAGCAGAGGAGAGGGGTAGAAGGAGAAGCAGACTCTACCCTGAGCAGAGAGCATGACATTGGGGCTTAATCCCAGAACCCTGGGATCATGACCTGAGTTGAAGGCAGACGCTTAACCGACTGAGCCACCCAGGTGCCCCTCATCTTCCACTTTCAAACCCCAGCCCACCCCAGCTCCCATTGTCCCCATCACTGTCCCCATCCTCTAATCCAGTGATTGACAAGCTTATTCTGCAAATGGCCAGATCATAAATCTTTCAGGCTTTGTCACACCACTCAACTCTGCCATTACAGTAAGAAAGCAGTCACAGACAATATATAAATGAATGGACATGGCTATATTCCAATAAATTTTATTTACAAAAAAAAAAAAACACTATTTACAAAAACAGGCATCAGAGTGGTGAATGAATAAGCAAAACATGGTATGGCCATCCAATGGAATACTCTTCAGGAATAAAAAGGAATGAAAAAACTAAGACATGCTACAACATGGGTGAATCTCAAATGCATTATGTTAAGTGAAAGAAGCCAGTCATAAAAGTCACATATACTATATGATTCCATCTACAGAAAATGCCCCAAACAGGCAAATCTATCAAGAAATAAAGTTGACTGGTGGTTGTCTAGGGCCGGGGGGTAGGACCACACACAATGGGGAGTGACTGCTGATGGGTACAAAGTTTCTTTCTGGAGTGCTAAAAAGTAAACTTTATGGTATATAAATTTTGAACATACAAAACAGGCAGCAGGCAGAATTTGGCCCAAAGGACACAGTTTTGTACTCCTTGAACTGTATCCCGGTGACACCATGTACTTGGAAGAACTTTGTTCTACATGTGGTTTCTGCTTTTCCCTCTGTGTATACTGAGGCTTCTCTCCTCCTCTACTCAAAAACTTGTACTTGACTTTCTAGCCCTTTATTA
The DNA here is from genome assembly GCF_902655055.1 of Lutra lutra. NCBI lineage: Eukaryota > Metazoa > Chordata > Mammalia > Carnivora > Mustelidae > Lutra > Lutra lutra. The sequence goes on along the minus strand of NC_062281.1, from coordinate 119,269,090 downwards.
AATGCTCTCTTCTGGGAATCCTCCCCTCACCTGAAGATAGAATTACCACTCCCTCTGTTGGGCTCCTGCAAAATTTTTCTAATTTTAGAACACATAATGGTCATAGTATTTGTCACACTGCATTAAATTTATTTGCCCTCAATCCTCAATAAGTGCTGAAGACATAAACATGAGTTAGAATGTAGCAGGACGTCTACCTAGCACAGAGTAGGCTCTCAATGCATAACTCACCAAATGTGTCTATCAATGAATGAATTATGAGGTAATATGCAGAGAAAATTGTTTAAGAAGTGGTCCAAAAGTTAGACTGAAAACAATCAGTCCCAGGAAGCTGGTTTCAAAAGCTGCAGGGTTGGGCGCCTGGGTGGCTCAGTGGTTTAAGCCGCTGCCTTCGGCTCAGGTCATGATCTCAGGGTCCTGGGATCGAGTCCCGCATCGGGCTCTCTGCTCAGCAGGGAGCCTGCTTCCCTCCGTCTCTCTGCCTGCCTCTCTGTCTACTTGTGATCTCTCTCTGTCAAATAAATAAATAAAATCTTTAAAAAAAAAAAAAAAGCTGCAGGGTTAAGTGGAAAAGAACACAGAAATTCAAGAGACATTTCAGAGGAAATGTCAATAAAACTTGGTGACTGACCACTACAGGATTTGAAAAGGATGGGTAAATCCAAGATGGTGCAAAAGTCTCAAGACAGGCGGTAGCAGTGACACTGATGGGCAGGGAAGCTGGGCAGATAACCAGCTTTCCTGCTGGAAGGAGAAGACCGGTTTAACTTCAGTTTCAGAGGTATAAAAAGGGCTAGTATTTGATTGTTTACCATGTGCCTGGCACATACGGCAGCCCTCTGTGCCATATGGACATCTCTCACTCCTCAGTAAACTCTCCAAAGAACTGCTACTATCATCTCCATTCCACGGATGAGGAAGGAGGCTTAGAGAATGAAGTAACTCACCCTGAGGCAGATGCTGGGCAGGTGACCAAGATTAGGGCCACACAGAACCCTATGGGTATAGCTACTCCTCCACAGCGCGTCTCAAGCACCTGCAAGCTTGACAGAAGACCTGAGAGGCAGGGTTCTCTGGAACCCTGACAGGAGCTCCACTGCTGAAGCCTGGAGAGAGCACTGGCGTCTTTCGCATGGAGGAGACAACCCAAACCCTGAAAACAGACAAGCTGCCTCAGAGACAAGAGACAGGAAAATGAAGGCCAAAGACTACACTCCAGGCAAGAAACCCTGAGAAGGAACAAAGAGCTGGGAAAGAAACAGAAAAACAGATGCAAAGGTAGAAGGAGAACCAGGCTAAGGTATCATCCTGAAGCCCAGAAGGAGATGCTAGAAAAGGGAGGACAGAAAAAGGAGGTGAGGAGGAAAAAAGTGGGGGAAGGCGCTATGGGAGAAAGAGCTCTGCCAAAGGAGAGGACTCCTGGGCTCCAGTCCGGCACTGGCACCACCTTCTTGTTTGACAGTGAACAGTAGCCACAGCACTCCCCGGCCCTGGTCTCCTCTGTCAGGCGGTTAAAACTAGATTGCCCCCAGTCCTAGCAACCCAGTAGCTGGTCAGAAGAGCATCATCAGAGAGAAGCTCAGGAGAACAGAAGTCAGGCTGCAGGGAAGAAGGAGGGGAGAGGCAGGACATAACGGATGTTCACTCATTTAAGAAATTGGAGAGACAAGGGTGAGAGAAATATAATGGTGTGTGGAGCTATGATCAGCAGGGCCAAGTTCATGCATGGCCTCTTCACCGTGGAAGAAAGAAAAGTAAAATAATGAAACACGCTAATTTTTACAGAAATACTCAGAGAACGCACTGGGGAAACAATTGAAAGTGATATAGGAAACATTTCTGCGGAATGTGAGTATTAAATCAGATATTAGCAGTAAATTTCTTTTTATTCTCAAACAAAATGTCAACAGAGCAGATAAGCAATGAAAACAAGAGAGTACAAGTTGGAGATCTGGATACTCTGCGCACACAAGCTGGGCGTTTGCCCAATCAGCACATCTGGGTCTCAGATTTGTAGACCTGCTCCTTACTTTGGTCTACTGCTTTTTAAAATGCTCTCCAAAATGCCCCTCAAGCAAAAAGTCACATTTTCAAATGTGGAGGGTGGCCCTGAAAAAGCATTTTCTAACAACATTTTTAGGAAATTACAATTTTTTAGACATCAAGGAGTTTCCATGGCAACAACAGGATGGGTCAGGGCTGTAGTCCTAACCTCCATAAACACAAACACCACACTGGCTGGAAATGTCTGCTGCTGAACAAATTTCAGAGGGGGTCAAGGCAATCTCTTCTCCAGACTGGGGAGGAGGCAACAGTGAGAGGCTTTTTCAGTCTGTCCCCTCCCAGCCAGTCGAGAATACAACCCGGCATTACCTCATGCCAAAATGGCTCCATCCCTCTGGTGGGGCCAGGAGCCGTGCTTTCTAAGGGCAATTTTATAGCATGTGGACATTACTGTGATAAATGACAGGGTTTAAGTGATGTGGCCAGCCAGCATCTTGGTAGCAATGTTGTAATTTCTTTGCTTAGTTTGTGTCCTCATTTGTCTGCTAAGCCCTGATGTTTACTATTATCGCTCTCATTTCTGCTTTCACTTTTTCTAGAAGTCCCTAACTGGGTTTTTGGAGAGTTCTTACTTGAGAGTTAGCTGTAGTTTTCCGATTCAACATCTTGCCCCAACATGTCAGAGACCACCCTTGACTAGTGTGGCCAGTTCTAAACTGGCCAGCATGGTTGTCTGCTGAGCCAGCAACCATATCTGGTGGCCTTGCTGTCCCCAACCGTGCTCCTCTATCCAGTCCTGGCCTAGCACCTGCATTCTGCCCAGCAGGGTGTCATCATTTAATCGGCACTGAGTAGCTTCGTTTGAGTGAAGGGGCAGCTCCCTGAAAATGATGGGACTGGCCTACTTATTTAGGACCTCCAATCCTACATGACAGTCAGATTCAGTTGTCTTTCAAGTTAATGAAATAACTTCCATAGCAACACTCAGATGAATTGAGAAATGTGTCCCTTGTTATCAGTTTAACTTTTGGATATATCTACTGTAGGTCTGCAACAAAATGATCCGTTCAGAGGCAATCTCACCAAAAAGGCTGGAATGCTTTCCAAAGCAACCTCCATTTAAACAAACACCAGGAGCGTTTATGCACAGAAGGTATCTGTTTAGGAACTAAACTTCCCCAATATACAGTGTGTGTGTGTGTGTGTGTGTGAGCAGTTTACTCTGACACTTGCTAAGCATACACTACATGTAAGATCTCTGAAACACTAATAGCCTTGAGTTTATTTGGATTTTTTTCTGCACATACACAGGTCTAGGATTAGAAAGTCATTCATGAATAACTGCAGTGGGAAAAATGCCCCAGACAGAGAAGGAATGCGACTGGTGTGCTACTGTTCGGTGTTCACTGGTACTTCCGCTCTCACACAGGTAGTCTCCAAAAAGCCAGTCTTGAAATTCTATATCAGTTCTTTTAGAGGTGATGAGTAAAGTTAAGACAACAGCCCATTCCCCCTATCCCTGCACTGTTCTGTCTATATTTTAATAACTAAGGGGGAAGAGAGAAGCTGTCCACCTACCAATATTGTAGAAACAGAGGGAAGATTGTGAACAAGCAGTTAAGTAGACTGGTAGCAGTGATCTCCAAAATGTTTAATTTCTGAACTTCTAAATACCTCCAAGTGAGCAAAAAAGACATCAATTCAGATGACAAAGCCCACATACTAATGTGTCTGTTTCAGTCAAAGGAGGAAGAGTCCCTTAATGTGTTTGTTCTCCCTTCTCATACAGTCCAAGCAAGTTTGGTTACAACGAGTCACGGACTGCAAGCAGAGAACAGGTGGGTTACTTGTGTGAAGGCAGCTCAAAGCCTTATGGGGGGAGGAAGGGAGGAAATAATCAACTATGAAGGACAGATGGGAGGTGGCATTTAGTGTGGTCGTTAACAACCACGGAGAGAACAGAGGATCCTCGGCTCCCGGCTTTTTATAATTACTAACACTTGAGGTGCTCATCTTTCTAAATGAGAAAGGAAAAAAGACAGCAAGAGGCCAACCTTAAAGCGGTGTCCCCAAAGCCACAAGGGAGGGAATGAAAACGGACTGGGAGCCCTGGAATGAGCTATCACAAGCCTATGCAGGAAACCCAAACCCTCAGTGGGAGACCAGCTGGCTCACCGAACAGGTGGAGTCGAACAAGACTGGTTAGCAGGTTTTACAGCCCAGAACAAGGCGAGAGCTAATGGTCAAAAGGAAGTGGACTGGAAGGGCAGGGACAGCTTGGACTGTCGAGTCCAAAAGACCCAGTGTCCACTGCCTCCCTGAGCCTCACTGCTTTGCTCGGGGACAGGGAGGGCTGGCAGGGAGGACGCAAGTCCCGACGAGGTGGCCGGGCCCCCAGGAGGCGCGTCACACCAACGCCACTGCGGCTGTTCCTGTAACGTGGTGGGCAAGGGAACTGCTAAGAGGCAAGCAGAACAGTTAGTATTTCAGATAAATGTGTTTACTTCCTTCTCTTTCTCCCAACTGTGGTCTTTCCTGCCCTCAGAAGAAGCAGGAAAGGAACAACTTTAGGCCACAGTCCTCGAGAAGGTACAAAGCAAAAGTGACTTGGAGCCACATGTGTGATTAACCACACATCCCACTTGGCCCTGCCTGCCAAGAAGCCTGGATCCAAATTTCATAGTTGGTCGTACCGACCACATTAACCCGTACGGCTCACAACTACGCTTTTCTTTCTTATTTGTCCTCATTCTGCATTTCTGCTTATACCGTTGACATGTCCATTGTGAGCCCATCCCGAGCCTTTGCTGCAGAATGAGGCAGAGAATATGCAAATACACGGAAGTAGCAAGGGTTCTGAACTTTCTGGGGGATAAAGTTATTAAACCCGGGCCCTTTCCCAGGACAATGGAGCCTTCCAGATCTTTCCTCCATACAGCCAATTACCGGCACACCCATTAATAGTTGCTGCTGTAATGTCAGGACAAATACATAAATTTAAACACCATGTCCTTTATACACGTAGGTTATGCTAACTAGGGGCTTACCCTCAGCAGCTTTTCATGGTAAACAGGCAATTAGATAAGTCAGAAATAGAAAAGACACATCACCACATAAAAACAGGTAGCAATAAAAATTAGATAGGAAACAAAATTGTTGCCATTCCAGTAACTAATGAAAGTATGTTATTGTAAATAAGCCTCTGGTCGCCTTATAACCCCCTCTCAGGAATCAGGAAACACCCTGAGGGCCCAAACTATGAGGGGGGGGGCAGATTTTACTTTGAAGTCAAAAAGCAAGAGGAGCTGGTTTTTATAGGATGAAAATGATGACACCAATGCTCGCTTATTCTTTTCTTTTTTTATTTTTTATTTATTTATTTATTTGACAGAGATCACAAGCAGCAGAGAGGCAGGCAGAGAGAGGAGGAAGCAGGCTCCCCGCTGAGCAGAGAGCCCGATGTGGGGCTCGATCCCAGAATCCTGGGATCACGACCCAAGCCGAAGGCGGAGGCTTTAACTCACTAAGCCACCCAGGCGCCCCAATGCCCGCTTATTCTTAAAGACAGAACTGATCTCTCGGGCTATTTACGGTCTTCTGCCCTTCTGCCGCCAGAGAGTCTTTTTCAAGTTTCCTGTTCACTTCCAGGCCTGTTGTTTCCAAAACCAATGATTACAAATGAGAGGTGTGGTCTCAGATGAAAAATACAATTATAGGTCTCTAGGCTGTCCTGAGGGGAACCCAGCAGGGAGGCCAATGGTAAACCAGTGCTTTGCTACAGAAGGCTTTGTACATATAAATCCCTGTAACAAGCGAGTTTTTGATACAAATTCTCTGCTGGCCTATAAATTGTTTATCTAACTTAAACGCAACTGTTTCCCCAAATCTTGTCAACCTGCTGTGGTTATTACTTCCAGGTGTAGGACCTGTCACCTCCCCCACACAGGAAAAGCAGCAGCCTCTCCTCAGCGGGAAAACCTGAAGACTCGTGGGAGGTAGGAATTTAGTAAAATGTTAGAGAAGGGTTGATTCACAATAGCTCTTACTGCTCATCCTGCACCAGTTACAAGCTGGGGGGAAAAGGGTGGATTTAGTAATTCCCTCCCACTTGAGGAGGACATGATGAAAAACAACTATCTTGATCATCAGAGTCAAAGTCAATTATACCTGGGAACCAATATGGCATTCCTTTTGCTAATGTATGAGCAATGACCTCATTCCACTTTGAAAAATATTTGCCTTTTATGTTCAGTAGAGACATATAGAAAGGCTACCACTGGTCCTCCCACTATCACCCCCAAAATAGATCAGCTGCGATTTTTAGCACAAACCATGTAATAGCATAGCTATAAATACCAAGCTATCCACTGAAAACAACAGAGAAAGTAAGGTGACTTTAGGTTGCAAGAGGAAGCAATCCTGGTTTAAAAAAAGGTGAATACAGTCAAGGTAAACTTTATTGGCTAATTAGAATACTAGCAGGTTGAATTACTGTTTTTTAACCAGCTTTACTGAGATAAAATTCACGTACCATAAAACTACCCACCCATTTAAAATGCAATCCAGTGGTTTTTAGTATATTCACATTTATCAATGGTGTTTAGTATATTCATATGCAATGGGGGAACCATCACCACAATTTAATTTTAGAACACCTCTGTCCTTCCCGAAGAAACCCTGTACTCATTAGCAGTCAACTCCCACTTCTCCCTTTCGCCCTTCAGCCCTCAGCAACCACTAACTCACTTTCTATCTCTATAAATCTGTCTATTCTGGACACTTCATATAAATGGATTCACATAATATGTGGTCTTTCGTGTCTGTCTTCTTTCACTTAGCATCATGGTTCCTTCACCAGCAGCACGTGTCAGTATTTCATTCCTCCTTATTGCTGAGTAACATTTCATTGTGTGGACAGACCACATTTTATTTACCCACTCATCAACAGACAGGTTGTTTCCACTTTTTAACCACTATGAATAACACTGCCATGAGCATCCGCAGACAAGTTTTTATGCAGACATATGTTATCCTTTCTCTTGGGTATATACTCAGAGAAATGGAATTGCTGGGTCATATAGTTCAAGTGATTTTAAAAACTGCACGACTGCACAGTCATACAAGAAGAAGGTGAGAAAGATTTACTATTTCTCTACCCCCATTTTACCATCCAGAAACAATCTCTCTTTGCTTCTCTTTTCATTCTCTCATGGCCCAACTGCTCGTGCTGTCCTCTACACTCACTCTCTATACATAAAATACTCCAAGGTTTACTATGTGAGAGCAGCTCAGAGCCACATGGAATTTCCAAAGACCACATATCCCAACATCTCTTTTTCAAACAGGGTTGAAGTACAACCATCTAATTCTTACAAAGTCCCCAAAGAAAGAAACAACACAACTGCCCTTAGATGCCCAATACCCGAAATATCTTCCAATTACTAACTGCAAATCACTAACGCCAAATCATACCTATACTATATAAATACTGAAGAAAGAAGAAGAATGTTTAGGTTTTTAAGCAAAATTGGAGACTGTCCCCTCTAGGCCCTAACTCTTTATTCCCTCACTGAACATACTATGTCCCTGGATGCCAGCTAGTTTGATGTGTCCTCCATACTGCTGTGAACGGTTTAATCTGACACCGAAATCCAAGTGTGGGAGAACTCTGCGGTCATTCCTAGGGGTATTTTTCTTTTGCTTCAACAGTCGTATTTGAATCTATTTTCACAGGCAACAACAGTAACGCACAATTTAACATCCAGAATCTCTGCTGTTGCTGCTTCTGTAATAGCTCGAACTTTCCTCTTCCTTCTTGGTTCCTCTGAGAGAGCACATATAAAATGAGTAATTATTGCTGCTAAAGAATTGCTGGAGTCAGCAACACTTCACAGGAACTGCATTTCCTCCTCCTCCTTTCCCGCCCACCACAGTCTCCCCCATACGTTAAGAATTAAAGACACATGACCAGGATAGAGAAAATCTGCCCTGGAAGAGGCGTTGCAGCCACCATGGCAAGCAACCAAAAGTATTAACAGTAATTTCCAGCGGAGCTGAAAAGGTTAGATGATTTGTCTTTGAAATGAGCCAACTCGGCACACTTTCATGAGATTAAAATCAGTTTGCTTTTCCTTCTGGCACCTCACCTCTCCTATTCCTACTCTCCCCAAAAGGCAAAGTGGTTCAGGCACATAAACAAACAGTTCTGGAAATTAACTTCCCTGACCACAAGAAAACTTGAAGATAAGTTCCACTCTGCATTAGTTTTCCTACGCTTCGCTGTGATCAGGATCTACTGTGGTTTCTCTCTCCCTGGAGAGAGAACACCTGAATGATAACATTTCTGACACACAGAAGCTTAAAAACAGAAAGAATGACAACTGTGTGTTATCTTAAAAGAAGTATGATGACTATTACCCACAATCTAGGTCATTTCTGAGTCACAGAGAAGAGGAGGCCATTGTTCTCTTATGGTGATGACCCTGTGCAAGTGAGTTATTTCTGCTGTCACCTGTAAAATGAGGATAACAACAGGACTTCATGGGGTAAGTGTATGAGTGCTTCGAATAGGGCTGAGGACAGGTGAAATACCAAGGCACTAGGAGCTTGGTTCAACACCATCACTACCACCTAGACCACCGCTACCATGGCTATCTGCAAGAAGCTGCCTAGATGGCTTAAGGAGCTAACCCCCAGGGCTTTTCATGCAAGGACAAAATACTGCCATCTTTACTTGAATGCTCCCATTTCCATTGACTCATCCTGCAGGAGCAACCAGTTCATAAGACAAAGCAAAGAAAGAAGACAGGTCACAGGAGAGGATGAGAAAGATATTTTACCATAACAGAAAAACAGCACCTTATTTTGTTTTTTCACAGCCATGTTTCAAAGATGAAATCCTTAAAAACATTCTTTCCAATATGGGAAGCCAGGAAAGTTACGAAGCTGAAAAATCTCTTTATTTAGAAAGAATTCCTAGAGTTGCCCAGTCCGGAGAGCAATCTGTTATTTGAAATCCCTCTCTTGAGTGTACATTGTGTCCTCTTCCCCCCTTATATTCATATGTAAACATCCTTGTTAAACCTGGGGCGGGGGGTGCAGGGGGGCTCTTTGTCCAGATTAGTGTCTTTACAAGCTCAGAGGGGCAGTAAGTAGAAAGCTGACACCTGCACCTACCTCTCTCTGGGGCTGGCCGAGCCCCGGGTCAGCAGCACGGAGGTTCAGGACGTGCACTTCCTGGGGCAGCCCTGTTGTACCTCTGCTCGCACACCCTGACAAGACGGTGAAGCTCTCCATGAAGGCCTGGACCGGATGCGAGGCATTGACAGGCGACAACTCACACTGGGCACTGGGCTCTGGACCTGCAGAGGGAATCACAAGCACAAATCCCTCAGAAACAGCAATGAATTGTGCCACAGTTAAATTAATTATCCTAGACGATCCAGCCATGGCCAGTTCACCAGAAGAACCTCTCCAGGTAAGTTGTTTCTGAACTCAATGGCAAAAAAGCTTATCCTAGTCTAAAACCACCAATCTCTAAATTCCTTTTAGATGATTTTGATGTGTATTTGATTATGTAAATTCCCTTTTAGACACACAAGTCACGAATGTATTCCTCTGGATGGAGGAAACCTCCCGTTTGACATCTGTGTTCAATTCTTCCTTCCTCTCTTAGGAAAAACAACAACAACAACAACAACAACACAGAAATAAATGTTATAAATTGCCTAAAGTCCAATGATAGTATGAATAAATAATATTTAACAACTAAAATTTCACCCCAAAAGTATAAGATACAGTCCCTAATCTCTAAGCATGCCCTGCCTTCTTAGAGCAAAACCACCTTAAGAACAACACAAAACAAGATGTAATGAATGGGGGCAACTGGGGCTTGAGTTGTATAGCAAAGTTTGGGCCAGAGAGCAGGAAAAAAATCCTCCCAAGAAAGGGAGAAGCATATGCATATTAGTAGAGCCTCAAATAGAAAAGGTAGAACCCTGGTCACACTTGGCTCATGCTTCCTCATTCTCCCTTTCTCCAATAATCAGAACTTAAATCCTAACATCCATTCCTGCCCATCCCTCCCTCCTAGGGTCCTCATTGCCTCTGTCTCTAGGCGACTACACATCTTCCTAAAAGGACACTCAAGCATCCAGCTCTCCAAGCCACCTTCCATGTAAGCACGGACCAGCCCACCAGGGTTCTCAGTGGGATGGCCGCTCCCCGTCCGAATGCCTGTCCCTCCCATCTCTGCCAGCATGTCTGTCCCTTACGGACTGCTGGCCTGAAAATAAAGCCCAAGCGCCCTAACCAAGCACATAAGGCCCTTCCTAACAACTCCCTTCCTCTCCCTCCAAACTCCCCCCACCCCACTCCAGCAACCCCAATGCATCTTAACTGCACATCTTTATTCAAGCTTGTTTCCTTCACCCAAATTCCTGTTCCACTTTAACTTTGCCCCATAACAAACAGCCCAAGATGAGAGAAGTACTCTTCCTCCATCCTCACATAATTTCTCTGCCCATCTCAGCAACTTCTACACTGTAACAACCAGTACATCTACATCTGTCTCTGCTAGTCTGGTATGACCTCCCAGACAGTGGGCTACTCATCTTTGTATCCTCAGCACCAATCACAGCACCTGGCATGTACAAGATGCTCAAAAAATAATTGTGACATGAATCACTAAGCTTTAAAATAAATTGCTCCCTCCCTGATTGGTGATTAGGGCACCATTCTGGGGACTTGGATTTAGCAGTAGGGGGCTAAGAGGGGAATGACTGAGGTACAATCCCACTTGGGCCTCACTGCACACTGGCTGGATGACTGATAGAGAGGGACATCCAAGAAGAAGGAGGAACCGCGATAGTCCTCTGCAAGTTTGGTGTTGTCTCCATTTGATACCTGGGGAGAGTGGGACTTGAACAAACAGCATCCACTAAACCACAGCATCTACTAAACCACAGCCTCCCAAGCGGAACCCAATGAAAGACCCGGACACATTCCATAATTAGTTCTTCCTGACTTCTACATATTAAAAGTACTCTCCAGGATCACAGCCCGAGTGTAAAATGCAAATGTCGTTCAGAACCAGGCAATCCTGCACCCCCACTGCTAGACCATAAGCAGACACCCTGCCTGGTGTGCCAAGTCTATTTCAGAACTCACGGAAATTATCGAGGCTGATAAAAGTTATCTGGTCTGAAATGAAGTATGTACCTTCTCAAATAATCACTGCGGCTCTCTGTGCTGCTGTACTGTGACCAGCTGCTTTCTGAGAAACAGAGGTGGTGAAGGAAGATGTCACAGTGGCAAAAGGCAGGAGGTACTGGACCTCTGATTCTCGGAAGTCTCAGTGGAGGGCGAACAGTATGAGCAGGTGCCCTCCCTACTGTTTCCCCTTCGGGCCTCTCCCAACCAGAGTGGGCTGCTGGTGTAGTTGGCACCCCAGAGCTTCAGAGTCTCCTACTCCTCCTCAACTTTGGGAACACACTCAACTCTGGGGAACTGGTTTCACAGCTTAGTGCCATGAATGTGCCTTCATCACAAATTAAGCCCAAATAAAAATGCTTTTCAGGGTGGGGGGATGGGTGAATTAGGTGATGGGGGTTAAGGAGGGCACTTGTGGTGATGCTTGGAAGTGCTGAGTCACTATACTGTACACCCGGAACAAATACTACATTGCATGTTAATTAACTGAAATTGAAACAAAAACTTAAAAGGAGCACCTGGCTGGCTCAGTCAGTACAGCATCTGACTCTTGATCCTGGGGTCATGAGTTTGGTTTTTTCTTTTTTTTAAGATTTTTATTTATTTGAGAGAGAGAGAGAGAGACTAAGCACAAGGGAGAACACGAGTGAGGAGAGTAGGGGAAGAGAGAAGGAGAAGCAGGACTCTCTGATGAGCAGGGAGCCTGACTCCAGCTAGATCCCAGGATCCTGGGATCACGACGTGAGCCAAAGGTAGACAATTTAACTGACTGAACCACCCAGGCACCTCTGAGGTCGTGAGTTTGAGCCCCACGCTGGGTATAGAGATTGTACACACACACACACACACACACACAAAATAAAAATTAAAATTAAAAAACAAAAAAAAAAAACATTTTCAGCTCCATTTTTGTATGCATGTGCAAAGTTCCAACTGGTTCTACCCAGAACACATCTGCAATCTGCTTGACTCTCCCTCCTCCTTGCAGTGCTACCATCACCCATCAGGATCTTCCTTAAAATCACCACAGTGCTCATCTCCACACTGGGGTTAAAGCAAAAACTCACTGACAACAAATCAGGGGATAAGGTCTTTCCCAAAGTGGGGAGGGAATCAGAGAGGTGATACCCCCAGCACTAAGGACTAGCAATCCTCACTTAGAATCCATGGTTTCTGTCCTGCCATAGTCCAGGGCAGGGCAAATCCCACTTAATGGGCTACAGCTCCAGCCCTGTGTTACGTAAGTCAGCCCAAGGCCAAAGAAAAAAAAAAGCAATGCACAGGGCATGCTCTGATCAAGTGACTGGATAACTGCACTTTACAGAGACCCACTGGGGTCAATGTTTAAACACACTCCATATAGAGTATCTCTAACCACCAGACATACCAAAGTAGTAGTTAGTTTTTGAGGCTCCTTTAATGAATTTATTGCCACAAAAAAAAAAAGCTATAAAATATGATTAAGCTATCCTTAAAGCCAAAAAAGCAAGAAAGCAAGAAAAACAAGAAAGTAGGAATTATCCACCCTTAATCCTCCAAGGGTATAGAAATGGTGCCTTCAACAATTAACACACAATGTCAGTCTGATGTAGTAAAAAAAATTAAGTAAGTCACTCCTATTTACTAAGTGCTCACTATAGGCTAGGCAGTACTAGGTCTATATGACCTTGAACACCTACAAGGAAATGGTATTACCCATATTTTAAAGAAAAGGAAAATAAATTCAAGGTACTTAAGTAAGTGTTTTAAGGTTGCCCAGTCACCCAAGCACTGAGACTCACACCTACTTCTGGGGCTCACATCTCTGTATGGTGAGATTTTCATTAGAAAACATTGGACATTTATGGAAGAAATGATATGAATTCTCTATAATCTCTCTCAGAGGACAGAAGCAGAACAAATACTTCCTAACTCATTGTATTTGGTCAGCATTACCCTAATACCAAAACCAGACAAAGACATTGCAAGAAAACTATAGACCATTATCTCTCATAAACACAGATGCAAAAATCATCAACAAAATACTAGCAAATTGAATCCAACAATGTAAAAAAGAACTAAACAGCACAACCAAGTAGGATTTATCCAGATACATACATCTGAAAATCAACTGATGTAATTCATCTCACCAACTGGCTGAAGAAGAAAAATCAGAAGAAAAAAGTCACATAATCATATCAAAAGATGCAGAAAAAGCATTTGACAAAATCTAAGTCATTCATGATAAAAACTCTGAGCAAACTTCAACAAGAACTTCCTCAACTGGATAAAGAGCATTGAAAGAAAGAAAGAAAGAAAGAAAGAAAGAAAGAAAGAAAGAAAGAAAGAAGAAAGAAAAGGAAAAGAAAGGAAAGGAAAAAAAAAACCAACCCTAGAGTTAACATCATACTTACTAACATAGAGAAACTAGACGCTTTCTCATTAACATCAGAGCTAAGGCAAGGATGTCCCCTCTCACCACTCCTTTTTGACACTGCACTGGAAGTCCTAGCTAATGTCTGCAGCTAGGTATGACCATGTGACCAAATTCTGGTTAGTAAGCTATAACCAGAGGGGGTACATGCAATTTCTAGGAGGTTTCTTATGAAGGGAAGGAACCGTGTTCTTCTGCTCTTTCCTCCTTCCCGTTGGCTGGAATACAGACGTCCTGGGTAGGGCATAATGTCGAGCACGCAGTATACACTCAAATATTAATGAGGGAGCGGGGAGCAATAGGAAAGGGAAAAAACCATGAAATGCTCCAATGGGCAAAGGATTTCATACAAATAGGAGATTCTATCTCAGAGTTGTCCCTTTCACTCTTCACCAGTAGCCAAAACTTCAATCTTGTATCAAAGGCGGGTGGGGGATCCATCATGAGATGAGGGAGGTGGCATTACTGGCTGCTAAAAATCAAGTTCCAGCTGGGGCTTCCCCACCCCCAAATGTTACAGCGGGCAGGAACCACAAACTTGTTTTTGTCCTCACTTCCCAAACACTATGCTGGTTAAGGCCCTTCTCTCCAGGTGCCACAACACTTCCCTAGCCATCAGCAAGCCCCCAGCCTCCTGTCACCTCTGGGTCAGCCCCAGGACTTGCTGACCCCTCCTGAAGCCACAGACTGCCTCTCTGCACCGGCCTCCAGGCACTTGCCACACGCGCCTCGAGTGCCTTCTACTGCAGGCTGCTCACCTCACACAAGCCCAGAGCCACATCCAGGGAGCAGAGCTTCCACTAGGAAGCCTGGGAGCCACCCCCAGGCCCTACCATAGGAGTCTAAGCCAGCTAGGCGGCCACCACGGAGCCCAGACGCTGCGCCTCCTCACCGCAAAGGCTTGGAAACCAGGAAAACATGTTCCAAAACCCGGTCTGACTCATCTGCTCACTTCTGTGGCGAACTGTGAGCGCTGGGGCTGCTGGTGCAGGCTCTCTCTGACAGCCTCAGAAAGCTGGGAGTTCTCTCTTGTGGCCACCACTGCAAACCCGCAGCCCTTCCTTCCCTGAGCAATCCCTTCCCCACAGTCAGGAGGCGAGGGAGTGTCATGCTATGTGATGATGCTGATCAGCATAGCAAAAGCTACATGACCACAGGAAGGATCAACTGGGCACAAACAACACTGGAAGGCAACAATGCCATAAATATGCACTCCTGGTCACCTTGCACCATTCTTTACAATTAAGATACATTTAAAAAGCGGGGGGGGGGGCATTTTACAGATACTTTATCTGAAGCCTCACAGAAATTCTAACATGGAGAGACCAGATATTATTTCCACTGTAAATAAAATGGTGTAGCCCCAGAGCGGGGTGGCTATCCTGACACAGTGTTTCTTTCTTTCTTTTTTTTTTAAAGATTTTTTTTTTTATTATTTATTTGACAGAAAGAGAGAAATCACAAGCAGGCAGAGAGGCAGGCAGAAAGAGAGGGGAGGAAGCAGGCTCCCCGCGGAGCAGAGAGCCTGATGCAGGGCTCAATCCCAGGACCCTGGGATCATGACCTGAGCTGAAGGCAGAGGCTTTAACCCACTGAGCCACCCAGGCACCCCAGTGACACAGTGTCTCTTGTTGGTAACACACTCACAGTTCACCTCCAGAAGACATTCTGCAAGGCTGCCTCCCTATCTGTTTATTTCTGTTTATTCTAAGCATCTAGTATATGCCCCATCCAGAATTGTTTGGGGGTAATTCCCAAAGAAGTCTAATGTTCCCTTGGTCTGAAAGCATAAGCTGAGTTTATCCTTCTCTGCTGGCCGCACAAGCAATTCCCCCAAATCCTGCCGGGTGTTGGGTTTCGTTCACGTGTCCTCTTTCCTACCCTGAAGTCAGACTCTGATTTTCCTTCTCAGTAGACCTTCCTCAGCCACCAGGACCAACCCATAACCCCTATTTGCCCACAAGACACTACTTCTATTGACTAAAAACATGGACCTGAAGACAGCACAGATTCAAGTCAACCCTGTGGTGAGAAACTCTCTAGGTGGCCCAGACCAAGTGGCCTCCTTCACAAAGCAGGGCCCTCTGTTCAGCAGCTGGGCCACCTGGGGCAACACTGTGGGGCATCCAGTGACAGCCTAGGCCTCCGCCTCCTAGGAGAAGCCAGGGTTTAATTCTTCAAGAGTACAGTTATCATAACCCTTCTCTGGGCCATACACTGTGCACATGTTGTTTCTAATCCTCGTAACATCGCTGTAAAGACAGTGTTAAAAAGCCCATTTCAGAGTGGTGGAAACCGTTACTGCTAGAGGCTAAGTAACTTGCCACAGGTCACCACCAGTAGGGAGCAGGGCGGGATTCGAACCTGGTCTCCCAGGTGTAAGTCACCTCCTGCTTCCACCCTGCATTTTCCTGGCCTTCACCTCAGGGCTTCATGAACAAACGGACTTAACTGGTCAAACAAACACATTTACTCATATTTGATCAAATAACTGCTTGGTCCACACTTGCAACCTTTCGGTCGACTTCAAAGGCATCATAAACTCAATGAGAAAGCACAAGTTCATTTCGCATTTTACCAAATGTTGTCTTCCTCTTTTTCACTCATGTTTGCTTATCTGCACACAAGGGAAATGTTCCTAAGATCTGGCTATCACATCAATGTCTAAATTCCCAGTCCCACTTAAAGAAAAAAATGCAAATGGACTCACCCTTTCATTACGTCCTTTAGCTCCAACACAGCATTCCGATCTCAGTTACAGAACCCCCACATCCACACTGGCTGCAGGCCAGCCCTAAGGCCTGACAGAATGCAGACGAAGCATCTGGGAACAGATGCCTTTGCTGCACACACTTTAAATTTAATCTGTCCCCAAAGAAATTAATATCACACCTCACGCAAGGAGTGAAATATTGGGGGTGGGGGAGTGATTGTTTGGGGGAAGGAACAATAACTAATTTTCACATTTAATAAATGTGATCCTTAAGCATTTTAAATATGAAGGCACACCATGCTGACACAAACATCTGGTACCTATTGCATATAACTTCCAGCACACAGATTCCCCATATCACCCAGGGTACTCATGAGGAGTATGTGTTCAGCAGCAATAAAAGTGGTAAAGATGCAGAGGGAATCAAGGGGTAACATTATAGCCTGGGACCAAGACACTGCAGTGGGGAGATTTTATTCCAACAACACCACTGGCTAATAAGGGTTTCTGTTATTGTCCCACAGGGAATTCTGCAATGCTGTCAGCTGTGAAGAGGGACAAACTCCCACAGACTGTACACCTGGGCACTGCAGGATCTATTCTGCCCCTAAGCTGGAAATTCCTTCTACCCCCACTGGATGCAAGAATCTGCAGGAAAGCGCACCCACGATGACTTCTCAGCCAATAGTACAGCCTGGCTCTAAGGGAGCTTCATGCAAGGGAATAAGACAATCGCCAGAATATGATGCAAAAGCAAAGCTCCAGGAAAAAAACACCTGGAAGGCCAGAGCTCAAGAGTGCCTGTGGCAACACAACATATGCTGGTGTTTATACCATCTCCGATTACACTACTTTGGAGCTACAGCCCCTTGGGGATGGAACTGTGGAATGTACCACCATTAAAATCCAAAGGGGGCCTTTCTACCAAAGTCCCACCTAGATTTTTCAACAATAAAACTTGGCTTAAGGCTAAAGCTTATCCTAGGTAGGAAAGAGACAAGCAGAAGAGTTTCTAGTATTCTAAAACGTGAAATGCATATTTATCAGGGGGAAAAAAAAAAAGCCAAATTTTCTATAGCACAAATCCTTACACATCTCTTACCATCGTTTCATCCTCCAAGTGAATACCTAAATCCAGACCCTCCTCTTGACAAACCAACCATCTTCCAAGATGTCAAGTGCCAACTTGTTGGGCCAAAAGCCAATGCATATCTGTATACTGTTGTGTTCAAATCATGGTACAACCATACTGAAGAATTTCCTGTGTTCAAGTTGTATTTTTAAAAGTTCAAAAAGAAACAATGGGCAGGGCATCCTTAAGAATTTAAATTCTCAGGGGCACCTGGGTGGCTCAGTGGGTTCAAGCCTCTGCCTTCGGCTCGGGTCATGATGCCGGGGTCCTGGGATGGAGCCCCTCGTCAGCTCATGCTGAGCAGAGAGCCTGCTTCCCTTCCTCTCTCTCTGCCTGCTTGTGTCTACTACTACTGTCTGTCCAATGGATAAATAAAATCTTAAAAAAAAAAAAGAATTTAAATTCTCAGTGTTGGGAAGTGCCAGGTTATAAAGGGCACTCACTCTTCCATCTAAGCAAGATACCACTACGCAACCAAGAGTCTCAGAGAGGACTCATACGGCTCTCGGAGGAAGTGGGTTCTCTCCTGTTTTTTATAATCTGAAGAGAACAGGTAGCAGAGGAAATATGTTCCAGAAGTTACCACTAGGCACAGCAAGAGAAGAGTTCCTGTATTAGACACACAGTGGTAACAGGCGGAGTACTGGACCAGGAAATAGGAGAGCTGCCATTTTACAGCCAGATCTGCCACTTACTAGCTGCTTAACTTTGTCCTTAAGCTTCCCATAATCTTCTTCTCTCTTATTTCATGAGAGGCTCATAGATTAAGGAGACACCATATATGCCAATGCTTTACAAATTTCAAGTACTATTAGAGACATAAAGTCCCTTGAGGGGAAAAGAAATAAATGAATGAAAAAATTTTCTCCATTGAAAAAATGTTTTCTTTATGAGTTTTTAAACGATTAATAAAATATCTAAGATAAGATGTTCTTATACTACTCCCTAGCTACTACTCCCCAAAAAATACTTCTAGGAATTGCAGTGGAAAGATTTAGAATAAAAGTATGTGCAGTATTAGAGTAAAAATTCCTGTTCTCTGAGCAAATTCTGTAAGTACAATTCCCAAAGGAGAGAAGAGTCCATGTTTCTGCCTCTAGGGAATTTCCAAAATCCAGAGAGTAATCTGGTATCATTTTGGCTGACTTTCTTCTTGTTTATTTTTAATCTAGAAGATGAAAAGATGTTCCTATTCTGACAAAATCTAAAGGAAGCCAGGAATACAGGGGACACTGGCTCCCCTTTGGTATTCAATTACAGGGAGATCCAAATGAATGGATACAAATTATGGATGTTATTGCTATAACAAATGGCTCAGCACTGAGACCAAGAACGAATTAGAAGACTGGAACGATGGAAGAAAACGGAATGTTTTCTCTTGTGTGAGTCTGAGATAAATAAAATCATTAAAATAAAGTCTACTTCTTTATTAAAAGAAATATACTTCATTGATCTGAATTCAAATATTAAACACAATTTAGGCATGTAACCAATAAAAATTGTAATTTGATTCCTACCAATGCAATGTTTTCTGGCAAAGTGAGACTTGTAGCACTGGAAAGTTGCCCTCATTAACCCTGAGGGAGGACGTCACCAAACCAAACCTATTAGTCAATCAGACCTCAACTTAAACCTGAAAGTCGCTAACCTGATTTTCTTTTTTTTCCCTCTAGCAAACTGATTATCTGATGAAAAAGAAAAATATGGGAGGAAAGAGAGGTAAAGATGGGCAAAAAAACAGAGAGGAACAACATGCATTCTCTGGGACTGTGAGCCCCCGGTTAAGACTGGGGTTCGGGGGACGCCTGGGTGGCTCAGTTGGTTAAGCAGCTGCCTTCGGCTCAGGTCATCATCCCAGCATCCTGGGATCGAGTCCCACATCGGGCTCCTTGCTCGTCAGGGAACCTGCTTCTCCCTCTGCCTCCGCCTGACATTCTGTCTGCCTGTGCTCGCTCTTGCTCTCTGACAAATAAATAAAATCTTTAAAAAAAAAAAAAAGACTGGGGTTCGGGATCTGGGTAAGTGCAAGACAAGCAGCTGTAAGGGGGGGAGGGGAATGGTCAGGAAGGACAGAGAGAAAACCACAAATGCTGGGAGTTGAATCAAAGCCTGTAACCACTGGTCCTGATTACATACAGGAGATAAGAAATTAAAAATAAAAATCTACCAACTTTGTTTTGGCCATGTAAAATATTACTAATTACAGCCATGTGTACAAACTGGGGCCACAAACTAAATAAAATATATTTACTTAAAGGATTTTATATATAATCTGGGCACCCAGCAATTGGTTGTTAAAAGGCATGAAGGACATATTTTGCATGAATGCCAAATTATCAAGCATCAACTCAATTACAGTAATAAACCATATTCCTTCCTCTTCAAGCTAGGTAGCTCACTGCTCAACTATTTCTGTTAAGAGGGAAAGAGAGCTGATGGTTTGTAGAGAAATCTTTGAACAACTGGTGTGCTGTCGCTCCTCTCACAGTGAAGCTAAAAGGTTCAGGAGAAACCGTGGAGCTGGTATTTCCAGAGTCTGCAGCAGTTACAGGTCAATCAAGTGGCACCACCGATAAGACTACTAGGTGTAGACCAGGGAATAGGAGCATGGTGCCTGGGTAAAGAGCCCTGGCCCAGAGCCACATCTTCCTACCTGATTAAATCAAGGGACTCCATAAACGCGTTATACCTATTATCTTTTTCATTTATAGCCAATAACAGCTTTTAGTTATAAATCTATTTGGGCATTTGTTTGCGTGCCATTTATTAACTTCGGCATATGTGTTTATGTGTCTTCTGCTTAGATCGAAACCCTATGAGGGCAAGGATCATGCATGTCTCTTGTGCTTATCTTCTTTCTCTGCCAGAGCCTAGCACAGTGCCTGGCACATGGCAAGTGCTCCCAAATACTGGTTGGGTGATGAATTCCTCAAACAACCAAAACCTGGTTCTCTACATACCATGAAGCCAACGCCTCGGGTTTGTGTCTCAGCCCTGCCACACTTAGCTCTGTAACCAGGGAAGTTACTTAACCACTTGATGTCTTTGGTTCTTCCCCTATGCACTGGGGATAATCATAGTATCTGCCCCATAGACAGTTCTTAGGATTAACCTTTTTTTTTAAAAAAGATTTTATTTATTCATTTGACAGAGAGAAAGGGAGAGATGGAACACAAGCAGCGGGAGTGGGAGAGGGAGAAGCAGGCTTCCTGCCGAGCAGGGAGCCTGATGCGGGGCTCCATCTCAGGACCCTGGGATCATGATCTGAGCCGAAGGCAGAAGCTTGACGACTGAGCCACCCAGGCACCCGGATTAACTCATTTTATTATCATCTGACTCTAATTATTATTACCATCTCTCCAGCTATGGCCTGAAAAGAAAAATACTTTTCAACCTATCTCAACCTCCTTTTGCATTAGGAATCGCAAAATATTAGAGCTTACAGGAAACTGGGCTCCATGGAGATCAGTGTCCTCACCATCACCCACAGGGTGCAAGGGACCACTATGGGCATATTTCATTATACTGCACTTTGTGTTACGGTGCTTTACAGATACTATTGTTTTTGTCTTAATCAATTCCAGGTTTGTGGCAACCCTGTGTTGAGCAAGTCTATCAGCAGCATTTTCATGATAGGATTTGCTCCCTTCGTGTCTCTGCATCACATTCTGGTAATTCTTGCAACATTTCAAACTTTTTCATTATTATATTTGTGATCAGTGATTGCAACTCATGGGAAGCTCAGGTGATGGCTAGCATTTTTAAGCAATATTTTAAAATTAAGGTATGTACATTTTTTTTTTTTTTTACACATAATCCTACTGCACACTTAAGAGACTACAATAAAGTGTAAACATAACTTTTATATGTACTGGGAAACCAAAAAATTCATTTGACTCGCTTTATTGTGATATTGGCTTTATTGCAGTGGTCTGGAACCCAACCCACAATATCTCTGAGATGTGCCTGTTTAAACTAGTTGGTGAGAAGGCCTTCTAGTCCAATCCTTCCTAGTTTTTTTCAGACAAGTCCTGCCATGACTTCCGGTCCTAGAAATACAAAATTAATGTACCAAGATAGGTCTGATCACGGTCCCCAGTTTTAGTGGCTCTACTCCTACAAAATTCCTGCTTCCCTGCATGTCGACCATACTCCAAAAAAAAAAAAAAAATTAAAAGAAAAAGAAAATTCCTATCCAACCCAAATGTCATGCTATGTATTCCTTTATCACTGATATACTTAACTCATTCTAGAAAAGAAATTGAGGGACTCATAATAAAAAATTTTAAATGGGCTTAGAAACCCACTTAAGCTGCCAATCAGTTAAAAACTGGCAATGACAAAAAGAAATATCAAAGAACTTAAAGGAAACTACTTCATTTGAGCGCCTCACCTAGTTCTGAGCTTCCTAGTAGCCAAGGTAAAAGAGAAACTGTGATGCTTAAGAGATCTCATTTAAAAAAAAAAAAAAAAAACAACTCATAGAAAATGAGTCAGCTCTTTGGATAAGAAAACATTTTTCCTAAGTCTGAATTTCAGAGGCCTGTGAGAATGCAAGGATCAGTGATTTCAAGTATCATTTTACAAAAAGCATAGATGTATAAATTTTCTTACATGGCCTCATTAAAAACAGAGGGAATACACTCTATATGAATTTCATTCAGGGGTCCAGGTAATTCTCTCTGACATACATGCACAAAAACTTCTTTTCTAGAATTGGAAGGGTTTTTTTTTGTTTGTTTTTACTTTTTAAACCAATAATTTACATCAATGTATGTACAAAGGCAAAAAACAAAGTGGCATTAGTTTGCTAAAGGCATTTGGAGGATTTTCTCTTTTTGCTTTTTTAAAATGCCGCCATTCAATTAGCCCAAAGTTTCAGATTTTGTGGGCACCTGGCTGGCTCAGTCAGCTGAGGATATGACTCTTGATCTCGGGGTTGTGGGTTTGAGTCCCACCTTGGGTGTGGAGATTACTTAAAAAAGAAAAAAAATCTAATAAAAGAAAGTTTAGATTTTCCTACGCTATTCAGAAGTCCACGAGCAACTTCTGAAAAGAAAATTGAAACAGAGTTATGAGTTTAACACAAGGCTAGAAGGGAGGGGTTTGATTCAATCAAACTGTATTTAACCTAAAGACAAATATAAGAAATTATTATACTGGGGTGCCGGGGTGGCTCAGTGGATTAAAGCCTCTGCCTTCGGCTCAGGTCATAATCCCAGGGTCCTAGTGCAGCCCCACATTCGCATTAGGCTGTCTGCTCAGCAGGGAACCTGCTTCCCCTTCTCCCTCTGCCTGCCTCTTTGCCTGCTCGTGATCTCTGTCAAATAAATAAATAAAATCTTTTTAAAAAAATTATTATACTGCTGTTTAATAAACTCCCCCCAAAATTAAAGCCGAGATCAATGAGATACCCGTTCAGAAACCACATGTACTAAGCATGCTCATGACAAATGCCACACACAGTAAAGTACTGTCAAACATACATCTGCATGTGACAAAGAAACCTTTCAAAACAGATGTGTCACAGGATGTTTCAAAGCTTAACTCTTTTTTTTTTTTTTAAAGTCTGTCACATTCAATCAAAGCAATTTCTGTTTTTCGGAAATCTCTGTGTTATTGGGGGTGGGGGGGGTCTTTTCTTCAGTGTTTTTCCACTCTGAATCAACTAGCTCCTCTCTTTTCCTCACAAATGAACCTTCGGAAACCACTCTGCCACAGGGAGTTCACCTTCTCTCACATGGAGACAAGCGCTAATACTCTCAAATGGTCAATCTAAAAAAGAAATCTTGTGCATGCCAATTCCTAAAACAAAAAGAACTTTGTTTCAACATTTGCACAGAAAAATGTACCAAAGTTTAATCCATTATTTAAAGTAATAATTAATTCCTTCTCCCAGTATTTAATATCATGTTCCTTACTTCCCTCCCCCTTACTTCATCTGGGCGAAAGAGCCACCGTTACCACCATACAACAAATGCTTCATTTGTTCAGCACTGACCAGTAATGAGATATCCCACATAAGCAAATCTTCCAAATAAGCAAGGATTTACTCCTTTCAAGAAAGAGACTTAAGTCATTTTTATGGGAAATCTACTTAAAATGTACTACATACATAGTCCTTTCCTGGCCACCTTAAATATTCTGAGCATCCTGACTATCACTAATTTTTTTTTTTTTTTGAGGACTTGGGGACTTGAGGACTTGTAATTATGAATACTAATTACAACTTATTAAATTTCAGTATGCTATTTCAGTTTCTGTCTCTACACCAAATGGTCCCATATTTGTGTTTTATACTTCTGCCTATCCTTTTTATACTCAGTTTTTCTACCCTGGCTGCAGGTCTGTCTCTCTGCTCCAAGCCCATCACATGTCATCTTTCATACTCAATTCTAAGTCAACAGCTTGGATAAGGGCCATCCCACCTACAGAGTAACCTCTATGGACTTCTGACAGCTCTCTTCCCTGGAACTCACCAAATGTTTTGGTTTTCTTCATGTGCAACGGACACACAAACTTGCTATAAAAGTGACACTGTAGGGGCACCTGGGTGGCTCAGTGGGTTAAGCCTCTGCCTTCGGCTCGGGTCATGATCCCTGGGTCCTGGGATGGAGCCCCACATCGGGCTCTCTCTCTGCTCAGCAGGGAGCCTGCTTCCTCCTCTCTCTCTGTCTGCCTCTCTGCCTGCTTGTGATCTCTGTCTGTCAAATAAATAAATAAAATCTTAAAAAAAAAAAGTGACACTGTATAACAACATTAGTGACAATATCAGCAACAATATTAGGGACACTGTTCACACTGACCTAATCTGAATGGCAAGCCATCAAAGAAAGTGAAGTGTATGCAATACTCAGGGTGAACTGCTGGGAATTTAGTTCACACAGAAACTGTGCTAAAGGCCTTACTCTTCTATGACTCTGGGACTTCAAGCATTTTAGAAATATTATCTTTTCAATCAAGAGGGAGAGAAAGCAAATATTGAACTAGGTCTCCTGAGTATATATATGTGTGTGGTGTATATATTCTTCTTTATTGTTCAGGATGAACACATAATAACCTGCACACCCAGGTTAATTACAATTTAGCATCATCTGCACATTCTTCTACACTACAGTTCTTCAGTGGAACTTGTAATCACCATTCCTTCCGGTCTTCTCTCTCCCACCACCAGTGCGGAGGACACTGTTGCTGTGGTCAGACTCTGCGACCATGGGTCACCTGTTCGGGACGGTACAAGGTGATCCATGATGTACCAGACAGTGGAGGGGCAGGCTGCGTGCTGCCACGGCACACGGAAGACACACAAAGCCACTCAAAAGCCCCTCTATTGACATTATCGGCAGCTTTCTAAAACCAAGTAATGACACGGAATCTTCCCTGCCTTCTGATGTTAGTTAGAAACATGGTCAGACTCCTCTTTGCAAACACGATCATGGTTTAAAAAAAAAAAAAGGCAGATACTGAGAACTACTGCAGTTTCAGATTCAGAGAGGTTCACATTTTAAAGCTCTTTTCTAAAATGAAACAGTTTTTCTTTGCCCAAGAGATAATTCATAATTTATCCTAAATTTTGACCTTTTTTACTGTAAAAAGCATAGGAAGTTACATGGAAACAATGAATGGAAGTGCACTTTTTTATTAAACAAGAACAGGAAACTTTCAGTAGTTTATGGTAAAACTACATATTTGAGCCAAAGAGAAAAATTCAACTGTGTTCTTTTAACTCCTAACTTTTCACCCTCTCCCATCCAAAACATACAAGAACATGCAGTGCTGATACCCATGAAACAAATCTCAAGACCAAGAAAAAAAATGAATATTTACAGTCTTCAAAAATATATTTCCCCCAAATTACTTAATAAGCCTCTTCACACGGACCTACACCTACTTGTTTCTATTATTGCGTGGCTCAAATGAGTCATAATAAAACTCTGGAATATTAAAGACAATAAGTGAGGAAATTCCAGAAAATATAAAAACGTTCAGGGAGCCAAAACAGAACTGTATTTATTTTTCTATCCAATGCACAGGAATGAATAAACCAACAAATAAATCAGGGATCACAAAAGTAAAACACACATCTGGCTGTAGTTCTGTAACAGAGTCTTCCAAATTGACCACCTTGTCCATACTATAAAAATTATTCCCTTAAACAAGTAAACCCCAAGCCCAACCACCCCCTACCCAACTCTAAGAACCTTCTACTATACCAATTTAAAACAGGTTATTTTGAATCCATGACACCCAACACAGCAAACGACACTTAACAGGGCTCCATGAATGTTACAGAAAGGAAAAGCCCACGTGGAATTCTCATTCACTTTAGTCTTAGTCCAACCTGTCCAGGTCATGGCTCCAACAGCACTAAAACATACAACTTTCCTGAGCCTCAGTTTTCTCATCTTTAAACAGGGATGGATAATACTTATCCTGACTAATCCCCAGGGTTGTGAGATCATGTACTTGAAAGTTTGTTGGTTTTTTTTTTTAATTCAATCAGGAAGCCCTATAAAACATAAAAATATTACCAATAAATACATGAAAAATCAGTAGAAAAGAACATCCTTTCTCCTCACTATCCTACCCTCTCTCTTTAAAAAGCAGCTCACAATATGCAATAACAGACCTTAAGAACATAGAGAAAAGAAAGCTTATCTTGGGGATAGAAGCCCCAGGTCTAGAAGCCCCTAGTCTCAGCTCTGCCAGTAACAAGCTGCTTGACCTGGGCCACCTGTAAACTAGAGCTACTCCTGCCTTTGTTTCCAAAGCAAACTAAGGTAATGGATAACAAAGAATTCTACAAGCTTAAAAGCAAGATACCAATAGAAGAGATTGATTAATTAGAGCTGCCTAACAAAAAGTTTGGACTTCAACAGCTTTATTATCAAATCAGATGACAGGGAAAGAAACAAACTGCCTGTGGCAAGACCCATCCTAAAACACCCTCCTGAAAGAAGATTAAGAAAAACAACAGAGGGGCACCTGGGTGGCTCAGTGGATTAAGCCTCTGCCTTCGGCTCAGGTCATGGTCCCAGGGTCCTGGGATAAAGCACCACTTCGGGCTCCCTGCTTAGTGGGGAGCCTGCTTTCCCCCCTCTCTGCCTGCCTCTCTGCCTAGTTGTGATCTCTCTCTGTCAAATAAATAAATAAAATACTTAAAAAAAAAGAAAAAGAGGGGCGCCTGGGTGGCTCAGTGGGTTAAAGCCGCTGCCTTCGGCTCGGGTCATGTTCCCAGGGTCCTGGGATCGAGCCCCACGTCGGGCTCTCTGCTCACCAGGGAGTCTGCTTCCTCCTCTCTCTCTCTGCCTGCCTCTCTGCCTACTTGTGATCTCTGTAAAATGAATAAATAAAATCTTTAAAAAAACAACAACAACAAAAAAAAACAGAGTGGAGAAGCTTCCTCCACAGTGGAAATACCAGTATTAATTATGTAAAGGGATGGAGGTTTTGAAAATAGGAACACAGAGGAAATAACTGTCCATCAGAACCCCTTCGAGTCCAATTAAACTTGTAAATTGACAAACTGGGTCAGATTTCCCCCATTTCTAGTTAAGGCAGAGGCAGGCAACCCTAACCCTACATATGCATGCCCAGCATTCCAGAACAAACAGCAGCTAGCGCAGAAAGCAGCAGCAGGAGAGTAAGAGGAGAAAATAGATCAACAAACTACAACAGATTGGTCACTTAGTAATTAAAAAGAAAAAAAAGAAAAGAAAAATAACCAATTGAAAGTTCAACTTGAGGCTGAATTCCTATCAGAAAACAACTGGAGGGCCAAAGCCTACATCTGCATAATACTTTAATCTGAGGCTGGTCTTTGGAAAAACATTTGACAAAGATTATCAAAACATCTATTTTTCTTTTTTTCTATTCACTTTTTCTCCATTACTTTTCATATTACCCCTGAGCTTCACTCACCACTCCTGCTTTCTCAACTACAGTAAGCAAATATGTATAAATATGGACTGATAGAAACTCTGTAACATATTTTTCTATATCTGTTCTTATCAGATATTCCTCTTTGAACTGTGTGACAACAAATATTCACACAACTAACAGCCAACCACATAAGCTTATGCACGGTGCTGATGTTGGAATCATCCTGACAGCGATTAGACAGTGTCAGATTCTTCTGGATTCCAAAACGCTCACTTTTTAAAGCCCGCGTACCAACCAGTTCCAGCTGTGGGGTCTTTATGGGATTTTATTTTGAAAATCACTAGAGACTGTGGTTCCCACCTACTGGCCTCAAGTGAAACTTTAGACTCCTGCTATAGCATTAACATTCAAGTACAGCTTTACCTGGTGGGAGCACATCAAAAGCAAATGAAGCGTTAAGAATGTAATTACATGCATTTTTATATCCCTCTGCGTAAGCAGAATAAAACATCCGTATTTCACCCTTTTCCCCTAAATTAA
The DNA here is from genome assembly GCF_902655055.1 of Lutra lutra. Classification (NCBI taxonomy): domain Eukaryota; kingdom Metazoa; phylum Chordata; class Mammalia; order Carnivora; family Mustelidae; genus Lutra; species Lutra lutra. The sequence continues at coordinate 119,241,196 of NC_062281.1, read as the reverse complement.
TACAGAACATCAATGACAACAGGATATGATTATTTTCAATTACTCCCATATAGCCGATATTCTTATTAAAGAAAACATCTTCACGTCACCACATATGAACCCATTTAATCGCTGAGTACCTTACCATTTATCATCTCGTCAACTATGCATTTGACAAAATCAAACTGTGACCCTAAGTAGTGAAAATTACTGGACTCGCTAAGAACTCAAGAACCCAGTATACAACAAGAATTCTAGTTATGTATTTGCTTTAAAGTAAGAACAGTAACTTTTAACTCCACCTCGGGCTTTGGACTCTGCTCTAACTTGATGAGGGGAAAAAACCTACCATGAGGTCTAACTCCAGTTGACATTAGGGTGTTAATGCAAATCCCTAGCCACGTGATAGTATTTTACAAACAAAGCATCATAAAGAACATACTGTTCGAAAGGCACGGAAATCGTGCTTTCCAAAGTCCATATTTGACAATCGTTAGGAGAGGGTTGTAGATATCAGCACAGTGTAATACATGAGATGCAATCCCTCTTCCTGACAAGGTCACTTGCAAAGAACACTCTGACCTTGGCAAAGTCTCAAAAATTTAGACACTAGGAACTGCAAGAAGGGTTTTGTTCTTTCATTGGTTGGTGTTTGTTTTCAAAGTTGCCTGTTTTTAAATCACTCCTGGTTTTTAAGCCGGAAAGGATGCAAATGTTTGAGTTACTATAGTCACCTTTCTCCCGCTGCTTTGAACGGCCTATAAGGTAATCTCTGCAGACACCAATATTAAACTGTGCTGGCCTTGCCAGGACAAATGTTGGCCCACGTATTTCAGCAAGGCCACGAGTATTCTGAAGGTCAAACAAAATACAGACTATTTCCAGTCAGAAAGGAAGTCTTTGCTTTCTGGAAGGTGGCCCCCAGCTCAGCCTTGACTTGGTACGCTGCAAGGCAAGTAAACCAAAAACTGGAATCAGCCTTCATATTTAATCAGTACTTTCCGAAAAGTGCTACTGATAACAGGGAGAAAATGTGAACGTACTTGAAGTTCACATTTCCCTCTGTCTTGGCTTTTCTCCTTTTTACAGATGCATCTACAGATGTCCGAAATAATACTGCACTAACAAAGTTTTCCAAAGTAAACTACAGAATGTCAACTTGGATTCCTACAACCATTCATGAAAAAGGCTGGACACATCACTTAGGGTTTTCTTCCTATTTACCAAGTCCTGCCTATAGTAAATAGCATCCTAGTGATAATGGGCGCTAAACAAAAAAACAAGAAGGAAAGTGGAGGCTGCTTTTGGATGTCTACTTTTCATAAAGGGCTAAAAACCTATAGTTTTCAAGCACGAAGTATAAAACCCACTGGACCAGGCGGGCTGATTTTCATGCTTACGGGGCAAACATAATACTCTCTTTTTTCGTCACATGGAAACAGAAGGAAACCTCATCTGCCTTTTTGCAGATGAGGAAACTGAAGAAGATTAAGGGACATTTGGCTTGCAATCAGCACCTACCACAACACCAGCACCATTCCCTTATGGGTCTGGTCATGCAGAAAGGCCTCCTGCATCCCACAGCTTTTGCACTCGTCTCCACTCCAGGTCCCCACCATGCTTGAGGTCCAGCTAGACTTCAGCACTCACCTTAATGTTCTTCGCTGCCTCCATGAAGCCTCTCTCAAGCTAGATGAAACCTCACCCCTTCCTCTGGATCCCTGCAGCATGCTGGCTCTTCTCTGATGGGCACACCACAGCACCAAACTATAGGACTCCCCCCGCATCTAAGCGTATTAGAGTCAAGTGTTATCTTATTCATTATCCCCAGTCCTGAGACAAGACCTCGTACATAGTAAGCACTCAGTAAATACTTGTTCGATGGAATTCTTTGGGAGATGAATGAAAAAAATGGCATTTCCAAGGTTCCACAGCAAGTGGGCAGCAAAAGCAAAAATAAAACCCAGGCTTCATGAAGACCAAATGCAGCTGGTACCACGCCGCCATGGAAATCCACGGCTGTGTCTGTTCTCACGTGAGTGGTGAGCTGTGGACTGCTTTGGGCGCACACACATCCAAGTCCTCACAACGGAGCAACGAACAGTGAGACTTCTCACCATTAACTAAGCTTTGGTTTTTTAGTAAGTGTCCCTACAACCCTAAACTGCTATTTTATACCAAAGTTCTGAAACACTGGATCATTTCCTCTTTTTCCCCGGCTTTTTTTAAAGTAAAGTTTAGGACAGCGGGAAAACTGCTGAGCAGAGACACAGTGAAAAGCTGACTCTGCACATGCCTCATTGTTTTCTATTTTCATTCCAGCACAGTTGCGGCTGGAAACCAGTGTTTAGGATTCCCAGTGGATCTGCGTCCCCGGTGTTTCACCACGTCATGCTTTATACACTACTCAGAGAGGTGTGAGGCAACTGAGTAGTATGTTCTCTCATATGTATCATGTATCTTTAGGGAAGTAAAACAAAATATGTGTTTGAGGAGAGGAGGAGGAAAAAGGGACCAAGGGAGTTTTCAGAGGTGTAATTACACCTACACAAGTGGGACCGTCCATGTGTGTATTTTGGAGGTGGAAAGTTGAATGTAAACATTGACTACGTTTGTGCTTGTGCCTTCTGTATACATTCTGAATCACGACACACTTGAGCACACATCTGTTAAAAATGCTGACACGTTCACTGTAAGAACATTATTTACTCTATAAGGGATTTGTATTTTGTCGTATTTTTTTTCAGGTTTTCTTAACTTTCCTCCTCCAATATATCTGATGACTTCTTTTTAAATTTTTGATTACTTTACAGCATGCACAGGATCCCCCCACGATCCGTGGACACGGGTCATTCTGCCAGAAGAGCAGAACGGATTCCCCTTTCCAAACTGCTCAAATTTCACCTCTGGGAGGAAAGGCTGCTCACACCTACTTCAGGAGACCTACAAGCACAGGGTCCTTGCTGGAAGAGCTCAAAACAATGACTCCATTCCGACCATCGCCCCACTGCACTGTCCCGTTCCCAAAGAGCTAAGGCATTCCCCAGGTTGAAAATAACCTCTGACCCATACGGAAATGAAGACTCAAAGGGAGAAGAGAAAATCTGTCCACCGAGGGCCATTCTCCTGTTGGGGGAGGGCCCTCAGAGGCAGCTGCATCTAAACGTACAGCCTTTCCTGGTGGTGATTTTTTTTTTTTTAGCATGATACTAAATCCACAGCCCACAATAGCAGGACATTGCTGTCAGGGCACCAAGGTCTCTCAGTGTAGCCGCTCTCGCAGCCTCCTGAAGTCATGAATCACACCTCCAAGCTTGATGCCAGAGACAGAGGCTATACCCCCACACCACCCCCGACCTAGAGGATGCCCGCTCTTCCTCTCTCTGCTCACGCTATGATGCGCTATTTCAAGGACATTTTACTTCCTATAATTTTTCTCTTTAAAGACTTTAAGAGAAAGGACTGGCTTCAGAACAATGGAGAAAGAGACACTGCACTGGTAACAGAGGACAAGGGTTCAAATTCTGAATGGGCTCCTTAGAAGCAGTGTCTCTTAATGCAAGTCACAGTCTCTCCAAGTCTTAATTTCAGGTAAATGGTAAGTAGCAGCACATTTTTCACGGGACTGTTAAAAGATTTCAATGAGGTAACAGATAAGAAAGTACCTAGCACATATTAAGTCGTTACTAACCTTTTGCTTATAAAGAAATCGTAATGCTCAATTAATACATTTCAGAGGGTGTGACCATTCAATAATAAAGGCCAGTAAGAATATTCTGAGCCCTCTGCAAAATATTCTCAGCCAGGTTTGGGTATCACGTGAAGGGGCCAACACCTCTGTTAAGGTATTACACCATAACTGTAATTACACCAAAACTTTACAACATAACTGTAGAGGTATTACCGTGTTACAGGCATAGGTGTTAACTGCCATAGTATTTACAATAGAGAAATACTAGGAATAGCCTAAAATGTTCATGAGGGTACACCTGTACCATGAAATATATACACTGCAGTTAAAATAGTGCTATTTGTACTGACAGAAACATCTCAATGACATATTGTTAAGCTTTTTTAAAAAAATTATAGAAAAGTACATAAAGAATGATACAACTTATTAACTCCCTAAAACTATGTGTGGATGTACACAAGTGCACAGAGAAAGAGGACTGAACACATAATTCTAATGGTAAATAGTTCCTACCTATGGTGGGGGCAGCGCTAGAGTAGGGTCAGGGAGCTGAACGGGCACTGGGACTCTGCTCTTGGTCTCTCTGAATCAACTTCGCCCCATGCACATGTATTTTAAGTTTTTTATTACTTGTATAATGAACACAGTTTTATTTGTATAATTAAAAACTAAAAATACATACTGTCATACAAATAATTTTGAATCAAGCCAACTGAATCAACTGAAACTGGCTGAGTAGTTTTCTGCTCTGGATGTCTTATTTGGGGCAGCGTCATATGTGGTTCAAAAAGACCAGCACTCCAGGGTCTCGGTAGGCAGCAGAGAACCCTGTTCTACTCCACCTGTGTGATGACAGCCTCTCCTCTACTTGAGGGCTTTCTGTGGCCCTACTTCATTCTCTGTTGCCAGTGACCCAGCAGAGCCAGGGTCTTGCCTGGGCTCAGTAGCAGGCAGTAGTGAAAACTTCTGGCTTTGACTCCTCATTCTGCATTGTGATGTCTGAGACTTTGCCTCAGTTTTCTCATTTGTAAAACAGAGACATACCTACACCTTGCCAGGCTGTCACATGGGTTATCATATGACACATACCAACATGCTCAATGAACGGCAGCTTTAAATATTACTATCATTAACCAGGCAGTGCTATGAGTCTCAAGGTCAATTCTCATCTGTAAAACAAGATCCCGATATCTGATTATTTTGAAAGTTTCCAGCTATAATATTCTATGAACATATGATAAAGAAGAAAAGTACACAAACAGGCTGAAAAGTGCACCCAGATGTCTGGGACCAGGGACATGAGACAACCTCCAAGGCAGGGCCATGGCAATGATGTGACTTGTGTGACTGTTATCACATCACGGGGTGAGAAGAAAAGAGGTAAGAGAAGGTTTTTTTCCTCTAGTCTAGAAGACTTAGAATTTAGAGAGTTAAAAGAAAGACATACAGAGAAACATATTCATATTCTTCTACTGCCAAAAAGAAAACATTTCAGTATACCCTAATACCTGCTGGTACTAGTATCTAGTACCTAGTACCTGTTGGGAATAGCAAAGCTTACAAAACAGGGCATCTTAGTGTAACCAGCCCAAACACAGCCTTCAACCTCCAACCTGCTCAACCTTCTGGGACAGAAGTTCAAGTTAAATCCTCTTAAAACCAATAGTATCTCTATACATCTACATCTATCTTTTGGGGCTCAGCTGAAATGTCTACCTTCCTTGTTAACCTCTCAAACCATCCCCATTAAAAGCCATCTCTCTCTCTCTCTGAATTCCCATAAACTGTTCTTCACCTTCATTAATTTCTACTTTACATTATAGTTATTTACTTGCCTGTTTTACCTCCCTTACAGGGCCATAAACTCCCCTGTAAGCTGAATAATGTTCCAGTCAGTCACCCATTCACAAACATTTACTGAGCATCTAGCTATATTTTATTAGATTTATCATCCAAACCACGAGGAATACAGAAATAATAACACTTTCTTCGTCTTCAAGGAGCTCAGTCTGCTGAAAAGATGGGCAAGGTAACAATTTCAATAACCAAGGTGCTATGGGGACATGGAGGAGGAACCTCCTTAATCCACCTCAAAAGAGGGAAAGATGAAAGTGTCAAAAAAGCCTTCCAAGCAGGTGATGTTTGAGGTAATTCTTCAGAATTAGTTAAGGGGTGCCTGGCTGGCTCAGTCAGAAAAGCATGCGACTCTTGATCTCAGGACTGTGAGTTCAAGCACCACACTGGGTACAGAGGTTATTTAAAAATAAAATCTTAAAAAAAAAAAAGAATTAGTTGAAGCTACCCAAGCAAAAAGGAGAGGAAAGGACAAATATGTACTAAAATCAATACAGGGGCACCTGGCTGGCTCAGTTGGTAGAACATGCAACTCCTGACCTCGGGGTCATGAGTTCCAAGCCCTATGGTGGGCACAGAGCTTACTTTATATATATATATATTAAATCAGTATAGATACATCTACTTTGGAGAACTGGGTGGCAGTTTCTATAAGTTAAGCATATACTTACCATACAACGGAGCAACTGCTCTCCTAGGTATTTACCCAAGAAAAATTGGAAGGTATGTTCATAAAAAGACATGTTTGCAAATGTTCATACCATTTTTTTCATAATAAAGAGAACAAGCAAATGCCCATCAACATGTGAATGAACACACAAAGTGGGGTGTAGCCATACAATGAATATACTCAGCATTGAAAAGGAAGAAACTACTGATATGCAGAACAACTTGTTTAACTCTAAAAAAAAATTTGCTGAGCAAAAGGAGCCAGACTCAAGAGAATACAAGAAACTCTGGAACAGGCCAAAGTAACCTATAGTGACAGAAAGCAGGTCAGTAAGTGCCTGGGACAGGGATATTGACTACAAAGGGACAGGAGAACTGGGGTGGGGGAAGGAGGGAGTGATATACAAAAATCTGCATCTTCTATAACTTGATTGCAGCCGTGGTTAAAGAAGTATATACATTATAGGGGCGCCTGGGTGGCTCAGCGGGTTAAAGCCTCTGCCTTCGGCTCGGCTCATGATCCAGAGTCCTGGGATGGAGCCCTACATCCGGCTCTCTGCTCAACAGGGAGCCTGCTTCCTCCTCTCTCTCTGTCTTCCTCTCTGCCTACTTGTGATCGCTGTCTGTCAAATAAAATCTTTAAAAGAAGTGTATACATTATATATAAAATCCATCCAACTGTACCATTAAAATATATGCATTTTAGTCCTGTAAATTTTACTTCAATAAAGGTAATTGGTTTTATTTAAAAATTGTTATTTACTTATGGGAGAGAGAGAGAAAGAGAGCACGCAAGTGCATGCACCTGTGAGCAGGGGTGAGGGGCAGAGGGGGAGGCAGAGGGAGAGGAAAAGAATCCCAAGCAAATTGCACTGAGTGCAGAGCCCCATGAGGGGCGTGACCTCACATCATGACCTGAGCAGAAACCAAGAGTCAGATGCTCAACTGACAGAGCCACCCAGGCACCCTTCAATAAAGCTGATTTTAAAAGAAAAAAATATATAGCACAGTGTTTAGGAACATAGACTCTGGAACCAACTGCCTGCTCTATGACTAGCTGGCTATGTTAAGAGTTAACCAGTACTATCATTATTATTATTAGCATTAGCATTTCTATTCATATTCCAGGCAGAGGGAAGAACACAAGCAAAGGTCTAGAAGTAAGAAACAGCATGGTAGTGCAGAGACTACAAAACAATTTAGTGGTGTGGAACATAAATTAAGAGGAAAAACATGAAGGGAATGAAATCAGAGAGGTAGAAAGGGTCAAGGTTACTAACAGAGAGCTTCTGACACAACCAATCAAATGTTTTGTTTTGTTTTTTTAAACTGATGAACATATAAGGAGATACCCCTTGAGACCCACCAGGATGGCTATTATCAAAAAGACAAATAATAACAAAGGCTGGCAAGAATGTGGAAAAACTAGGCTGGGAATGTAAAATGTAACCACTGAGGAAAATAGTTCGGCAGTTCCTCAAAAGGATAGACACGGAGCTCCCATTTGAGCCAGCTACTGCACACCAAGGTACACATATACCCAAGACAAATAAAAACATATGCCCACATATAACACTTGTACACGAATGGTCTTAGCAGCATTATTCGTAACAGCCTCAAACTAGAAACAACACACATGTTCATCAACTGATGATGGATGAATAAAATGTGGTCTACACATATACTGTAATACCATTTAGCCATAAGAAAGAGTGAAGTACTACTGTAGGCTACAATATGGATGGCCCCTAAAAACATTATGCTAACTAAAAGAAGCCAGACACAAAAAGTCACATACTGTAGAACTGCATTGACATAGGATGTCCAGAATAAGCAAATCCATAGAAACAGAAAGTAGATTAAGTGGTTGTCAGGGGCTAGAAGAAGGGGATAGTAGAGAGTGACAGCTAATGGGTAGGGAATTTCTTTGGGGAGTGATGAAAATGTTCTAAAATTGACTGTGGGAGTAGTTGCACAACTCTGTGAATGAACAGACTAAAAACAAGTGAGTTGTAACCAGTCACTTTAAATAGGTGAATTATATCTCACGGTTGTTATAAAATATTTAATGAATAAGATTTAAAAGGTCCACTTACTTCAAGGAATATTTGATAAAAGTTAAAACGCAAAAAAATTTTGAAACATCTCCTTTCATTCAATTTGTTCAAATCCCATATGTGCCAGCTATAGTGGCCACAAATATCGAGTGAGATAGTACCTTAGCCTTAAGAAGCTATATCCTAGAAATGGGAAGAGAGGCAGGTATAGAGGGTAGCACGCTAGAGGGTACCACAGAAAGCTGTCTAGGAACTGAGGGAACACAAACAAGGGCCAGGACCACCTCTCCATTACTTTGCCTTTGACCTCTTATTCTTACACGGTACTACTAGATGTGCATTTCTTCTACTGGAAGTCTGCTCACATGAATTTTGGCAGGAGACCCCTATGGTAAGCAATGTGATTGATTCTCTAGCTGATCAATCTAAGCCAGTCATGGCAACTCCATTACTCATTGCCAGTGACTGGTTCAAGGACAGATGGCGCTATATCAATTCAGCCAGTGAATGCAGAGAGAGATATGCTGGGGGTCTGGGGAAAGAGGCGCTCTCTCTCTTAAAAAAGCCAAAGGCAGCATCACATCACTCTTCCTTGGATCATGAACAAAACCTTGATACCTACTGAGCTCTTCTTATAACCACCAGGAAACCTGTCTTCAGTTAAGATAACCCTATGGAAAAGACAGAACAACCTAAGAACTGAATGAAATTAGTCCAATTTCCATTTTCTCCTGTCCTGCATTAACTAAAAAAGCTTCTAATGATGTCACCTAATGTTTTCTCTTCCCTCATGGGTCAGGAAGCACTTACATAGCATAGGTTAGAGGCTACATCTCTTTGAGTCGAGCACATGATCAACCATTGCAAGTTACATATTTCAAAAGAGCAGAAAACAATGAACAGAGTTACACTTAACCCTAAATATTTTAAAAAGCAGAGTTTAACAGAAAAAAAAATTACCTGATTAAAGGTTTCCCTATTAAAACGTATACAGTTCCTTTCACTGCCTCAAGCAAGGACCTCGTTTTATAGAGGGAAGGCTCCTGTCCCTTCCCCTCCACCACTTCCTGTGGTGCGATGTGGAAAAGGTCCTGAGCTTCCAGGGAAGGTAAGCAGATAGGGCTAGGGACCCTGTAGGTGTGATGTAAAATGCCAGGCAAAGGGCTAGCACTGGATGCTAAGCATCATAGCAACAATCACAACAACAGAACCAGTGGGGTGTGTATAGACTGGCGTTTACAACATGGAATGGTACTGGCTTCTATTCTCAGCATGTGTCATTGACTTACTGACAAGACAGTTAAACATAAAAAGGGTCCATTATCAGTGGTAACTGGGACAAAGTCCCTGGGCTAGAAGAAATAGGAAAACTCCAGCAGTAGTCCCCAAACCTCCTAAGTTTCAATAGTTTCAATCTCCTCCTCCAAACCTTTTCTAAAACTGCTCTTACCAAAATAAACTAATTTAAGTTGACTTCCACTTCCTTTCCCTGATGTGAGGCATGGAAGAATGAGCAGGAAGAGACACAAAAGGTCCCAATTATCCACCCCTTCTTAAGGCTCCTTTGTATGCCTGCTGCATAAGGTCATTCATTAACTAAGAATAAGTCACTGGTTTGTGATAACACAGTTCGTGGCACATAGTAGGCACTTGATAAATGTCTACTAATCGACTGCAGCAAACTAGAAGCAAGCATGTGAGTGCTGGACAGAGAGAAATAAAGCTTTGACTCAAACAGGTTCACTTTTAAGCCAACCTAAAAACAATAATAGAGCACATCATCAAAAAGCTGAAAAGAGGTGGTTTTGCAGCTAAGGCTGCTGTTACTCACTACTCCCTGAATGAATAAATCTATTCAGTTTCTCTGACCCGGGTCCAGAATACAAGTGAGTTACCAGCCAGTGCAGACACTGGCTCCCAGCAAAGTTGTTATTAACTTCCCTGGCTAGCTGTAAATAGATACTAGAGAAACCTGCTCAGCTCCAGACTGTCCAGACATCACTAGGGTTAATGGCTTCACCTAGTTCAGGGCACTGATTTTTCAGATCACCCTGAGGTCTGCTCTCCAAAGCCTGTGACAAAGCCAGCACAGAACATACTCCATCTTCTTCCCTATCCCTTGTCAAGAGAACTTGAATGTCATGATAGTTACAAAATAAACCGGAAAAAGTGGGCTTCTTCCCTTGATTACAATTACACAGAGGAGAGCATGGGATTTGCTTATACCTATACTCATGCCCATGATGAACGCTCAGATATGACCAATCAACCCCAACAATATTTTAGCTTCATTAACTGGCCAGAGGAAAAAGAGCCTGCCACATGGCAAACTCACATTTCACACAGGGCAGAAACATCACAGTCAGAGCCCAGAGTACAAATGTTCAGTACCCAAACAAATGGAAACCGACAGGATACTTGTGGTTATAATTTAACTTAAATCCTCAGATAAAGGAAGACCACTACTGATTTGGTTTGGTTTATCAATAGGAGAGTTCGTAAGGAATTATCATGAGCAAACAATGGCAGCCACCCCAGTAACCTCAAAGACCTGAGTGTTGAAGGAGGACCAAGTACACTTAGCTTTACTTCCTTCCCTGCAGTGAAGGGTCCCTTGGGATGGGTCACCTTCATGAGGGGCAGCAGCTGTTCAAACCCCAGGATTTAGAGAGGAAATTAAGGAGTAAAGGGTTGCTGGGATAGAGCCACAGGCCTGAATTCCTCTAGGAAGGGACTCTGGTTTAAGCCTACATTCTTCTCACTGTACTCATAAGCAGCAGCACCCTACCCCAGAACCCACTCCCCTTTTATCCCAATTCCTTGACATCTATCAGATCAAGACCAGGTGGCAGACCTCAAGTCCTTCTCAATGCACCAAATGACTATTTTAAGTCTTTTTTTTTTTTTTTTTTTAATTAAGCTCTATACCCAACATGGGGCTTGAACTCATGACCCTGAGATCAGTCACATGCTCTACAGACTGAGCCGGCTAAGCACTCCATGAATGGATATTTTACAGTGACAAGGCACAGTTCAGGGAAGGGAGCTCTGGAATGGCTTCGGAAGACCTGTGGAGTTGCCCCAGCTCTGCCAAACTAGCCAAGTGAATTTATCCTTGGTTTACACACCTATAAAAGAGTGCAGTGTGGTCTGATAATTTTTAAGAGTCGTTCCAGCTCTAAACTCTTGGAACTTTTAATGTAGGCTATAATTTCATCTATCTACACCCCAGTGGAGTATCCCAGTGAGCATCTAAATGAGGCTATAAGACACATATGCTAGAAGGGTCCAGCCATGGAATCATAAAACCTAAGAATGCTAGAAGCACCCAGAACATAGCAGTCCCCTCAAAGGAAGCTCTGGGTTTCACAGTGTGCTCAAAGATCTCTATGGCTCACCATTTCCCATGGGGAGTACTTGGACCATCACTGTGAAAGCAAGGACTCAAAGAAGACAAACTCCAAACTCAAGTTATTCCAGACAAGGGTCTATTCTAAAGGTGCAGACCCAAAAATAGCTTTACAGTTTGCAAAAAAGCAGGACCTAAAATAAGATTTTCAAAAAGTCAGATCCTTGGTACTTAACTTCCTTCCAAACCCACAGCTAGAGGCCAGCCCTGTGTAACATAAGGGTAGATTCAAAAAATTATCTGTTCAAGTACCAGGGTCTTTGCCTCCTTCTTTCTCTGGCATAACCAAGATAAGCTCATCCTAGCATGGTTCTATTTGGTAAAGAAGGATATCAGGCAATTAGGGCCATGGTGCATGTCCCCCAAGGGCAGAACACTTCCCCAGCTACTTTTGTTTGGTATGTCTTTGTTTTGGCTTAGCCCTGGCAATCTGGCAGGCAATGTATTTCCAGGGGGAGCTCTGTCCATGGTGTGAATGCCCCGGCCTTGAGGTCCTTGTTCATTTCATAAACAGAGCCCAGTTGCCACAGTGACTGGTGCTAGGAGCAGCTGCTAAATAGCAGAGGTCACCCAGAGCTTTCTTTGGGTTCTACAGTCTGGGCTATGTGTTCCTATGCCTCTGTGAACAGTGGGTCAACAGGAGCTGCAATCACACCGGCCAGGACTTCACACAGGAGTCTGGGCACTGAGGAGGAATGTGGTTTGAGATGCGGCCTGGACCCACATGACAGAACTCTGCCAGAGGGCACAGAGAGAGTAAAGGGCATAGGAGTGGCAACTTCCTCCCTGGGGGTTCCACAGTCCCCAGAGGGTGGGAGGGGGCAGGGCCAGAGTTCAGTGCAACAGGAAGGACCTTGGAAAAGTGAACACGGAGCTGGGCCTGTGATCTTCTGAAATCATGTATGCCATCGGGTGCTTTTTACCTTCTCTGTGAAGGTGTGACATGGTTCTCCCCACCTCCACAGCAGGAAACACCACACCCCACTTGACACGCACAGGTAAAAAAAAAACAAAAAACAAAAAAACCCACAACACTTCTGGACTGGTGTCCCAGAGGTCTTTCTAAATTAGAAACTATCCCTCTTGTGTTTCCATCTTCCCAAGGCAATCCTGCCCAAAGGCCACAAGATCCTCTTGACCAGTAATACAACTAGGGGCAGGTGCGAAACACAACCGTGTCTGAAAACACGTGTATCTCTGGTCCCTCTCCTTGTTGTCCACATGCTAAGATTAGAAACTGTTCTTTTTCACTCTGCAAAGTAGAGCTTCTGTCCTCAAGGTAGATGCTTTCAGATAAAAACATAAGAACGGCTATAAAAAAGAGATTATAAGGCAGGTTCTCTTGGCTCTTACAAAACCAAGTTATCTTGGCCGGGGCCCAAGGAAGCCATAGAACAGAACTGAACATAAACCTCACTTAACATCTTTCAGACCCATCCCCATGTTAACATGGAAGTCATAAACATTCTTTGGTCCCAGTGCCAGTTCCAGAGATGGTGATCTTTAAAATGTAAACAAAATGAAGGCTTATCTCTCTCAAAAACATATGCTTCTGTCTTTACCAACCATGAGCCAATCAGACCACAAAAAGGAGAGGAAAACAGGAACAAAGTTTTCTAACTTATCAGTGTAAGTCAAAGGTAAACCTAAAAACTTAGATCCCTCGTGCTTTCCAAACAAGACCCAAATGTTTCACACATAAGATGTTTCTGTGTTATTCTCACCACTGTAGTTCATTAGAGGCCAGAAGAAACCTAAATAGTTAAGAAGTTTGTCCTTAGGCAAATACTTCAATATTTAGACTTCAAAGACTCCATATTAACCTCTGTTTACACAAAGTAATGTGTTTCCTTTGCCTGCTCAACATCAAAATGCTTCGTAATTAATTACCTCTATTTTTAAAAACCCCAAATACTGTTAAATATAATGGCCAATATACTGGGGGGGAAAGAAAGCATGTTCAAAATCTCCTCCAATCTCTGAAACACAAAATGATAATTAAGACATCCACGGAATTTGATTGATGTAGATATTATTTAAAAAAAAAAAACAAAAAACTTTCCCCCTGGGGCACCTGGGTAGCACAGTCGATTAAGAGTTACATTCTTGGTTTCAGCTCAGGTTGTGATCTCAGGGTTGTGATCTCATGGTCATGAGCTCAAGCCCCACGTCCGTTAAGACACTCTCTGATCCTCCTTGCTGCATATGCTCTCTCCCTCTCTCAAATAAATAAATCTAGAACAAAACAAAAAACAAACAAAAACATTCCCCTCAAAATTACAATTTTTATCTATTTTTTTCCATTTTGCCTATGAACATTGTGAATCTAAGAATGGTACAGTTTTTTATTCCATTACATAAAAATTCAACAAAATTAAAATTCCAAGTAAAGGCACAGCTTTAGAAAATTCAAAGTTATTTCATTTTCTAGCTAGTTAGTACTTATACCTTCTTTTCTTTAGAGCATTCCTAGATCATGATCAATGGAGCACCTCAGAAACAAATCCACACCTCCACAGGGAAGTGCAAATGGAAGCACGGCAAGTGGCTAAATGGCACAGTATTTATAAATACTGACGTCATCATGGAGACAATGATCAATATTCCTTGGAATTTGTATGGGGAAATTTCCCAGTTTCTTTAAAAGCTCTTTTCCACTCTATTACCCTCAAATATCCACATTTGGCAATAATATTAATATCATCTATGGAGTATTTACTATGTGCCAGGCTCTCTTCTAAGCATTTTAATTGTATGTACGTATTTATGCCTCAAATTTTATAGATATAGTAGATAGTGTATCTCAAAACTTTGAGATATATTATTGGCCTTCACTCTGCAGCTGAAAACACTGAGATGGAATGATGTTAAGTAACTCACTCAAGTCAGGAAGTTATTGACTTACTGAGTCAAGTGATTAAGCCAAGGCCAGCCCTGGGTGGAGCTGGGGGGAGGGTGGAAAGAGGGAGAGTGTGCAGGGAGGGTGGTACCTGAACTAGCAGGCAGGAACCAGCATTCTGGTTCCAAAATCAAAAGGTGTTCCTTCCCAGAGAAATGCTGACCCAAGATAACTCAAGGAGTATGTCAATGAGTTCTGACCTAAATACATGTCCTCTTTCTATAGAAAATGCAGCTACTGGCACCTTAGAGAGATACAAACACCAAAGAAAAAATGAAGCTCAGATTTCCTTAATTAACTGTGCAACGTTCTCAGCTAATGTCATTTTAATTTTACATATATCTTCTACAACCTAAAATAGTCTTCACACATTACCTAAGAACAAATTTTAAAAGCCTTCAGAAAAGGAACTACTTAGACTTTCTATGTTAAATTTTTGCTACATTTTTCTCCTACACTGTAATGTTTTGATGGCTTTTTACAATTCATATTTCTGGCCAACTTGCTTCATTAGCACTCAAAGTAGAATTAAGCTCATATAACATCACTGGGGTATAGTGTGAAGCTGCTATCCCAGCAGAGCTGATTTAAACACCCAATTTGGACAGCATGGTACACCTCTACCTTTGATAAAATTATCAAATTTTATAACCTTTCCTTCCTTTCTAGAAAATCTTTACATATCTGAATGTATCTGAAAGTTACAAATAATCTTAAGATTATTATAAATATTTTTTTCCTGAGATCTCATTTCCCATCCTGACAGGTTCTCCTTCAGCTCAGGCACCAAGAATGGGCCACGACATACAAGTGAAAGCGAGAGTGGCCCAGCGTGGCCTGGGCATGCCCAGGGTGGATGCAGTGGCCTGGGCCCTGGGAATGACCCATTGGGAGTTGGCAGCTGAGCATGGAACAGCCAAGAGGAGCAGAGCCAGCTGGTGGTGGGCGAGGGGCAAGGCAGGTCGGAGACAGGTGGATGGAGCGGCCAGAATGGCCAAAACGGCCAGAAGGGCCAGAACGGCCAGAACAGCCAGGTCTTTCATGATGAAAAAATTTCAAGATGCTTCTCTGTCCTCCATGTAGTTGGTACTTTGGGTGTTGAAGAAATGGCTGAGAGTTTCAAAACTTCTCTCTAGGACCTTACCAGGGGAATCAAAGACTCCCATCTGGGGAATTTGTACCATCTCAAAGCTCGATGCTCACATTCAGCACAAGAGAGAGGAGAAGTGTGGAAGAAGGGCAGGCAATGTCCTTGCACCCAGGAGAGCCCAGAGTACCGAAAGGAAGCAAGAGAGTGAGCTATGGGGGCGCCTGGGGGGCTCAGTTATTAAGCATCTGCCTCTGGCTCAGGTCATGATTCCAGAGTCCTGGGATCAAGCCCCGCACTGGGCTCCCTGCTCAGCACTTCCCCCCCTCTCCCACTTCCCCCCTCTTGCGTTCCCTCTCTGTCTGTCTCTCTGTCAATTAAATAAATAAAACCTTTAAGTGAGCTACATATCATCAGTAGAAGTCTCCTCTTGTTTTATCAAGTGTTTTCTCCTGTACTACAGTCAGTAACAGACCAAATTATTGGTGATCCATCACAACATGGAGATGTGTGGTCGTGGCTGGAATTCTTCCTTACCTCAGTTTTCAGTGCTCATTGGGTGTTCCCTCTGTGCCTAGCAAAGTTGTAAATACCATTTCAAGACAGCTAATTTGGAATTTGAGGTACCGGGGAGGAAGCCTCACCCATTCCCCAGTGTCAGCAAGTAACTGCTGACATGCTCTTCAACCTTTCGCTGCAAGCTCTTTCCCTCATCCAGGGCATGTGTGTGAGTCTCCCTCCCCATACTGCCTTGTGCATCAGCTGGTTAGTTCTCTGGGTATGTCCCCTCCCTCATCGCTGGACTGCTGTGAGTATCGCTGGTCCGGTAAGGGAACTGAAATGCACCAGCGACTGTTAAACACAGAAAGCTATTTTACTACTTTGGATTTGGTTTGCCCATGGCTTTCCTCACAGCAATGCAGTCCTGATATATTACTGGTGGTGGCCTCCTCTCCCTCCTTTCCTGCATTCATTACCAGTGCCAATGAAGCAAAGACCCCTGGCAAAGTAAACCCTCTCCAGGGGCGTCTCTTCTCTGGGGTGGTTTTCTTAAGCAACTGACTCGTGCTCGCTTCGGCAGCACATATATTAAGCAACTGACTCTTCCACAAGACAGTCTACCTGCAGTCTGTCCTGAATAGCTCAGCCTCTGCAGAGAAGTTCCCTTTGCCACATCCGCCTCCCACCAGGCCACTGAGTCACCTGCCATCCAGAGGGGATGGGTGGGACTGGAAGGAACCTGTAGGAGTTCTTTTCCTTGTCCCCTCCTCCACCAGGGAAAGCAGGACCTGCTCTTCGAGGGACCCCCTGCCTGTTCCCTTCTCTCTGAGGAACTGGGATTTCTGTCTCTGGTGCGCATAAAGCGGAATCTTCCTGACACCAGTATGAATGGACCACAGGTTTCTCTGCAGGTCTTTCCTAGCATTTGCCAGCCCCCATGCCTGGACTGATGTGAATACTTTTTTTCTCCCTGTGCCATTTACCCTCCTAGCTCCAGGCCCTGCTTTCTGCCACCCTTGGATGAATGGATTTTAAAATTCTGGCTGCTATATTTTATGGACCTGTTATTTTTGGTATTTTTCTGTGAAGGACATATATTGGATATGGGAGGTAAAGGCGTATCTATCTCGTTTGCTCCTGATCACTCCCTTTATAGCCATCACAGTCTATTGTTCCTTGTAACTCAGGTTAGATTTTCATCTCTTTGGCTCTACTGTAAAAAACAAGCCTGAAGAATGGGACAGAAGGAATGACCTCACAGCCGGACCTGCTGGGTTTGGGGGAGTGATCTTCTTTCTTCCCCTTATAGGGGAAAAAACTTTTTCACTGGTACATTTAAAGATTCCCAGCTATAGGGAGGTAAAAGTTTTGGACAAGTGCCCCTACAGCACTGAACGCTCAGAGAACCTAAACTTGGAATTCTGAAGGTCTGAAGGGTACTGCTGGCCACTGCCAGGTTGTCTGGTATTTCAAAGGAATACTGGGTGCTGCAAATAGGAATGGAAGGGATAAATTTATTAAACTCATGAAGCCTGTGATTGGTTGGTGTTCTCCTGTCATTTCACAGAGATGAAATATGGGGAGCGGGCAGATGTCAAAACACTTGTCCAATTTTAAAATGTCACAATTAGGGGCACCTGGGTGGCTAAGATGGTTAAGCATCTGCCTCAGCTCGGTCATGATCCCCAGGTCCTGGGACTGAGCCCATGTTGGGCTCCCAGCTCAGTGGGGAGTCTGCTTCTCCCTCTCCCTCTGCTTCTCCCCCTGCTTATGCTCTCTCTCTCTCTCTCTCTCTCAAATGAATAGATAAAATCTTTAAAAAAAAAAAAAAGTCACAAACGTGAGCTGGTTTAAGTGAAAGTGACATTGACATTTCCCTGCACTAAACTGAAAACACATTCACATTTGAGTGTTTAATTGTTAATTCCATCACTTGAATATTGAGCACTTATATTTCCCAAGTTCTTACAGCTGTTAGAGATACAGCAGTGAACAAGGTGAGCAGCCTTTACTTTCATGGAGTTTCCATTTAGGCAATTAAAAAAATATGGCAGATAAAACTTTGAAACACAAAGCTCCTCTTCCAGGAAAGGACATATGCAATAAGGCACGGGGTGGGGGTGGGGGGGGGTAGTGGTGTTCTGTAGAGTGAGGTCCAGAGACCCAGGCACTGCCTTTCCCCTCCGGCTCACTGCCCCACCAAGGCTCTGTGGAACAAATTCCTCTGCCAAATGTGTACCCAACTAGCTCAAAGCAACTCCATCTACAAATAAAAGCCCTACTTCTTTTATGAAGAGGGAGCAAAGTCCTTTAAGTCCCATTGGATACACCATTCATTCTGGTCACTTTTAGACAACCCTTAATTATCAAGAATCCTTTTACCTCTCTGTCTCCATTCAGGTGGGTTATTTGTTAACCAAATTCCACACAGCTCTACAGGGCAGAACTAGGGGCTGGGAGTGGAGGTTTACAGCCTGGTGGATTGCACAACACAAAGAAGAATTTTCCAAGGGTCAGGGATATTTCAAATTCAAGTAAAGGCTAGAGGCTCAGTCAATAGGATATTAGACAGGTGATTTATGTACCAGGCTGAACTGAACCAGGTAATCTCTAAGGATCCTTAAAATACCAACATACCACAAATCTAGAGCTCTAGTAGTAAGCCTTATGAATGTAAAATCGACCCAGATGTAACCTATCCTAAAACATTACTTGAGGATAATGTTACTAATGAGATACAAACTCAGATGTCATGAAGAAATAACCAACCTAAAATATACCACATGTTACCGAGCAATAGTTTTAATAGCACACCGATACTCATAGCTATGGCTCAGCAGAGCTTAGCAAGTGCCTGGCAGGGTTTTGAGCACGTGAAGCATCATATCTCATTAAATCTGGAAAACAGTATAGTGAGATGGAGGCTCTTACTCTATTAGCTCCACTTTACAGATGCGGATGCTGAAGCAAAGAGAGGTGATAAAGCTATTTATTGGCAGACCTGGGATTAGCACCAGGCAGCTGGCTCTCAAGCCTGTGCTCTGAAGCACTATGCTCTCTCCTAAGCTGTCTTATTGGGAGCTGGAGAGCATTTTCCTCTTCGACTGGGTTACATAAAGATTCTGAAATAGTTAACTATTTAAAGGAAACTTTGAAATGTGATGCATGAAGCTTTTCTGATGTAAGATAATCATAAATTTCTTTTCTAGATATACTACATAATGAATTTGCTATATTTTACTAAACTGTAGAAGTACTCAGAAAGTTAGGTCAGCTTCCAAATCTTATTTCCAAGTAGTAGCTTAAACACTGGAGGAATCTGGCTCAGAATCAATTACAAAATTTTCCTATGACAGTATAACAAACACACACTACATTAGATATTTATATTTCTGCTAAATATCAGAGATGCCCAAATTGGTGATTATGACAGAGCTGGCCCTCAACTGTGGCAGTTTCCATTACAAAATCCACATTACAGGAATTCAGGATCCTGTTTAAAAACTGATTTAAGACTGATACTTAATAGGACAATATATTCCTGGCTTCCTTTTGTTTCTTTTGTTTCTTCCTTTGTTTCTTCATCTTTAAAATCTTGGGGTGGGGAGGAAGGGATGGGGAGGCTGGTAATGGACATTGGGGAGGGTATGTGCTATGGTGAGTGCTGTGAACTGTGTTAAGACTGATGATTCACAGACCTGTACCCCTGAAACAGATAATACATTACATGTTATTAAAAAACAACAACAAAACAACAACAACAAAACTAAAGCCAACAAGTCTCCTCCACTTAAACTGAAAAAGGAAAATGTTAGTTCCAAAGTTTGGAATTCTTAATACATTCCAGCTGCCCCCTTTTTTAAAACTCTACATTTATAAATATTAAAGATGTCTAAGAAGTCTTAAGTCTTTTTAAAAAGTAGTAAAATAACTAACTTCATTAAGATTTTAAGTATATAAAGGATATTACAACCTAAGCCTGCTTCAGTATAGATCTCAGTGATATATGAAGAACCCATAACAAAGGAAAATGACGTACCTAAGTACGTATAAATCTCCACACAAAAGTTTACATGTACATACACAGAACATTATAGCACAAAAACTCTAGGAAATCACACACTTTTTAACTTGTGATACACATAAACTGACCCCCCAAAATATTCAGCAATAATTAAAAATCTTCCCCTTACTCAGTATAGTAAAAACCAATTAAGATCTAAAACAACAATTTTCTGAAGGGGACACTGAAAGAAGTTATTTTATAGGCCTAAAAAGTCAGAACGGGACTCTCAAATCCCTGCCTCACAAATATTACTATATCCTATCCTCTAGATAGGACCCTTTTCATCATTAACTTTGTAAATACCGCTCTCTAGAAATAACATGAAATGCTCCACCACAATGCCCATGCTGCCAAGATGACATCTTTGAGAGCAACACTGATGGGGAATCATAGAATTTGGGAGCGGAAAGAAATCTGAAGATCCTCAGGCTCATCTCTCTTAACTGCCAGGTGAAAAAAACAGATAAAGAGGTACTGTGTGACCTCCCCAGGGCCAAGACTTCTAGGTGAAATCCTTCACTGAAACTTCATTTGGGCCACAAGACAAGATTCGCCCCTCCATGTGCTAAAATAGCTCTTCATTTACTTAGCAAGCAGCAATTCTGAAAGGTTTTGGTCTTAGGTTCCTTTTATGCTTTAAAATTACTGAGGACTCCAAAGAGATTTTGTTGGTATGAGTTTTATCTATCAACATTTAGCACAACAGAAATGAAAACTGAGAAATTTTTAAAAATATTTAATTCATTTAAAACCAAAAATAAACCCACAGCATGCTAATGCAAATATTATCTCTTATGAAAAATAACTATTTTTGAAATATAACAATTTGGTGAGAACGGCGGCATTGTTTTACATTTTTGCAAACTCTTTAACATCTAGCTTAACAGAAGACAGCTGCATTTTCAGATCTACTGCATTCAATTTATTGTGATACATTGTTCTGGTTTAAGGATATGAAGAACTCTGGCCTCACACAGACATGTAATTGGAAAGGAGAAAGCAAATCTTAACAGTCTTTTCATATACTTGTGGCTAGCTATCTCTTCTTTGATATTTTACCTAAACTCATTAAGTAGTCATCACTTAAAGATTATTTGTGATGTGCAATCTGAATTGCATAATAAACTTTCTATACGTTGTTACATTAAAATCCATTGCTCTCAAAATACTGAGTAATTACAAAGGTAAAACTAATAACCTTACAGCAGAGAATTCTGGTAGGTACCACTTTAGCCAAGTGAAAAGGCCAACATCACCAGTAATAAGACATATCAACTTAACGTAACCTCGATCTGACACTCTGAGAAGGGCAAATTACCTGCATGTGCCCTTCCCAACAATGCATAATCTCAATCATGAGAGACTATCAGATCAACTCAAACCGAGGAACATTTTCCAAAACAACTGGCCCCTCTTCAATAGTGTCAAAGTCACTGGAAGACCAAGAGCTGTCACAGACTAGAGGAAACCAAGGAGACATGGCAAGTAAATGCAATGTGAGATTTTGAGTTGGGTCCTGGAATAGAAAAAGAGCATTAGGGGAAAAATTGGTGAAGTCTTAATAAATTCTATACTTCGTTAATAATACTGTACCAAGATTAATTTCTTAGTTTTAATAACAGTTCTATGGATATGTGTTACTATAAGGTGAAGCTGAGTAAAGGATACAGGAACTCTTTGTATCATTTATATAAGTCTTCTGTAAGTCCAAAATTATCTGAAAATAAAAAGTTTTTAAAAATCAACCGCTTTATCCTGCACTGTCAAGATGTGAGATCTTTTATTACCCTCACATGATTCTGTAACATCATGTATTGGCCATCTAGAAAATCACGGTTCACTGAGTTATGCAAATATGCCAGATATTGACATATTTCTTTTATGATATCAAAAAAATCACATTTCTTCATATTTCCATTGATCTCATCAAAAAAGTATTTAACTATTCAGAAACTGCCATGGTCATGGGGATGAATATAAGTTTTCCAAAACTTTTTATTTTTGCTTGAAAAATAAAATCCTTCATTGGCAACTAATATTGTAAACTGTTTTCTTTGAAATCACAGGATCACTTTGTTCATTTTCGAAAAATGCCTGCCAAGTACCAAAGGCTAGATAACCATCGTTGGTCAGTTGTCCTTTCAAGTAAAATGGTATTCCATGAAAAACAGACCAGTTCAGCTCACAATTCAAACAACTACACAAGTGTTTCCTCAGAATGGCCATGGCGCTCTGGAATGTAGAAGAGCTACTCGCCTACTTCCCATTTCATCATAGAGGATGTGAAAAGGACATGTATTTGAGGGTTTTTAACTTCTTGGCAAGAACATTCTTTTTTTTTTTTAAGATTTTATTTATTTATTTGACAGAGAGATCACAAGAAGGCAGAGAGGCAGGCAGAGAGAGAGAAGGAGGAAGCAGGCTCCCTGCTGAGCAGAGAACCCCATGTGGGGTTCCATCCCAGGACCCTGAGATCATGACCCGAGCTGAAGGCAGAGGCTTTAACCCACTGAGCCACCCAGGCGCCCCTTGGCAAGAACATTCTTAACTGCAACTGGTATGTGGCAGTGAGGCACTACCTTGATCCCTATAAGGCACCAGCTGTTTTCTCCATTATTCCTTTTATGCCATCAATGCAATGTCAACCTAGTGCAAAAGACAATTCTGAATTACTACAATAACAGTTCTGACCTCACCAACTCTTGAGAATGTCTCAGATCCATGACCACACTTTGAGAGCCACTGGTTTAAAAAGCTCCTGCATGAAATGTACCACCACGACTTAAGCCAAGGTAAAGAGTACTAAAGAGTCTTATGCCTAAGCTTCATTGAATATTTACCAAGAGGCAATAGCTTCTTGCTGTCAAAGACATTATCTAGTGACAGATCCAGTAGCTGTCTTCAAAACAACCACCACAGGTCACTCAGACATTGTTTTAACTAAGAATCTGAAGGCAGTAACCTCCTTACCTGGTCTCCACAGGCTAGTCCTCAGCCCAAAACCACTCCCTGCTCCCAAAATAAAATACATTAAGGTTCAGACTGATTACTTTAACAAAGTTGCTTCTCTTTATTGTACTTTATGAGTGAGACAGGGTTATTATTAGTGATTTGTTCAAAAAACATTAAGCACCTACTATGTGCTAGGGATTGATCAGTGAATGGTCCCTGCCCTCTCCCTGAAAGGTCACATTTAAGCAGAGACAAAGTCCTCCACTTTAGAATTTTCATACATACTGAACAGCTACACCAGAGCTTCTGCAAACTAACTTAACTTTTGTGGAGCTTATATTTTAGTCGGGGGGGGGGGGATAAATAATAAACATAAGTAAATTATAAGCATGTTTTAAAGTGAAAAGTGCTACGAGGGGAAAAAAAAAAACCAGCAAAATAAGAAGGGATGGACATACCAGGAGTTCAGAGGGATTACAATTTTAAGTAGGATGGTTAGGGATGGTTAGTTAGGGTGGGACTAAGCCCACAGGTACTACACAGATGAGGAAAATTACCATTAGGTAGTCTCACCCCATTGTTTCTGGGTTCTCCTCTCTCCCCCCAGCCCCAATCCTCAGTGCCACTACTACCTTTCTTAAGGATTCATGCCGATCCTCCAACCTTCAGCTAAAGGCCAAGTCACTTCCTCTAGAGAAGCAAGGTCTTCTCCATCCTGGCTCCAGACTCAATCCTTAGGCTGTTACGTTGCTCACTTCAAAGCCACCTAAGTCCTTAGCTCGCCCAACAGCAAATCTGCCAACTCCCAGAGAAATACCCTGACCTGCCTTATCTCTGTTGGGATTATACAGTTGAACAATGAACTCACTCTGCCCATCCTAGGTGTGTTGCAGCTCTTTCGTTTCCCAAATATACAGGTTCTCTAAACAAGGCTTAACTTTGTAAAGACCTACTAGTGCCACAAACTGCTGGCTGCTTTACATGCATTTCATTCTTCTGATAATCAACAGACTAAGAATAATTAGCAGTATTCCATAGATTAGGGAACAGAAGTTCTGAAAGTCATCACTTGGGACTCAAACCTCCAAAACAAGAAAAAAAGAAAGCTTTTTATTCACAACCTCCTCCAACTTCGTCACACACTAACACTTCAGTGCTCCCACTATACTGCTTTAAGCAGAACATAAGGTAAATAAACTAGTCACTGACAGAGTCTATCTTATCTGCAAAATTGTATTTCATGATCAGATCTGATTTTTGAACCAACTATATGCCTGAATAATAAGACTTACAACTTAAAGGACTGAGTAAGTATGTTCACCATGCTAACATTTTCAAAGAACACTATTTTTAATAGTTTCCTTTAAAATAAACACAACCCAGGGTGCCTGGGTGGCTCAGTCGTTAAGCATCTACCTTTGGCTCAGGTCATGATCCCAGGGTCCTGGAATCAAGCCCCCTGGTGGGCTGTCTGCTCAGCAAGGAGCCTGCTTCTCCCTCTCCCTGCTCCTCCTCTCTCTCCCACTGTCTCTCTCTCTCACCTAAATTTAAAAAAAAAAAAAAATCTTAAAAAATAAATAAATCAATTAAATAAATAAACACGGCCCTCTGATTTATACGCATTATCTCATTTATAATCACCACAACAATGTGGTAGATACTGCTGATATCTCTATTTTTGTATGTGAGGACATTGAGGCTTATACAGCCTGCAAAAGCAAAGCCTAGGCCTGAACCTGTGTCTGAATCCACAGCCTAAGGTCACTACTACCATAAAATTTCTGTCAAGAATGAACACTGTGATGGAGAATCTTTTACTAAATTAAAGTATAACAGTCCAACAGATTCACTTTGGTAAAGGCCGCAGGCATTCCTCACATTTGGAGCATAAAATCTCTACAAAATCTTTTAGTTACAAGTCTCAAATAAAGCTTCCTCAGAGTGACTGCGCTCTAGCAAAAATATGCTGGGAAAATCCAAGGGTAGAGCAAAAGGCCACAAGACTTTCAGCCTCTGGATTCTGATATTGCCCCTAACTCTGACCTTTAGTCCAAAGGAATAAGGATGCTCATTTCACCTCAGTGAAGAGATGTTATGGCTATCCCCTGGTCAGGAACACCAGTTTGAGCCTTGAGTAAAGAACATATTTCTTGGGGCGCCTGGGTAGTTCAGTCAGTTAAGCATCTACCTTCGGCTCAGGTCGTGATCTCAGCATCCTGGGATGGAACTCGGTGTCCTTGGGCTCCCTGCTCAGCAGGGAGTCTCCTTCTCCCTCTCCTCTCCCTCTGTCCCTCCTCCCGCTCATTCTCACTCTCTCAAATAAATAAATAAAACCTTTAAAAAAAATGCAATATTTCTTAAGTACACACCGAACTCCTGAGTTCCTACAATTTAGAACAAAGCCATCCAGGTCAATAACTCATTTCAGCAGCAGCCCTAGTTATCTGTGCTTGAGCTCACTCACCAAATGGCCAGAGGAAGAATTAGTTTTCATCATGATTAATAAAGAGTAGTTTGAAGAAGACAGAATTATAGCTCTAACAGAGGTTCTCAAACCTACTTCTAATGAAACAGTCAAGCATAATGAATACCGTTCACATGTGGACATACTATAGTCTTCAAAATAAACTACTGAAAACTACAAAAAGCAGTGCTGAAAGAAACTAAAGAAACCTACAAAAATAGAAGGGTATACCATGTTCATGGATGCCAAAACATACATGACACTACAGATTCTGTGTATTTTTCATTCTATCAATGGCAATCATAACCCCTTCCTCTCCCACTCAAATATAAATAATCATGGTTATTTTAGGGTAACTTTGAATTTTGTTTTATCTCTTTACAGAAAATCACTCTTTAAGACAGCAATGTAACTATTAGTTGTAACATTATTCATGATATGTTACAATTTATCTAGGAAATACCGTTAGACTTGACACTGTGGCACAATATTACTTTCTAAAATAAAAATGCAACAAGACTAAAAAGGGGGGGGGGCGGGAAAAAAAAAAACCATAGTCATTTATTTGTTCAAAGGCTTTACTGCCAACTTTAAAAACATCTTTCATGTTCTCTCACAGCTCTGAGATCTGCATTCCTATCAATCCCATCAAGATGCTTGGGAGCCATTTGCAAAAAGGGTTAAAAGTCCAAAGTTGTGGTGCCCTCAGAGAACAGCGCCAATTACTCCCATCACCCTGCCTCCGGCCGCGCTCCAAGCTGACCGAGCCTGCGACCGGTTCAAGGCTACCCCGAGCTGAGAGTCACTCCTCGGCTCTTCTCTGTAGCCAGCTTCCCCGTTCTAATACCTTTCGTCCCCAGACCTCCGATTCAGTATGGCTCTGTGTGATCAGGAGAAAACTTTCAGACAACAGAGAAAAGAAAACATAAAGGAAAACATGAAGAAACTCCTGGGTCCAGAGAACAGTGAAGGTTTATATTCTACACGCGATGTGCCTGTGGTCGCCATATTGGGATCAGGTGGAGGCTTCCGAGCCATGGTCGGATTCTCAGGTGTGATCAAGGCCCTGTATGAAGCGGGAATTTTAGATTGTGCTACCTACATTGCTGGTCTTTCTGGCTCCACATGGGCAAATAGAAAGAGATGCAAGATACCTTAGTATACAGAAGAGGAAAAACAACTTTTGAATGTAGAAATGGAATGTTTCACTGATTCACATCTGATTATCAAATTAATCCTTTATATGCACTTAAGCTCCGCTAAATTTGGAGAGAGATGTAAAACATGTGTACATAAAATATTTGTACACCATAGCTTTGTCTTTTCACAAACATTTATGAAACATGGTCAAAGAATCTACCTTGTACTTTTTAGTTTGCCTGACCCACAGAAGCACATTGAAAATCAAATATTAGAAAAAAAAAGAAAATATTAGTTCTTCCTCAAAAAAAAAAAAAAAAAAAAAAGTTGTTCCTCTAGGTTTGCTGGATGAGGAGGAGGCAGGTTGCCCAAAGTCTCAGGACAGCCAGCCTCACACAGAGTAAACAGAGGCCACTGTACTCTCAGGAATAAATTCCTCAACCAGATACACACTCTGCTGAGGGTTTCATGTAAGATTTTTCTGATAGATTCCAAGCTGAGTAGTAAACAGAAATAACAGATTTTTGGGGGCCTTCCTTGAGTTCAGGAAGATCTGACAATATCATGAAACAGCCTAGCACAGGCCTCTGAAATTTTTCATTAGAATTCTTTTCTCCTGAATCATGTTAATAAAGTACGATTTGGCCTGGGATTTGTACATAACTACTGACTCATAGGCTGCTCAGGCCCAGAAGGATGGGGAAAAAACACTGAGTCTGTCAGTAGGAGGCAGGGCCAGGCCCAGGGACTGAAAGAGTTCTGGAGGGGTGTTTTCAAACAGTGCTATATACTGCTTAGAAAACAGCTCCCTTATATAATAATCAATTGGCTCTGAGCTGTCTGAAATATTCTTCTCTACTTTCATCTTCAACTGACTGCACTGCTTGTAGACACCAGCACTGGCACCTGGCCCAGAATGCCTCAGATCTCTCTCATCTTGAAGGGGCAGGGACTTCCATTACCTTTCTATAATTCAGTTGTCTGAGCTAACTCTAGATACTATTATTTTATAAGCTGGGTCAAATGTAGCAAAATGCAAGTCTATTTTGTCCCTTCAAACATACAGCATATCCTGAACTTAAACTGGCATGCACCTGATTTCAAATTGACATTTTTGAACACCATTTTCCAAATGCAGTAGCAGTTTGCTGCCCTGGGCCAGCCAAACAGGAAATGAGGAATCTGATTTGTTTTGGTGGGGGGGGGGGGAGCGGTGCGTGGATGGGGTACTACTTAAGGCCTGATCCTGGTGCCTTTGAAATTTAACACTAAAACCTAAACTATTTCATAACAAACTAGAGTTCCCTTCCCTCTCCCTAAGAAGAGGCTCTTGGGAAGTATTTATTTAGTTAATAAATTTTAAGTAATTGTGTTTCTCTCACAAAACAAAACAAAACAAAACTCCTAGAAGATGTTGAGTTCCCTAGCTCAGAAAGGTCTGTAAAAGCTCCATCGGCCAAGAGCCTGGAGCAGTAAACTGGGAATTCAGGGAACAATGTGGCCATAAGCACTTCTCCAAAAAGAAAAACAACTCCCCTCTTGGCCCAACTCCAAAAGGCAATTGAGCTGGGTAAGGTCCAGGTTAATCTCTGAACAGCCTCTCTGCCAACTTTCTCCTACACGCATTAGGTTTTTCAGCATGGGCTTTGCAAATAATCTAAAACAATTAATTAGTGCTTTTGAATTCGCCCCGTACCATTAATGAACCACTGCCAGACAGCCTTTGATAGTGTATTTCCAGAGCTAATTAAATGTGGCAAAACAGAGGACACAGTCTTGCTGGGCATTCGATAGGGCCAGACTGTGAGACCTGAGCAGTGGCAAGTGAAGCCATCCTTGCAGACAATCCTGGGGAGACAAAGGTCGGGGGAGGGAGGGGATGCTGGGGTCAGGCCCTCAGGGTCCCTTACAATATGCCAGACACTCCTCTCAAATCATATAATTATCAGGATATTGAAGTTCAGACAATTCATTCACTGTAAAGACTTCTTTTGTTGTTCTAATGAGTGAAAATTCTTAATTTGATATTTGAAAATTTGGTATTGCTTGCTTCTAGTCTGTACCTCCACACCTCCACCCACACCCCAAAGACTTGTGTTCAAGTTAAGAAAAAAAGTGTGCAATAGTTTTAAACACTAAATATTAAAATAAATCTCATCCCAAAATTCCCGTCTCTCAATCACAGAGTACACTCCCATAACCTCTATCATGTGGGCAATCTTTCCATTTTTTTCACTATCTAATGCCACACAGAATTCCAGACTGCTCCACATGCATAGCCAGCAAGATAAACACATTTTTGGGAGGCCGAGAAAAAAGCTAGCAGGGGGGCACAAAGTAAAAATGTTGTTGCATTCCTCTGGATTTTTCGGGTCCAATTTCAAAAACAGAACCACCACTACCTGGGGCTTATGGCAAGCTCCAGGGCTGTACAACCTTGCCCTCCTGTACCATGACATTGATGAAGTATGAGAAAGCAAATCAGAAAACTTTACAAACCAGTAGCATAATAAAGTTATTTTTAAAAGACAGTTTTTCAGGCACAGAGGTTAAATCTTCTCTGTGTCTTATCCCAGTTTTTAATACACACGGTATGAGCTCCTTAACTCTTAAAGATATTGCAGAATCCACAGCTAAAGTAATAGCTGCTCAACAAAAATCCCTAGACTCTCTGGCCAAAGTTCTTGCCAATAAGAAAGTAACTGATCCATTATCATTTCGCTGAGCAAGGAGGTGTCTGTGCTGTGGCCAACCCTGCTTTCTGCACCCGGATTAACACTGCTGGGGAAGGTGAAACTCAGGTACAAGAAACACTGGACAGGGGCACCTCACTGGCTCAGCTGGTAGAGCATGTGACTCCTGGCTTTGGGATTGTGAGTCCGAACCCCACGTTGCAGGTAGAGTTTACTTAAAAAAAAAAAAAAAAAATCACTGGACAAGCCACTTGGCTGAAGAAAGGAACGACTTCAACGAAGCCTTCCTTTGACTGATTTTGATTGGTTTGGGTCCTGGGGACCATGGCTCCAAGGTACACTCCAGACACTGGGATTACCTGGTTTCTAAGAATCTTGACAATTGCCCTACGGTGTTACAGTGTCTCAAAAGCTTTAAACGCATGTTCATAGCCACTAACTACCAAGCAAATTATTTCCCTATGACCAGAAAGCTAGAAAAGAAATGGAGAAAATGACCAACTTAAGGAACATGAACCTGAAGGTGTGACCTGTGAATGACTACCACACAGACGGTCAACAGAGTCTGTGAGAGATTCAGACTGGTAGCTGGGAGTGGCTCTAGTCCCTTCAATTTTGATCCTATTTCTCAGGCTGAGAGTGTGATCATGGGGGAGGAGTTGAATTGTTAAAAACAAGGTGACAGGCTCAGAATGGAGTTATTTAGGCTAAACCCCACATCGCCATATTGACTGAATCACAGTTTCAGCTCTCCCAGAAATAGAGCCTTACATGATTTACACATGCCTTACAGACCCCTGCCTTCCCCTAAAGAAGTGACCTTGCTACAACCTATTCACCTCTTACTGCTACAAACTTCCTTGTCCCACTTGGGCACCTAGGTGGCTCAGTTGGTTAAGCATCTGCCTACAGCTCAGGTCATGATCCCAGGGTCCTGGGATCAAGTCTCATAAGGGAATCCCTGCTCAGTGGGAAGCCTGGTTCTCCCTCTCCCTCTGCCAGCTGCTCCCCTGCTTGTGCTGTCAAATAAATAAATAAAATCTTAAAAACAAACAAACAAACAAACAAACTTCCTTGTCCCACTCTCTCCTGCCAGTCATTCTGTATAGCTCCTTGGAGCTCTTTTCTGTCTGCTGAATGGGATGTGACCCGATTCATGAAAGATTAAATAGGGGCGCCTGGGTGGCTCAGTGGGTTGAGCCTCTGCCTTCGGCTCAGGTCATGATCTCAGGGTCCTGGGATCGAGCCCCGCTCTCAACCCCCCCGCCCTCTGCTCAGCGGGGAGCCTGCTTACACCTCTCTCTCTCTCCGCCTGCCTCTCTGCCTCCTTGTGATCTCTGTCTGTCAAATAAATAAATAAAATCTTTAAAAAAAAAAAAAGAAAGAAAGAAAGATTAAATAAAGGCAGTAAGATCTTTAAAATTAAGTAGTAAATACATATGGTATCAAAATGCTTCATAAGTATCAATCACAATGGGTGAAATTTTTTTACTCCTGAAAAATGTTAATTTTTTAAAGTTCTGGCTTGGAGTCTGATAATAGGAATTAAATAGGAATCAGTGAGGAAGCCAGAGTTTAAACCTAAAATAGCAGCAGCAGAAATGAGGTGTGTCCCACTTAAAGTTAACTTTTTAATTTTTTTTAATTTTTTTATTTTTTTTATTTTATTTATTTATTTATTTAATTTTATTTATTTAGTAGCTATTTCAAATTCAAGCTAAAACCAGACTCCCATTTACAGCAGTAAGAATTTTCTAAAAGGTATTTGCAGGTTCTAGGTTACAATTAGAGCACTGACAAAACAGACAACCTATGCGTTCAAATGGGGCCTGCAGACCGGCAGCATTGACATTATATGGACCTGTTAAAAAAATGTATAGTCTGTGACATATCAAGAACTACTAAAATGGGAGCCTGGGTGGTTCAGTCTGCCTTCGGCTCGGGTCATGATCCCAGGGCCCTGGGACCGAGCCGCAGATTGGGCTCCCTGCTTGGCGAGGAGGCTGCTTCTCCCTCTGCCTGCCACTCCCTCTGCTTGTGTCCATCCTCTCTGTCTCTCTCTCTCTTTCTCTTTCTCTGTGTCAAATAAATACATAAAATATTTAAAAAAAAAAATAGTAGGGTGGCTACCAGAGTGGAGACTTAGAGTTAACTGGGGGCCTATGTGAGGCTGCATATAGCCTTGCAATTTTTACTCAAAAGTGAGACAGAGGCACTGGAGTGTTAGAGCAGCAAACTGATATGATCTGAACAATGTTTTAACAGGATCCCTGTGGCTGCTGTGTTGAGAACAGACTGTTAGGCAAAGATGCATTTGAGGATACTGGTTGATGGCTATTGTGATAACTGAGCAAGTTGAGGGTGGCCAGGATGAGATTTAAGAAGGGAGGACCCGTGGGAATGAGATGCTTATGAAATCAAGAATGATTTTGCGATTTTCACATGTTTTAGGGGAAGAAAGAATAAAGACTTCTATCTCCTATCAGTGGAACATTAGGCCATAATCTGTTAGTAAAGATAATCACTTCTACATACCAGTAAATGCTGACCTTAAAATAAACCATCTAAAAACCTCTCCCCTCTATGAACGACTGTTCTTGAAAAACCATGCTCTTAAAAGCCTGAACTCTCTTCTCAATTCACTTACTGTCTTGATCGCCAAGTCTCATTCTTTTCATCCCCTAGATGGTCTTTTTTTCAGGATTATGGATTTTGAGGATGTTACCACTTTCTGCAATAATGCTTCTCATAATAAAACCAATGTTTCAGAGAAATACAGTTGTGCCCATCCTTATACAGTAAATAAATGTTATGTGTAAACTCATTTTTATAAATTAACGTATTAAGCTTGAAGTTGATAGGGCAGGTTCTTTCTTCTGAAGAAAATAATCATTTAAAAGTATGTTTTATGGGGCAACTGGGTGGCTCAGTTGGTTAAGCAGCTGCCTTTGGGCTCAGGTCATGATCCCAGGGTCCTGGGATTGAGCCCCACATCGGGCTCCGTGGTCAGTGGAGAGCCTGCTTTCCCTCTCCCTTTGCCTGCTGCTCTGCCTGCTTGTGCTCAATATCTCTCTGTCAAATAAATAAAATCTTAAAAAAATAAAAAATTAAATGTTTTATAACATGGATATTCAGAGTGGTTTTGTCTAAGAGTGGGGCATATACACCTTGCTTTTAGAGTTCTAAGTTATAAACAGACAAACATCAGGCGAGTGCTTTCTAAATCTTAATGTCCATACAAATCATCTGAGGACCTTGTTAACATACAGATTCTGTTTTCATAGTTTTTTTTTTTTTTAAAGATTTCGTGTATTTATTTGAAAAAGAAAGCGAGAAACAGAGCACAGGTAGAGGGAGGGCTCAAGCACCCTCTCTGTCAAATAAATCTTAAAAAAGAGGGTGCCTTGGTGGCTCAGTCGGTTAAGTGTCTGCCTTCGGCTCAGATTATGATCCCAGGGTCCTCACATCGAGCCTCACATCGGGCTCCCTGCCCAACAGGAGCCTGCTTTTCCCCCTCTCTCTGCCTGCCGCACCTCCTGCTTGTGTGCTCCATCTGACAAATTAAAAAAAACCTTTAAAAAAAATAAATTTTAGGGGCACCTGGGTGCCTCAGTGAGTTAAAGCCTCTGCCTTCAGCTCAGGTTATAGTCCCAGGGTCCTGGGATCAAGCCCTGCATTGGGCTCTCTGCTCAGCAGGGGGCCTGCTTCCTCCTCTCTCTCTGCCTGCCTCTCTGCCTGCTTGTGATCTCTGTCTGTCAAACAAATAAAATCTTTAAAAAATAATAAATTTTAAAAATTAAAAAAGAAAAAAAGACAAGGGGAAACAATCAATGATGCTTTCCTCTAACTCACAACAAAGGGGCAAGTAGGAGTGAAGTGGCTGTGTGCCGTCAGCAAGCAGCAGCCCCACAACAGTGCCGGCACACACACACGCATCCCACCGGAAACACTAGCAGAGCAAAGTGCTACAGCATCTCGGTGCCGTCACGGATAGAAACAAGGGCGCAGCTCTGGAAGCCGCTGTTGTGCTCTCTCCCTGGAGGCTGGTGCTACCCAAGCCCCCTCCCTGATGAGGCAGAAGAGTTGGAAGGAAGGGAGGTGCTCACACTTGGATGGCTCTGGTCTATCATCGAGACTAGAACTAAATTATCTAGGCATAAGAGGACGAAGGGAAGCAATGCAGAGAACTTGAAGCAGTTACATTGGAACGTCTTCCTTTTGCCGTAACTACAACTTATCACTACGTAGTTCCCTTCACTGCCAAAAGAGAATAACTTAAAAAAAAAAATCAATTTTCTTTTGAAGGCATTAAGATTTTCCACATTCCACTCTAGGTTTGGGGTTTTTTGTTTTTTTTTTAAAGACTGCTATGAGTTGGCAGATAGGGCAGGAGAACAGCTAGACCTCAGTCCCCAGTCCCCAGAGCACCTGCTACCTAATCTTTGGAAGGAACATTCTGAAAGCAAGTGCATTTTTAAGCCCTCTAGAATTCTGCCTGATTTACAGTGTCCTCTCAGAGAACAAAAATATGACTATATTGCACTTCAATATAAATCTTTTTTAGGCCACTCTGGCAGAGAATGGTTGTAAAAAAAAAAAAAAAAAAAAAAAAAAAAAAGTAAGTCAGCCAGGGGCTCACATGGATGCAGTGCAGTCCAAGCCAATCTTCCAAGAGGGTAAGTACTTTGAAGCCTTGACGCCTATGTCCAGGGCTGTCCCTATAGGAGGCCTCACTCTGGAACCCTTCCCAGAACACTCCCTGCTTCTACAACTTCCAAAGCCAGCACTCAATAGCACAAAGCTCTGTCGGTGACTCAAGGTCACCCCAGAGTATGAGGGATTAATTCTCCCAACAAACAAGCTGAGATAGCCTCATTCTCTATACCCACGATGCATGAAAAGTATATGCTTGGAGCCGTCAGATAGCTGCATGGGCACACACAGATAGCTCTGTGCTAGTGCCAATGTCGATCAGCATTCATAAAACAGGCCATCACTGGTGCCCTAAAATCACCAAGATAAATCAGGGATCCAAAAAGCAGCATGGCAAAGATACAGTCTAGGATAAGGCTGCAGAGAGAGAAACCTGGTATTCATTCACTTGTCTGACATCACTTCTATGTACAATCTTACTCATGTTCTTGGTGAATGTCTTGCTTATGCTGTGCACAGCTGGTTACCCAGCTATCTGCTAGGAAACTGCCTTTGCAAATCCAAGAAAAAAAAAAAAAGCCTTATTAGACATCATATCCCACTACACCCTCCCCTCCTAACCCCCCAACCCTCACACATACACCCAAGTCCATGCAGGGCAAGGGACTCTGAGAAGCAAACTCAGTTTTTTCTTGACGACTGCTACACGTCCCAACTGTGTGTGTGTGTGTAGGCGAGGACATGCATGTTGGCTTGCTTCCTGTTTCTAGGCAAAAACACAGAGCAGGGAGGGACCTCATCGTGCCTGGGTGTGCATGGTCTCCCCAAAAAGAACACAGCATAAAATTCAGGCCACTCTATCCGCTCTGGGTCTTTGAATACAGTTCTTTACTCTGTAAGATAAATAGAAAGTTGGCACAGTTGGGAAAGCACACACAGATAGTTCTGTGCTGGTGGAAATGTTGATCAGTGTTTATAAAACCGACCATCACTGGTGCCCTAAAATAACCCAAATAAATCAGGGATCCAAAAAGCAGTGTGGCAATGACACAGTCTAGGACGAGGATGCAAAGGAGAGAACCTGGAGTCTGTTCACTTGTCTGACATCCAATCTGTGTACAATCTTACTCATGCTCTTGGTGAGTATCTTGCTTATGCTTGCTCCGCGCAGCTGGTTACTCAGCTGACATCACTGATATCTTGTCCCTCTGTATCCAAGAGAGCAGTTACAGACAAAAGTGGTTACAGTAACAACCTAAAAATTTAGTAAGCACAGACCCAATCAACTAGCTGGACCCTGAGACCCAGTATTGGCAAGAGAAGGCCTTGGTTGGATTTGCTCTGAATCTTTGAGTCTATCCCTCCTCCAGCATTTATGTTCCCTGGTGGCAGTCACCACTGGCACTGTCCCTGTCTTCCTGCTGTTATGAAACATGGCCTTCGATCACTCACTTGGCAGAAAGGAGAAAACCAAGGAAGAACTGCCTCTGCAGACCTCAGGCCATTAGTCAAAAGTCCAAGAGAAAGATTCCTCTTTCCTTTAGGGCAGCCTTATAGGAGGGCAAGAACCACCCTGCCAGTACTGTATGTATGACTGAAAATAAATGACTACTTCAACTTTGATCAAAATTGGTTTGTCTCTCATTATAGATTACATTTTTCTTCTCTAAGGCTCAGTTCCCTCTAGTACATTACCAGTAGCAGGAGTGGTGGAAGCAATAATAATTATGAACCGTGATAATGACAATCACCTACTTCCTCAGCCTTCCGTAAGGGTTAGAGGAATGGACAGGTGTCAAGTGTCCAGCAGAGTACCTGGCTAGCACAGTTTCAGGAGGTACTAAGGGAACCCCACAGCAGAAAGACCCCGAGACTTGTCAGTGCAGTCTGTCTGCACAAGGGTGTTGGAT
The DNA here is from genome assembly GCF_902655055.1 of Lutra lutra. Lineage (NCBI taxonomy): Eukaryota > Metazoa > Chordata > Mammalia > Carnivora > Mustelidae > Lutra > Lutra lutra. The sequence continues at coordinate 119,205,172 of NC_062281.1, read as the reverse complement.
TCTGATTTGACAGACACTCGACCTATCTTTCTAAATTACTTTCTCTGAGTCCCATTACCCCCATTCTGGAAATGACGAAAACAATACCTGCCTCCTGCCACGGCTGCCAGCTTGTCCCATGCCAAACGAAGTATTAACTGGCTGGTAGCTCTGCTTTTGTCTCCTGGACACAAAGAGTTCCGAGCTTTCTTAGCAGGAAAATAGCTCCAACTAAAAGCATCTCTATTTTCCTGGGGACTATACCTGGAAATCCAGGTACACTTGGGAGAGATAAAAGGAAATGTGTTTGCTCAATAGAAATGTGTGTGCAGGTTGTGGGTAAGCCTCCAAAAAGATGAAGCTAGGCACGGAATGGCCACGATGGAATGAGGCAAATGGCCACCCCACCCATACCCCACCAGCACTGAGGCTGCAGAGTTCACCTCAGAAGCACCTCTTGGACCTGGCACAAGGGGACAGTGGACTGCAGGCAAGTCCATCCCTTCCGACTAAATCGATTTCCTTGAATTCTCTAGAGGTGCCTCTTTTTCTTGTTATTAAGGATCCTGGAAACACAGCCTTACCTAACTCTGGCAAGCCTCAGAGGCAGAAGTTATTATTTTTTAAAGATGTGTTGCCAAACAACTTTTAAAGTGAAAACTTAGTGAGCTTTAAGCCCACAGGAGCATTTATATTTTAAACTTCCCACTTTTCTTAGATAGATTATAGGACTTTTTTTTAAGACTTAATTATTTCGAAAGACAGAAAGAGAGAGAGCAAACAAGCAGAGGGAGGGGCAGAGCAAGAGAGAGGATCTCAAGCAGACCCCACACCCAGCGGGGAGCCCTACACAGGGCTCCATCTCACAAACCCAAGATCATGATCTGAGCAAAAATCAAGAGTCGGGTGCTCAACTGACTAAGCCACCCAAGCGCTCTGTGAGATTACAGGATTTAAGACCAGGTGCCAAAAAGTGAAGTTTATTTCTAACCAGTAGGCATCATGGTCCTTACCAAGAGCAGGACCCTCCCACCCACACATTATATAATAACCCAGGAAAAAAAAGAGGGCAGAACAAGTAGGGGTTTTGTCGAAGCAACCTCTTACCCTGGGATGTGGCTTGCTGATCCCTGCCCTCCTTCACCCTCAACCACAAGTGCAGAAGGGAAGGCTTTCACTGAAGACCCAGCCAAATCCATGGGACTAGAACACGTCTACTGTCCTAACTCAAGTTAACTGTATATGCTGTGCTGTCGTTTGCCCTCCCCAGCTACATATCTAAAGGAGGCCTTTTATGTAGCCTTCACCCCTTCTGCCACCAAGAACCCTACAATAGAGCTTCGCAGTCATGTCAGTGAAGGAAGAATGCAAATAAAGAAGACCCGTTACTTAAGGTCCTTCCAGTCTGACGACTTACACATGTCTCTTCTAAGGTGGAAGAAGTTGAATCTGGTTCCAGAATGACTTACTGGTGAAGGACTTCAGTCATTCCACACTGAGGGTCTCCTACATAGAGGCTCCAGCAGAGTGGCAGATAGGCTGGTCTCTAGAGCCAGACTGCCTGAGTTCAAGTCCAGCTCTCTTATTAGTTATGGGACTTCATACAATTTATTAAACTGAGTCTGTTTCCTTGTGTATAAAAAGCAAATTACGATAATACTAAACCCACCTCAGAGGGCTGTCTTATAAAAACAAAGAAGCTAGCTGGGAGAGAACAAGCCCTTGATAAATTGTTGGCTGATATGCCAAGCAGTGTTGTCTCTGAAGCTAAAGAAGCTATATTCTCAGCCTCACTTTTTGAGGCCACAGTTTGGATTCTAAGATTAAACATTATATGCCTTTGGCTACACGGGAATGGAAGAAAAATCGAGACCTCAAAACTAAATCCACAAGTCTCACTCTGACCTTTACAGCCCTATGCAACCTACTCCCATCCTTCCTTCCAAACAGACCTCGTGATAGGTTCCTGTACCAATTCTCCAGGTCATTCATCCTTTAAAAAACACATCAAGCACCTACATGCCATATACTGTGCACTAGGCATGTTCCGCCATCTGGTCAACCAGCCTTTGCCTTTCTAGATGGTCTTTGCCTGGCTGGCCTTCAGAACAGAGCTCAAGATCAAGCCCATCCACAAAGTCCTCCTTAGCTACTCCAACCCACCAGGGCTTCCCCTTTTGACCTCTCTGAGGTCTTTTGGCTTTTATTTGGTATTCACCATATATTGATTATTTTGTTATATGGTTATATTTTACATGCCTAACTAACGCATAAGTGATTCAAAGGAAGGGAGGAGTCTTACATGTCTCTGTATAACCCTGACTGATTAGTACTGTGCTTTGCACTTAGAGGGGACTCAGCAAATTAGTGATTTACTTGTGGTTTCAAGATGACACAGATAGCCCACAGCAAATACATTATCATTCATTTTAAACATCCTTCTGATCAATACTCCCTTCATAGTGTAGAGACTTAAAGGCTCAATCATCAGGCCTAGACTCAGTAGCTACATGGTTAAATCTGCCACTTAGCCATGTGACTGTGAAGAAGTTACTTAACCTGTCTGTATTCAGTTTCCTCATCTATGAACTGAGGGTAAACAGAGTACCTACACTTCTTAGGAGAGTTATAAGGATAAAGTGAGGTAATACATATAACGTACTTTCAACAGGACCTGGTACACAGTAATTAATCACTCTATAAAAATTCATTATTATTATTATTATTATTGCTACTACTATTTTCCTGAAGTTCAACTCAAGCAGAATGCTCCAAAAAGCATTTTGTAAAATATGCTGAGCCCTATACGAAAAGCTACTGGATTCAGTATACACAAAACATTTCTCCCTTCTTAGTTAGCCAATAGGTTGTTCAAAAAAGCATCTCCTGGGCACCTGGGTGGCTCAGCTGGTTAAGTATCCGATTATGGATCTCATCTTAGGTCTTGATCTCAGGGCCATGAGTTCAAGCCCCACACTGGCTCTACAATGACCATGGAATCTACTTAAAAAAAAAAAAAATGGCGTCTCTAATTCTATTCACATAGATGTGTTAGTTTGTGAAAATTACTGAGCTATACACTTTCATGTGTATGTTTCTCTACATAAACTGTATTTCAATAAAAATTTAGCATTAAAAAAGGCATCTCTACCTCTACCATTAATCAGTTCCTTCAGATTGCTGCTACAAAATTGGTAATTCTACTGTATCCTCAACTTTACCGTAATTCTCAGCAAAATTTTTGATGTATATAACTCAAAAAAATATTTTACCCATGGCTGAAAGAGGAAGGAAGGTCTTAATCAAAACTGATTCACTATCTAATACATCAAGGCTATACAGAGTCATCAAATCCACCACTTTCCTGTGAAGTACCTTCTTCAGTTATGTTTTTTTAGTCCTAGGCATCAATGAAAGCAGAAAATTCTGCCTTAAACCCACCAAGTATGGTAATACTTCTTGTCATCAAAATAGCACATTTTCCATCAAGCCATTTCTCTTTCTCTTTTTTTTCTACAACTTTTCAATGAGTTTTTTTTTTTTTTTAAAGACTTTATTTATTTGTCAGAGAGAGAGAGAGCGGACAAGCAGGATCGCAACTGAGTAAAGAGCCCAATGTAGGACTTGATCCCAGGACCCTGGGATCATGGCCTAAGCCAAAGGCAGACACTTAACTGACTGAGCCACCCAGACGTCCCTTTTCAATGAGATTTTAATTAAGATCAGCTTTAATGCAAAGGCTAAGAGACAAATAATAACTCTTCAATCCTGAGACAAAACGAAACTGCTGACAGAGAGTGGGCAATTCAAATTCACACTGGCATTTAAAAAAACAAAACAAGAAAACTACCAACTTTCTCAAGATATTTCTTTCTTTTTTTTTTTTTAAAGATTTTATTTATTTATTTGACAGGCAGAGATCACAAGCAGGCAGAGAGGCAGGCAGAGAGAGAGGAGGAAACAGGCTCCCTGCTGAGCAGAGAGCCCGATGTGGGGCTCGATCCCAGGACCCTGAGACCATGACCTGAGCCAAAGGCAGAGGCTTAACCCCCTGAGCCACCCAGACGCCCTCTCAAGATATTTCTAATGAAAAGGGGTCATTCTGCTGTCCAACCTCATAAACCAAGTTCTGCAAACTGACTTGCCCTCAGCCTGTGCCTACAAATGACTCCTGGTCTGAGTTTACTGGAGGCTTCATCACTTCTTTTTTTATATTTTATTTATCTATTTGAGAGAGAGAGAGAGAGAGCGAGCATGAGCTGGGGAAGAGGCAGAGACAGAGGCAGAGGGAGAAGACTCCCCACTGAGCAGGGAGCCCACTGAGGAGCTCAATCCCAAGACCTTGAGAGCATGACCTGAGCCGAAGGCAGACGCTTAACCAACTGAGCCACCCAGGTGCCTCAGCCTGTACCATTTCTTACTGGCTTCTTCATACAGCGCACAGGTGAAGAGCACAGACATAAAATCTGACTCCTCCACTTGCCACATGACACTGTGCACATCACCTCCTCTCATCATCTGTCAAATGGGAAAAATAAGCCTATCTCAGAGTTGTGATTAAGGGAGCTCATGAAATAAGAATATGCTTATTCGTTGTTAGATTCTGTAATTGTTTAGCCCAGTGCTGGTTGTGGTCCACATGCAACAAAGGGCAATTATTATCATCACTATCGTCTCATCTGTATGTAAATTCAATAGCCAAAATCAAAACCAAGAGGCTAATCATTTTTCAAGTGTGTTTCTTGTTGAGACCAGCCAGTTTACAGAACTGGTCCAACAAATTCTTTCATGTAGCTCATTACACAGCAGACACAAAGCAAATTACCACAAAATTGACCAAATTAAGCTTCCAAATTCATTAAGTAACCCTGACTGGGAACTCTAAGATCATGATGTGGGGGATCTGATACTCTTCCTTAAGAAACAATGTTCCAACCAGGTCTTTTCACTTCTAATCTCTGATCTCATACTCTGATGGCCTCCAGGAAGCACAGTTCTGCACTTTTTAAAAAAATTACAGGGGTGCCTGGGTGGCTCAGTCTGCTAAGCATCTGCCTTTGGCTTGGGACATGATCCCGGAGTCCTGGGTTTGAGCCCCACATCGGGCTCCGTGTTCAGCAGGGAGCATGCTTCTCCCTCTTCCTCTGCCTGCTGCTCCCCCTGCTTGTGCTCAATCTCTATACATAATAAATAAATACAACCTTTTTAAAAATAAATAAATAAAATGACATATTAAAATACCTAAATAGGCAAAATTAATACTTCCTGGGCGCCTGGGTGGCTCATTGGGTTAAAACCTCTGCCTTCGGCTCAGGTCATGATCCCAGGGTCCTGGGATTGAGCCCCACATCGGGTTCTCTGCTCAGCGGGGAGCCTACTTTCCCCCTCCCCCGCTCTCTGCCTGCCTCTCTGCCTACTTGTGATCTCTGTCAAATAAATTAAAAAAAAAAAAAAACTTAAAAAAAAAATGAATACTTCCTAAGCATCCTATGCCAGGAGTGTTGCCTCTCACTAGAAGATCTATTCATTTTACGATAACAAAAAGAGCTTTCGTGAAATTCTTACTTAGGACAAGAAAATAAATGTAATCTATGCATGGAACAAAATTAAGTGGGATGACGCATCAGCATGTTTCTCTCTACCCATCTCAGCACTGAGATTTAGTTAGGCAACCATGTCACTGACATTAGAATGTGTAGCACTGGTCTAGTAAAATGTAACGTAGGCACACATACTATGTAATTGGTAGTCAAATATTTTATTTCTCAGAACTCACAATTCATATAAACCTCCCATTTCCTAAATTTTTCCAAACTGAAGATTCTGAAGAAAAATGTATCAGAAAGAATATAACAAATGTACAAGCTATATTCTCCAACTCACCTGTAGAGGCCACACAACAACTCATCAGGGCAAACACGGCCATCACATAATGAGAAGGCATTTTTATCTCTCCGCAAGCATGCCCCATTCAGTCACCTCGGCTTCAGACTGTAGATAGTCTTGGCAAATCGGAAGTGGCCTTAAAAATCCTCCTCTCCAATTTTCAAATTGCCTGTAAAAATAAACATATTTCAAGAAGAAAACTTAATGCAGAAACTGCTTTTCAAAAACACACATCAAAGTGAAATGAAGAATTTCTGAAAAGTGTAAGAGACATTTATTTTACAAACACCCCAATAAGCTGATGTGGGGGTGCTAATCACCTAATGAAGATTTTTAAAGAAAAGACTTTTGTAAAAAAAATGCTTAGTTTTGACACTTTAAGTCTTTGCTTTTACATAAAATTTTCAGGAATACAGAAGAAAATCAAGGTTCACCTATAATACAACATCACCAGTTATGTTATGGCACCAAAGTAATCAATGACGCTTGACACGTGAACTTCCTCATGTCAACAAGGAAACACAACTCTGACCAGAGACTCAATCTCAGTGTAATGACAGTCATCACAACAATCAAACCAAAATACGTTTAGAATCAATGTGAAAAATAAAGAACCATCGAAAATAAAGCTCTCATTTCAACTGTTTGCCAACATTGTAACAGGAGACAGGTCTTCCATCTGAGACTCTGGTTACTGGACCATAGGATGCAGAGGTACCTTCTAACCTCATGCTATCCAGAGCCTTGAATGACAAGTTTTATCGTCATTTGCTTAACTTGAATATCCCTCCTGTGGTCCTAGACACACCAAATATATTTTCCAGCCCTATATCCCTGAGCCTGGCACAAACCACAGAAATTACTCAATTCAACAAACATTTATTGAGCACCTACTATGTTCCAGGCATTGTGTAAAGGCATGATTCCTTCTTACCAGGAAAAGAAGTTATCCAGCAACTGGCTAAAAGCACAAAGACCCATCTTATCTGTGTGCTGAACAAGCCAAGATCATGGAGTTTCCAGGAACCATCTCAAATAGCTGGGGACTACAGCTTTGGGACCCTCACCCAGAAACACTGTCTACAGAACTAGCTTGCTACCTTCAGAGATAAAGCCAACTGGGGTACTTGCAGATACAGTGCAAGAATACAAAAAACAATGGCAAAATTAGTTTCTAATTAAATGGTCTTAGTTCACTGCATCAAGTGTTAAGGAAAAGATACTTAAAATGGCTCTTTTCACAGGGTGCCTTGCATGGCTCAATGGTTCAATGTCCAACTCTAGATTTCAACTCAGGTCATGATCTCAGGGCTATGGATGGAGCCCTGCACGGGGCTCCACACTGGGCATGGAGCCTGCTTAAGATTCTCTCTCTCCCTTTCTCTCTGCCCTGACCCCCTTCCCTCTCTAAAAAAAAAATTTTTTTTTTAAAGGGCTCTTTTCAGTAGTACACTAATTGCCTATAAGAAGGGAAAGAAGATGATTGGGGGAGACTGGTGGGAAGGCACAGGAACCTTGTCACTGATTCCCATTTGAGTTTTCTACTATGTTGGGGTTTTGTAAGACCCAGAAATAATAATAAAGTTCTAACATCCAAAATAATTTTTTATATATGCCTTGAAACTAAATTATCATATACACAGGAGGTACTGCTAGTCAGTCTTGATGTACAACAGTGATTAAAAGCCTAGCATGAACAGAAAATGGATTACGATGGCAGTTAAGATTCTGCCTAGGTATGAATCCACTCTGCCACCTACCAAGTGGTTATGCCGGGCAGACGATTCTACATGAGAATCTACTGTATGGGCCACTGTATGCGAGGACTGTATTATCTCGCACGCACGTGTTTGTTTATGGGTGTATAAAGCTTACAACAGTGCAGAACATATAATAAGCAATCAATAAATGTTACTTGTCCATTCCTTTTGAGGTAAATTTATACCAACAAAATGGAGAAATTAGGGTGTGGTTATTTATGTAATCCTAAGCTACTATAAAGTCAGTTCAATCTTTTGTTTACTGAAAAATGAATACTTCAACAGACAAAAAGGAGGTGAGCTAAAGAGTGGACTCACGAAAAGCACAAAATTGCCAGGTAAGTAGAAGCACAAGTCATTAATGGCACAGTGGTGTCTTGTCTCAAAAACTGTCTAATTAGATAATTTTGGAAACGATGAAACTGACTTCAATCATCCCTCTAAGTCCAACACTGCTGTCACCGTAATTTCAGATCAACTCAAATGAAATGGAAGTCTCCTCTGTGAACTTAAAAAGTCAATGACAGCAGGGCTGTCCATTGAGCATCTGACTCTTGTTTCAGCTCAGGTCATGATCTTAGGGTTGAGACTAAGCCCTGCATTAGGCTGCTTAAAAGATTCTCTCTCTTCCTTTCCCTCCTGCTCTGCCCTTTCTCCCACTCATGCTTTCTCGCTCTCTCTCTCTCAAATAAATGAAGTCTTTTAAAAAAAAAAAAAAGTCAATGAGAGCAAAGAGAATTTGACATTATTTTTCCCCTTTAAAAAATTAAATTTCCTGAATGGGTAGATAAGGAAAACTCTCTCCAAAGGAATATGGTATTTCAGCAAATGCTAAGAACAATTTTCATAATGCAAAACCCTGAAAGGAGATCTCAGAAGAAGATGGCTTCCCAGAGGATTTTTATGGAGCACTTAAACTATAACCAGCACGAGGCTTGTGGGAATATTTAATGAGCTTATGTCCCCCCCTGCCCGCAGCTGCAGAGGGTCTGTGGGACTGTGAGCATTAATCCAGGGGCTTAAACCAGGTCTGAATGAACCTGTGGAAAGAAAGGCAAAAAGTTCTATTAAAAATATAGACTGCAAATTGCTGACAAGAATATTGGGCAATTATTAAAATGCAGCAATTACAGATACAAGGGAGCCAAGCTAAACAGTTTGATGCCCAAAGGCAAACCACAGCAAGTTTATGCCGGATCTTAAAACATCTCCGAGGAAGTCCAAGACAAGTTGAAACTACACACTGCTGCTTCTAACAAAGAGGGAGTTTTTCTTCTTTTAGCTTAAAAGTCCCTCCGTAATGTCACTTGTTCAAAAAGAAAATAAACTGCACAGAGTTTTTGTCTAATCTTCTCAATGTGGTGACAGGATCCTAAGGCAGAGGAGAATAAAAAAGGGAGCATGTCACTCCCATTCTGTGGAACTCCGATTCCGGCCAAGACTTGCACACATCAGCACCTCAATGTACAACCCAGGGATCAGCTCCCCAACGCGAAGGATGCTGGATGATCGAGGCTCCCAGAAAGCTGTAGATCTGAAATATAACCTGAGGAAATACAAACTCCTCTTTTCTTTCTATCAGGTTAGATCACATTCAATTTGCAAAGAGCAGGGACTCCCCAACGGAAGTTTCTAAACCCACTGAATATCTCTGAACCTATAAACTAAATGCTTCCTTTAGAAATATAAATAAGGTACTCCATGATCTTGAAAGAATAATTTCGGGTCCAACGTGCAAGTCAGTTTGTCCACACTGCAAAGCAATGTGTTCCGTACAAAGGGTACCAGTACTTTTAGTATCTACAAATGAGCAGAAAAAAATTCTGAGAGCTTAACAGACATAAAATGTACATGCACGCACACACACGCACACGTATACACGAATGTGATCTGAATTCTTCTAATTTCAGAGCTCCTCTGTGTTTATTTCTGAGGCCATGACACGGAGCATGCTGCCCCACATTCCCTAGTGATCCAAGAATATGCACAGGTAAGAGCAGGATTAGCTGAAAAATCCCTCCCCAAATGAAATCCATCATGGGTTACACCAGTGTTCAAAAGGAACTAGTTGGGAACAGCATTCCCTGGGTTGATCGGAATGTTTTTTTAGAAAAGCATAACTTTCTCATAGAGGAAAAACGTGGTAAAATGATGTCTGGCAATAGGCTAAAAGCCAGCAAGAGAAATTACTAACTTCCCCTTACATGTCTAACACAGCTGGCTATCTACATGAGATTATTTAAGATCAGAACTTACAATGAACTTGGAGGGGATCAATTTCTCAATTAAAGGAACTGGCGTGCTAGAGGTAAGTAACAGCTTTTAAAGTGGAAGAGATCAACATGAGTTCATTGACAAGAAGCACCCAAACTCCCAGCCGCGCGCTTGCCCAGGGTAACACGGCAATGCCGAGATTAGAAACTAGGTCTTCCCATGACAGGCTCTCCCTCCCAGAACCAGGTCCCTCACGACAAACAAGGAACCATCTTCTCCCTCGCAATTCTCAATCTCTGAAAACAGAACAGTTTTTTCCAAGAGAGGGAGAAGCCTGCTGGGGCTGCCACTGGATGAGGGGACTTCCAGGTTGACATATACCCTCTGTACAAATCGCTACTGATCACAAGGTGACTTGACTTCAGGACTCTAGGTGGCAACTTTAACAAATAAAGAATCCTTGGTAATGCTGTGTGACTCCAAGTACTCTGAAAACTGCAAAAGGCAAGATGAAGCACAAGCCTGTGCATTGTCGTATCTTCACACCAAGACTATTCAGGAAAATATTCAACAAATTTGAAGATCTTTAAAACAGAGATATATTGAGTGGAATAAAAAAAAATTATCATTCCCTAAACTCAGATGGTAAATAAACACCTGAGTTTCTGGTACCTTAAACATGACATTATTTTTTAATAGAACATTAAAGTTTCTGGTCTGACGTGTAAGTGAATTTTGGAGAGAGAAATATACTGTGAAGTCTGCAAACGGTAAATAAAAGCTGGTAGAGGAACAGTTCTGATGGTTATTCAACATGTTATTCAGGGGATTCAGAAATGAGGCAGGATGGATGACATCAGTATCTAGCTTGGCAGCCTGTAAAAAGGGGTTTACAGGATGTAGAAGAGATACTGTTGTTTGTCTAATGACATTTGGATGCCCTTCGAGACCTGTACACAGAAAAAGCAAAGCCACCTTACTGAATCACAACAGCAATTCTCAGATTTCTCTACTATAAAGAGAAACTGGTAATTCCAAATCCCCATTTTCAGACAGATCTGGCACAAGGGGAAAAGTCCTGGGCTTGGATAAGAAATCTCTGGCATCCAGTCACGTTGGTGGCGCAGTCAGTTAAGCATCCAACTGTTGGTTTCAGTTCAGGTCGTAATCTCAGAATCATGAGACTGAGCCCCGTGTCAGGCTCCACGCTCAGCTCCCCGCTCAGCTGGGAGCGTGCTTAAGTTTTTCTTTCCCTCCCCTGCCTCACTCTCTCCAAAATGAGTTAACTCTCTAAAAAAATAAAAGTAAAAATAAAAACATTTTAAAAAAATCTTTAGAATCGCATTCACACTCAATAGTCAACAAATATTAACTACTATAAACCAGGCACTGTTGAAGATGCCAAGGATACAGCAGTGAAAAAAGGAGCCAAAAACTCTGCCTTCATGGAGCTTATATTCTAATAGAAGTAACACCATTTGTTACATTAGGCAAGATATTTAATTTCCTGAGCTTCATTTCCCCCTTCAGTAAGTCTTTAGTCATTGTTTACTCTATGCCATGGGAAGATAATGGCCAAGCAAAGAGATATGTTCTTTGTCCTCATGGCCTTCAAGTCTGGTGAAATAAATCGACCAATACTCACAAATTTGTAATCAGACGCTGTAAGAAGAACTCTAGAGGAAAAGTACCCACAACCTGAAGGATAAGTAGAGGTTTAAAAGGGTGAGGGATGACATTACAGGTAGAAGAACCATTACAGTTCCCTGATGCTGGAGGGAGCAAGGCTGTAAACCTGAAAGGAAAAGGAGAGGAATAAAGTTTAAGAAAGGGTTTAAGCAGGGAGGTGGTGGGATCTACTGGGTTAAGACTTCCCCAGGACAGGGGCACCGGGCTGGCTCATTTGGCAGAGCCGCGACTTTTGATCTTAGGATCATGAGTTCAAGCCCCATGTTGGACATAGACTGTACTCTAAAAAAATTTTTTTTTTCCCCGGGACAAGCCCTATGGAAAACAGTACAGAGAGTCCTCAAAAAATTAAAAATACAGGGACGCCTGGGTGGCTCAGTTGGTTGGACGACTGCCTTCGGCTCAGGTCATGATCCTGGAGTCCTGGGATCGAGTCCCACATCGGGCTCCCAGCTCCATGGGGAGTCTACTTCTCCCTCTGACCTTCTCCTCGCTCATGCTCTCTCTCACTGTCTCTCTCTCAAATAAATAAATAAAAATCTTTAAAAATAAAAAAAATTAAAAAATTAAAAAATACAACTACCATATACTCTAGCAACTCCACTTCTGGGTATATAGCCAAAGGAAATAAAATCACTATGCTGAAGAGATACCTGTACCCCTATGTTCCAGCCAAGACCTGAAAATAAACTAAATGTCCATCAAAAGATAAATGGATAAAGGAAATACAGTATATATACACAATGGAATACTACTCAGCCAAACACACACAGAGGAAATCCTGCGTTTGTAACAACATGGATGGACCCCATGGACATTATGTTAAGTGAAGTAAGTCAAACAGAGAAAGACAGATAGTGTATGAGCTCACTTGTATGTAGAATCTAAAAAGCCAAACTCATAGAAACGGGACAAGGGCGCCCGGGTGGCTCAGTCAGTTAAACATTTGACTCTTGATCTCAGCTCAGGTCTTGATCTCAGGGTTGTGAGTTCAAGACCCACACTGGGCTCCACGCTGGGTGTGGAGTCAAGTTAAGAAAAGAAAAGAAATAGAGAACAGACTGGTGGTTACCAGAGGTAAGGGGTAGGGGAAGTGGGAGAAGGTGATCAAAAGGTACAAACATCAGTTATATGATAAATGAAGTCCTGGGGATATAATATACAATATGATGACCACATGTTAACAATACTGTATGTGAAAGTTGCTAAGAGAGTAAATCTTAAAAGTTCTCATCACAGGAAAAGAAATTTGTAACTAAGTGTGGTGATGGACATTAAGTAAACTTATTGTGGTGATCATTTATATATATATGTATATATATATATGTGTGTGTGTATATATATATATATGTATGTATGTATATACACACATACATCTTCACATTTTACACCTTAAGTTTATACAATGCTTTGTGTCAATTAATCTCAATATAATTGGAAAAAATAAAAATTAAAAATAAACTAAGATTTCCTTGAGCACCCTATGGAGAATAGACTGAAGGGAGCCCACAGTGCATGCAAGATCCATCAAGACACAACAGAGGGGCACCTGGCTGGCTCAGCTGATAGAGCTTGTGACTCTTGATCCTGGGGTTGTAAGTTGGAGACCAACGTTGGGTGTGAAGATTATTTACAAATAAAATCTTTAATTTAAAAAAAAAGGCTCGAAGCACCTGGATGGCTCAGTGGGTTGAAGCCTCTGCCTTAGACTCAGGTCATGATCCCGGGGTCCTGGGTTCGAGCCCCACATCGAGCTCTCTGCTCGGCAGGGAGCCTGCCTCCCCCTCTCTCTCTGCCTGCCTCTCTGCCTACTTGTGATTTCTGTCTGTCAAATAAATAAAATCTTTTAAAAATTTTAAAAAAAATTTTTAAAAGGCTCATACCAGATCAAACAAAGAAAAGAGGCTTAGATCGGAATGCAGGCCCAGTTGTGTTTTTTTCTTTTTAAGATTTTATTTATTTGGGGCGCCTGGGTGGCTCAGTGGGTTAAAGCCTCTGCCTTCGGCTCAGGTCATGATCTCAGGGTCCTGGGATCGAGCCCCCATCAGGCTCTCTGCTCAGCAGGGAGCCTGCTTCCCCCTTTCTCTCTGCCTGCCTCTCTGCCTACTTGTGAACTCTGTCTGTCAAATAAATAAATAAAATCTTTAAAAAAAAAAGATTTTATTTATTTATCTGAGAGAGCGTGTGCACAAGTGCACACATGAGTAGGGGGTAGGGACAGGGAGAGAAGCAAGCTCCCTGCTGAGCAAGGAGCCCCACCATAGGACTAGATCCCAGGACCCTGAGATCATGAGTCAAGACACTTAACTGACTAAGCCACCCAGGCCCCTCAACCCCATTTCTTTATTTTTAAGATGAAACTAACCCTACTTACATCACAGGGTCACTCCAAGAATCAAATGAAATTATATACATAACAGCAGATAAGCTATCACTATTTGTCAGTTGACTATCTCTACCATAGAGAAGGATCCTGAGGCCTAAGATTCATTTAAAATCCCAACATTCTGTGGCTGTCGGTGGCAGGAAAAAAAAGAATTACTTTTGAACTACCTTACATATGGGAAGGAATTCCACATGAAGACTCAATGGCAAGAAAGGTAGCAGGCACAGAGGTTACAAAATGTGGCAAAAAGCTGGACTTTACTCTCCCCAGCACCTCCAGGGCCTGGCCCACCCTCACTCTTGACTGAGAGTGTGACCAGCACATTTGTGGCTGGCCCCAGCATCTTTAGTTCCCTTGGGGCTGACCTTCAGTCTAGTCCTTAAAAGCCCCTCTTGTCTATCCCAAGCACAACAGATCTCACTGCCCAAGCAAAATATGGCAGAAAGGAGAGGGTGGGCATGGAAATATTCCACATTGTTGTGAAAGACCACGCTTTATTCAAGTTCACTAACTAGGATTTTTCACCCATCCTTGCAATATTCCAAGAACCACCTTTCACATTTAATATTTCTGCATCCAAAGATTTCTGTTGCTTATAATTTTAAGCTAAAATTAATAGAGAACGATACCTGGGAACTCTAAACTAGGCCTAACCAGACGTGTTAGGTCGGACAGCCTCTGCCATCCCCTTATCTGTAAGATGTTAATGACATTCTGATTGTAATATGTGAGCTAGAATATGGGCATGGTACCTAAAACAATACCAGGCCCACACAGTGCATTTAAAAAACAAAAATAGTCACTGAGGTCCCCCCCCCCCCCCCCCCCCCCGGTTAAAATACCGCTAGACTTTCGGAGCGCCTGGGTGGCTCAGTGGGTTAAGGCCTCTGCCTTCGGCTCAGGTCATGGTCCTGTGATCAAGCCCCAAGTTTGGCTCTCTGCTCAGTGGGGGGCCTGCTTCCGCCTATCTCTCTGACTGTAATCTCTGTATGTCAAATAAATAAATAAAATCTTTAATAAATAATAAAATAAAATACCCCTAGACTTTCAAAATACCAAGCAAACTACTAGCAGCAAAATAATACAGTTTATATCAAATTTGTATTCATTTGGGGATTAGACTTCATTGTCTAGAATCTAAAAAAATACCTACATTACCAAAAACCAAGGACTCCAAACCCAATACAAGATCGGAGCCCTAAAGATAGTCATAATATTGCAAAGCTGTTCTGAAAGTGTGGTAAAGCTACTGTCTGAACAACTCTGGTGTAAGTTACAGGGATCTGGCTGCATGGCCTTCCTAGACTCTACCTTATGATGCCCAAATTAGCTTCAGGGGTTTAGCCGAAGGCTGAGGAACTCAGCCTGGCACCGCCGCCAACCAAGTTGCCTAGAGTGAGGAATCAGCTATCACCACAAGGGCTGATTAAATCATGAAGCTGCAATTATTCCAGCAAAAGTCAGCACATCTGAATATCCTCAGGACACGAGCCATCATCCTTTAGGCACTAGCAAGCAAGCACTAAGCCATTAAAAAAACTCTGGGGACCCCCATAAGACTATTTTGTACAATATATAGTAATTTACTAAAATATTTTAGTCACATGATTATTTATATTCACAGGGATTCTGCAAATAATATGAATTCAGAATAAACACTTCAGCAATAGACTATTCTATTTTGCTAACTGCAATTAAGCTCTTATTTTTTTCTTCCTCTCATTGATTTCCAAGATAATATTATATCTCTTAAATGGGGGTAATCCCTCAATAGATAACATTTCAATTATTTCACTGATTTATTTGGTAAAGAGAGGGCTCAGCAGCTTAGGCATGTGAAACATTAAGAATTAAAACCCTTCAGTGGTCACCCATTGCTGTCAAGGATGAAAACCAGAAACCTTCCCATGACTGCTGGATGTTGCCTCCTTAGTCTGACCTTATCCTCCAAGCGCTCCAGCCGCACCTGCCTCAATTCTGCCCCACAAAAGGACCACGCCCTTGTTTCCAGAAGAGTGTTCCAACTGTGTTGGAACTCAGTGACCTTCCATAGTCTCCCTGACACGGCTACTTACCACGATCTTTAGTCTTAACTCCGTGTATAAGCACTACTTCTTTTTTTTTTTTTTTTTTTTTAGATTTTATTTATTTATGACAGAGATCACAAGTAGAGAGGCAGGCAGAGAGAGAGAGGAGGAAGCAGGCTCCCCGCTGAGCAGAGAGCCTGATGCAGGTCTCATTCCCAGGCTGGGATCATGACCTGAGCCGAAGGCAGAGGCTTTAATCCACTGAGCCACTCAGGCACCCCAAGCACTACTTCTTTAAGGAAGCCTCCTAGGATTGCCTCAGAGGAAGTAAAACTCAGACACCTGGAATGTAGTGCAAGTCAACTCTGCAGGTAAATGTTTATGTGATTATTTCCTTCCAGGTATGGCTTCCCTGCATCTGTTCACTCTACAGAGAAGGATCTCGGTCTAGCTGGTAGTAGTAACAGCCTACCTATTGAGCATATAGCAGCCATCCAATGACAGTACCATAGTGGGTAGCAAGTATAAAACATGACTGCGTATATTACAGTTAAAAGTATGGAAGGATGGCGACTTATCAAAACGTTCCTCAATAATAAGTGATAAACCAACAAATAAGAGCTGTGTCTAAGAAAGAACTTATGCCTCAGGCAGCTTCAAAGGAACAGGCAAGACAGGAGTTCTGGCACCAACGTGTTTTACAAGTCCAGACAAGTCACTCCATTCTGGGCTTCAACTTCTTCATCTCCAATACGAAGAGATTAAACAAGAACATATTTTATTCTATACCTTATGTATAATTGTCATTATATGGACTAACAACTAATCCTGAATCCCTCCTATAAAAGGAGACTTCAAATACGCTTGTGGAAATTTGAAATACATGATCATGTGATGGCTAGTACAAATGATTTCACAAAATGGGAAAGTATTCTCCAAGGAAAACATTCAATTTGCCAACGTAAGTGTAAATAAAATACTAATACTATAGTACCTATTTTTAATACATAGCTTGTATAAACAAAAAATATTTAAATCATTATCTTCTGAGCAGTGAAGGCACACACAAAACCTGAATTTTGTCAGATGTGCCCATCTTATCAAAACTGGCATTGTGGGGTCACCTGGGTGGCACAGTCGGTTAAGTATCTCCCTTTGGTTCAAGTCTTGATCTCAGGGTCCTGGGATCAAGCTCCACGTTGGGCTCCCTGCTCAGTGGGGAGCCTGTTGTACTCCCTCCCTCTGCCTCTCCTGTGCTCTTTCTCTCTAACTCTCAAACAAATAAATAAATAATCTTAAAAAAAAAAAAAAACACCTGCCATTTTTATTCTATTCCTTAAACTCCATGAACTCTACTCATTCCCCTCACCTCATTCTAAAAACCATTCCAATTAATCCCACCCACCTGTGAATAGTCTCCTTAACATTTTGTGTATAATTTGTTCCATGTCATCTTCTACCCAGAGCTGACCCAGAACGTTAGAAATAGATAACATCCACTCCAGCCCTCTAATTTTACAGATTAGCAAACCAGGAATTAGAAAGACTTAGTGATTGGCCCACCGTTACACAGCTAGTTAGTAGCACAGCCAAGACTTGTCCACATGCTGCTTTGTAATTACTCTGTGGTTGTTCATGTTTTTATTCCACATTCCCCTTCCTATTAGAGCTAACACACTCCTCTTCCAACCCCACAAAATATCTCAGCTACCACCTACTGAGCACCTACTGTGTTTTTCACAATTTCTCATTTCATCCTGTCAACAGCCCAAGAAGATCCTTCACTCTATAGTGAGAAAAGTGAGACTTCAAGAGGCTCAACCACCCAAGGGTCACCAGCTAGTAAGTCCTGGTACAGCGTCTGAGCCCAGGTCTGCCTGATTCTCTTGACACCACAAACAGGAGCTCCTCCCTCCCCGAACACACAGTGGAACTGGTTACCAGAACCCTATCAGAGGGCCTTACAGATGAGGTGGCATTTGAGCAGAGGGGTGAGAGACAGCTATGAAAGAAATGCATCCCAGACAGAGGGGAGAGCGAGTGTAAAGGCCCTGCTGGGAGTACACACTTTGTGTGTTCGCAGAGCAGACTACATCCAGCACAGTACAGCAGAAAGTATGGGGACCACCCCCTGGCCGATTGGGGTTCAAATCCTGCCCTGTGTCTTCCTACCAGTGTAGCTGTGGGGAGCTTACTAAATACCTCCAAGTCTCAGCTATAAGGTAGAAATAATGATTCTATTTCCCTAATGGGGTTGTTACTAGAATTAAGTAAATTAGTAACACAGAAAGTACTTAATACCTAGTATGTTCTTAGGTTTCAGGAAATGGTGGCTATGATTTTTAACTAGATCATCGATAACATCTACGTTCAAGACAATTTATTTTCAGTTTGATAGTTTTGAATCTGAGAGTTAAGTTATGCTGTTAGTTTTGTACATGGCCAATAACTTCCTCCTAAGCCTTCGACTTCCTTAGCTGGACTTCCTGTCCTGATGAGGAGGACTCTGTGGGAAGCACACTGATGTTATCACAGAAAGAGCAGGAGGCAAATTATTCTAAAATCCCTGTTACACTAATACAAATTATGCTCTTCATTCAACATAACCCCTATCTCCAAAAATCAGATGCTTCTTCAGAACTGTAACTCACCGTCCCTTGGATTTAAGTCACTGGTTTCATAAAACAGATCTCACCAGTCTCGACTCCTCACTAGCATCACTGACAGAAGCTGGTGGTAATTTCAACTGCACCCCATTTTGAGAAGGGTTAAAACTTCTCTTCAAAATTAGGACATAATTTAATTTAAAAACAAAAAACAAAACAAAAAAACCTTTCTCCGTTGTCCTTTTGGATTAAACTTAGTGTTTCTTTTCAAAGAAATTAGAACATCAAAGCAAAATTCAGGAGTCATCTGGCCTGGCAGTCCCCAGACTGTTCCTTAGAGCACAGCCCTGAAGCAATCAGGAAGGTTCGGTGAGTGGCCCTGTGGATGGGCCCAGAGCCAAAGGAAGATGTCAGGGCCACAGGGAAACTCCGCTCCTCTGCCATATACCCTCTCCCCCTGCTCTTTTCTTTAATGCTATGTTTACTTTTCATCTGTGCAACCCAATGGGTTAAAGGGCAAATCACAGGCAGAGACAAACCATGGCAAGCCCAAGCCTGTGAGAGGTAAACTGGGAATCTTCCCAAACCACTTGTAAGGCTGGGGAGAGCCCATGGTTGCTGTTTTCAGTCAATTAAAAAGAGGTCAATGTTCTAGTATGACAGGTCTTGAATGAGGCTTTTTAAACATCAGATTCTCCTTCTTCTAGACAGACCCGATAGTTTTCCCTTTGTAATGCCTTAAGTATATACATTTAACTGGGGCTGTAAGAAATCCATGAGATCATCTCATTCATTTATTCATCTAACAAGTATTTATCAAGTGCCTGCTCCATACCAGCACTGCTCCAAGTACAGGGATTCAACAGGGAAAAAAAAAACATAAAAGGCCCTGCCACCTCATGGAGCTTACCTTCTAGTCAGAGGAAACAAATTATAAATATATGTAATTATATATGAGATAGAGATAAATGCTAAGAAAACAAAACAGAGAAGAAGGAAAGGAAATTTTGGGGGTCCTTGGTTTGGTTTATTTCTTTGTTTAGGGTAAGGACCTACAGGAAGTGAACTGTAGATATCTAAGAGAAAAACATTCCAAGCAAAGGAAACAGCACATGCAAAGGTCCTGAGATAGCATGTCTGTCACGCTCAGGGAACAGCAAACAGGCCAGGATGCTGGAGCACAGAGAGTAGACCAGAGAGCACAACAGTGAGTTCGAAGAGGTAATCGCCAAGGAAGTCGCAGCTGGTTGTCTGCAGCTTTATAGATTATTGTAAAGATTTTGGCTTTTACACTGAGAAAGACAGAACATTAGAGTATTTTAAGCAGAGGAATGACAGGATCTGACTTCGGTTTTGTCAGAGCCACTCTGGCTATTGGGTGGAATATATTGCAGAGAAATAAGAAAGGAAGAACTACTCCCCAGCTGTGTGACCCAGGTACCTGGCTGTTCTCATCTTCAGAGGGACTTGGGATTATTCCTAACAGCCACTCTAACCCTAAACACTCTGAGTTTATTTCCTTTGCATTTTCTATACAGTTACAGTTTATACCCGCTGTAAGCCTCATCTCTCCCCAAACCTTTAGCTGAAGTGGAAGTGAGATGAAGAATTCAATCTGACAATATATGTTATATGCCAAGCTCATGTCACACTTTCAAGGTACAGAGATGATGGGACTCGATCCTGCTCTAGAAGTCCACAATCTGGCAGAGAAAGAAAAAAAGTTCTCGGGAGGTAGCAGAAATCCTGTGAGAGAAATTAAGGGAAGAAACAACTAACCCAACTGCCAGGAGGAGCCATGTGTGGCTTCACCACACTGACAGCAGAGAGAGAAACCCTGGATGAGGAAGCAAGAGACGACCAGAGAAGGGAAGAGAGGGGACGCTAAACGAGACAAGTTCAAAGGCTTCGGAGCATGAGAGCACATGGCACGCTCTGGAAACCATAAGGACTCTGGTATGAGCATAGTGAGGTTCAGGAAGAAGTGGAAAGAGAAGTGGCCTGAAAAAGTAGGCTGAGGCTACATTGTTAGTAAGTGGACATCTTGTGCCAAGGATGATGGAACAGCAGTGATTTTTAAAATGTAAGAAATGAAAACAGAGATTTGTGTTTTAAAAGGTACCAACCGAAATGGATGAATTGTTGGAAACAGAGATGTCGAAGCCAGGAAAATTAACTGAAGGACCCGCGCAACAGTGCAGATGAGATGATGATTTGGGAATGGAGAAGAAAAGAAAAGGTCAGCTGAGATCTGCTAAAAAGGTAAGCCGCGTGTGACTGGTCTTATTCAGCTCAGAGAAGTAAGCAGAAGGCAGTTTAGTGTGCCTGAGGCTCCTCGCTTGGTAACTGGTGCCATTTACTGACAGAGGAAATGAAGGATTGAGACTGGGGACCACAGAGAAATAGTGTGTTGGGTCTGGGACTTGGTTTAAACAGAAAGACCTACAGAACCACCAGGTAGCTGCTGGAAATAAGTGTATGAAATATAAAACTGGAAGTTACTGGTAGAGACGTGGCCATTGAGGCATGGAAATGTGAACAACAAAATGTAAACTGAGAAGAGAAGGGAAAGGGAAAAGAAAGAACCTTGGAGAATGCCAATACGTAGGGATCAAGCACTGGAAAAGAAACCTGAAGAGAGATGGGGAAGGAAAGGGGGAAACCAGAAGAAGTAGCTCTAGGGAAACTAAGATGATAAAACTCGGGGAAAGAGTTAAGCAGCAAAGGTCCCAGATAGAGGACAGTGGAGATGCTGACTGAAAGCAAGCATGAATTTTGCACCTTGCACCTTTTCTAGCACCTTGGTAACGCCTTCGTAGGGTGGGTGTGGGAGCCTGCCTGCAGCCGGCTGAGGTCTTCAGCAGGAGGTGAGAAGAAATGAGCCAATAGCCAAACACCACGAGCCTCAGCAGACTGCCTTGTTACCAAAGAGTCTGCACCATTAGGAAAGTTTTATTCAATACTCTGTGGAGGTGTAAGGTGTGAGAAACAGGAACTAAGATCTGCTGGGGGTGATCTTCTGGTAGCGCAAAGGAGATTTCTTTGGTAACACCTGGGTATCGTAGGACCACTAATCCTGAAACTAGCCACAGGCATTCAGAAAAGCCTAGGTGCTTCTGACAAGGACTGAGGACACTATCTGCACCCACACATCACCCAAATTCCAATTAGGCTTCTCACCCCAACACCCTTAGCCTTTCTTCACCAGCAGAGTAATGCTCAGCAGCATTCGAGCTTGGTAAAAAGTGTTCGCAAAAGCCCCACCGCACTGACTACCTGGTATGATGCTGGCGTCCATGACCTGACACCATTCGGACTGGAAAAGCCTCTCCCAAACACACCAGCCATTGTCAGCACAATCTGCCTGAGAACTCTGAGAAACAAAAAGGAGCTGAAGGAGAAGTTTTTAATCCCAAATTTATTCTTAACTTCCGATACAGAACACTTGAGAAAAATTTGAGAGCCAACCAGAAAGACTTAACAGATTTCTTTGTTAATGTGCATCTACAGTCCTTTCTCCTTTACCCTCCACAAAAAAGCAACCCAACCCCCAAATGATCATTTTCCTTGGCTTAATTTCCCTATTTTTGTGATATATAATTGGAAACAGACTGCTTTTTCCTGGCTTCAGAGAACAGGATCTTTGGGGTTACAGGAGTTGCCAACTACAGAACCTCAGCCTTAGCAAAGTTTCTTTTGCAAAACTTGTACCTATATACCTACTTAAAAGAGATCTTAATTCCAAAGAAAACACTTAAATCCCTCATTATTATACAAAAGTTCATTTTGTCCTAATGAATTAGATGCTACCCTCCCTTTTCCACCCAGTTAAGCTAAAGAGAATCCTGCTCTGAGTTCAGTTATCTCCCAACTGAACATTACCAAAAGCCCTACACCCAACAAGGTACCTAAATGGGATGCTTTCTGGAACTATTTTGAAGAATTTAGTAGGACTGATTCTACATGAAACTTTATTAGCCCACACACTGAATAAAATTAAAATCTTGAATATCTTAGAAAGCAAAACTCTAATAATGAAATAAAGACGCCACAAACTGAGAAACGCACAACTCCAAGAGAAAAAAAAAAAAAAAAGTGAAAAGTATCAAGTAGGTCATCCTTCCCCTGGCTCCAAAAACATGATGCATCCAATGGTTGGGGAACAATTATAATGGATGAATATGACAGATACAAAAGAAAAGCCTGGTGGATATTCACAAAGTTGGTTGTTATCCTAAGTAATTTTTTCATGATTCCCGTGGTATTTGATGAATACACAACAGATAACAATCTCTATAAAGACAAAAGAATAAGAAAACTAAGGAATGTCTGCTAAGAAAGGCTTTTTGACAGAAAGAGACCAGCAATAGTAAAGATGCCCATTTAGAAGATCAGAAACTTCTCCCACACACATAGGGAACACCTTACAATGTAATAATGCAAAATGTATGTAATGAGTCAACGGTGCATTCCCTCAAAGCTGAAGTTAATTCGCCAGCCAACTGCACAGTCTAATACAACAAAATGAGACATTTATTCTTTATGGACACTCAGAAGAGAGTTTTGTGTTTGAGTATGTTTTGTTCTAAAAGAAAAATAGAAAGAGATCACTCATAACAACACAGGCAGTGCCACACAGAAGACACAGGGCTTTGAGATTGGAATCTAAGAATTTCACTTAAAATAACCTTCCAATTATTAAAAAAAAAAAAAAGCCACATTCTGCTCCAGCCATCATCATACAGTTAATTATGAAATGAAATTTGCAAATAGGCAGCAGTGTATTTTTGCACCCAATGACCAATTTCACACTGTCAAAACACATAAATCACTAAAAATGCTAACAGAATTATACTCCCAAAAGGAAATCTTTTCACATAACAAACTGAATTAAGCATTCATCAACTTCCCGTTAATAAAAGAGTAAATAAGAATTAAAAAAAGAAATCCAAAGTTCTGCTAGACCATCCACCTAGTCCTTGGTGTTCTTACCCATCAGTGGTGGTTAGTCATCAGACCTAGAGAGCTGCAGACCTTCTCCCAGGGCAATCCAATCAACAGGAAAGCCCAAGGACTAGTATCTATAAAACTGTTTTCTAAAGATCATTTTCTGAAGGACTAATTAACTTAAATGTGTTTTTACAAATGTTCCATCTGCAATTTCACACAAAATCCTGACCTTCAGCATGTACCAAGGAAATGAATTATGTACTTGGAAGGACAAACAAGCAGACGCTTTCTTCTCTACAAACAGTACCCCATTCTGACCCCCTTTCCCTTGGAGCCCAGCGTCCAAGAGATAGGGAGAGTCTATGCTTCTGTATCACCATCCTTTTTCATAAAGTAAAGATAGCGATAATATTTTAGATTTAATTCTGAATTATTGCTATGGCAACAATTTAACATTAAATCCTAAAAATGAACTTTGCTACACTCCACTCTAATTCAGAGTCCTCTTGCCAGACTTGAAGGTTTCAGCACCAACATCAGTATTAATCTTTTTTTCCCCTATGATTATGTTTAAGCAGGAGATACCAGGATGGCCTAAGGGCATGACTCTGGGGCTCTTATTTCAGACCTTCAGTAATAATCTCAATTTTAAAAGATATCATGCCTCGTAAGTATGTCCTTAGTTATCCTCTTACGAAGTCTTGAAGGTTGGCCTAGAAAAACCAAAGAATAAAAAATGCACAAGGTCCAAATCAGAGTGGCCTCAAGAGAATGTTTACAAATGTTTCAAAAACTAAATATTGGCACACATCTTGGTTGAGAGATAAAAATCATTACTCTCCCTCTGAAAGAAGGAAAAAATATTCAGAAATCTGTGCTAAATCTTAAGCAAGGGCTTTGCAAACAGAAAATAAGGCTCAACGTCAGTTAACAAACAAATGTTTTATTTCAAAAGATATAAAACAAGAAATCTAGAAATGGACAGAGCCCAGGAAATGGACCTAGATCATTTTTTTATAAAGTCCTTCTAAGCTGTGTTGATTTATTTCAGCTTGACTGGAAACCAACCAAATTAGCAATAGCTTATATTTTATGAAATGCTACAAAGAGACAATGCTGTCATTCCAAGTGTTAACTCTGAAGATGTGGAACCAGAGAAATTACTGCCACGGATCTTGGTGCAGTAATTTTCTTTAAAAGCCACAAAAGCTCTTACTGAAACAGTTAAAGGCTAACTGTTATTTGTGGAAAGTGACCTTTTCATAACACCTGGATTTGTTCATTTACATTCCAAACTGTCCATATTTCTAGAGGTGATACAAGATTACTTACAAGGTAAAGACCTCTAAAAGCATTTACTTGAGTTATGCAAATTTCAAAAGGTACTTAATATTAAGTTTCAAAATTTCAGAAGTTAAAAATCACCAGGAAAATGCTCCAATGTACAAAAGTGATAAAATCATTTTCAAACAGCTGTTAAGAGCAAGTAAAGAAGAAAAGGGGGATAACTGTCCTCATTAATTAATGAACCTGACAATTATAATAAGTTTTTGTCCAATAGCAATCAAGGGAAAAAATATTTTCAAGATGGGTTATCCAGAACAGAGGTAATTCAAAAAGATGACAGCAAATTCACCCAGAAAAAAATATTACAGCAATATCAATAGTTACCAGTCATCCTCTAAATTCTAACTGTTCTGTTAGTCTGAAATGTAAAGTCAGGACTTTCCAGATTTATCATCCCAGGAAATCAGTGGTCAGTTACGTCCTAAAGAAGTCAGTGTGACCACCTTCGCAGTGCCATACTCAAGAGGACATTCAAATTCCTAGGCCGCTTGGGTCCAGATTCTGCCCTTCAGCAGAGTCACCTGACTTTTACAAGAAGCAACTCAGTTTGCATGCAAAAGGAAAAGATTAATTCCTTTGAGACTTAAAAAGAATAGGACAATACCTTCTTTTAAGCAAATCCATTCTGTCAATCTATAAAGGCTTTCCAAGACAAAGCCTTAGGAAGCCTTAAGGCATCTTGGCCCCCAGCTTTAAGAGGCTTGAAAGAGGACAGCTAATTTGCCAAACTCTAAGACCACGAACCAGAAGCCTATTAAGGGTAGGGAGCTAAAAAATGTTGCTGAAGAGCGCAGTACATCAGATCATGGAAGACTAAGTTAAATCAGAAATAAGATGCTACCCTGAAGGAACTATTGCAATGCTGAGATTTATAAAGAAGGGACTAAATTTGAAAGTTTTTTTTTTTCCAAAAAAAGTTATTTTTTTAAAAGGATCCACATGCCCTTAGCTTGCTAAATGAAATAAAGTCAAAACTACCTGATACACAAGAAACAAGGAAACCATCCTACAAAACTGCAGGCAAAGACTGAAAACCTTTTTCAAAACTCAGTTTTTAGGGACACCTGAGTGGCTCAGTCAGTTAAGCGTCTGCCTTTGGCTCAGGTCATGCTTCTCCCTCTCCCTGCCTCTCCCCCGGCTTGTGCGTATGCACCCGTTTTCTCTGTCAAATAAATAAAATCTTTAAAAATAAATAAATAAATAAATAAATAAATAAAACTTAGTTTTACTGTATTTCCAAGCATGTTAATTCTTAAAAATATTTATATTATATTTATAAGAATGAGTGTCTATGAGGTCTATCACACCTTTACTAGACAAACAGGATACTTCTGAACTATTACTGTTTACTAAAATATAAGCCTCTGAAGAATGCCTAGAATTGCTGTTATTCAGGACTGTTATTGCACGTGGAAGATGTTGATCAAGAATGATAATGACAGGATTCTAAGTGCACCAACCTCCCTGAGAACAAATTCACTACATCCAATTTTCTACAAAAGATAAATGAGGATCATTAAAAGATTCACAATGGACCTCTTCCGACTCCCAGTTCTCCTAGATAACTTGAAATATTATTCAAAGTGCACAAAATCATCTTAAAGACACTTCTTAGGGAAAACAAATGGCAAAAACCACGTGCAAGTGTATTTAATGTCTGTCCAACCACCAGAGTTCTTGACATATGTCCAACAGATAGGCTTGGTCCTCAAGGTCATTCTTATTGTAAATCAGTTGAAATTAAACGCAGCTTTCCACTGTAAACTCAGAAAGCAACTTGGTGATTTTGCTAGATAAAGCCACAACATTTTCCATTTCTGAAATGTATGTTTAACACTCTAAAAACTGGTTTAAGTGCCTAATAGACATCAATGGTGTATTATACTCCCCCTATTGGCTAATACTCAAAATAACAATGAATTCCCCAGGGGTTGCCTTTGAAGTGCTGGGGTTCAAAAGTAAGTTGGAGATTTTTATATTTAAAAACATGAACTGGATCAACAGTTGTTAAGCAAAGCTGCCATGTAATGGTCCAATTCCATCAAAACAGGAAAAATTAAAGCTGACAAATGACAAAGACAAATTGAGGGGCTGAAAATATGCTGAAGCTTGAAACACTAAACAATGCAGAATTAAAGCCAAAAACAGAGAACACCAAGAAACAGAGCAACATCCTTTAACTGACACAATGGCATGAAATCCATTTCATTTTAATAGCCCTTAAGGGGGTAAGAATTATTTCCCTGCCTCCTGTGCCAACCCCAAGCTGTTTCCTAAGGAAGCCAAGTAACTCTGACAATGTGTAGAGAATAAAAGAAATTAAGAATAAAGATTCATATTAATGCTAATCAGGGTTCTGTTTTTAATTACTTGGATCCGGTTTCAGAGCTGCAATGTGGCACCCCAGTAAGCACATCACCTAAATTAATCACAGATACCTTATTCCTGTTTCAAGGGATATGTCCAACTAAAATGGAAAGCTGAACAACGTGGGAAGACGCCTGGGCTCACCGCACCCAAACCTGACTGCACTTGCTGCACTCGGTGACTCAACTAGCTCTAGAGTCAGAACAGAAAATAATGGGTTGAGCAAGTAACTAACCTCTACAGTCTCATCTGAGAAATGGGGCTGATAGTGTTTTAACCACAGAGCGGGTGTGAAGTTTAAGTGGTCCGCAAGGCATACAGGAGAGTGACACACAGTCTGGGCTCAATGAACGTCAGTTATCATTGTTCAAGAGAAATAGCTGATTTTACAGTGAAGTAACTGTGCCTTACAGTATCATTTCAGGATAATTAAAAAGTCTTGACCCGTACTTCGTTCCTTATAGAGACTTCTTTCCACCCAAACCGCTCACTTTTCTTCTAAGGGAGATGTTCAGAAAACCCACGGTTCCCCCATCGCAGGCTGTCACTGCTACCATCCTTTACCCTCTGCTCGTTTCCCATCACCTCTGGACTCAGGACAAGCAGTTCTAACACTTGCTCGGCGCTAGTACTTTACATATATTAAATCATTCAATCCTCACAGTGACTTTATGAGACCTATTATTATCCCCATTTCCCAGCTAAGGAAATGAGCGATTTTCTTCTCTCAGCTCTTTTAGAACACACTAAATCCATTAGGTTCCACTGTGCCAAGGTAAACCACGCTTGACAATGCCGGGTACCTACACTACGTGATTCTGCAAAGTGGGCAAATGCCCTAATAACAAGTCTGGAAGCAGATTCTTCTAGCAACAGCCCAAAGACTTCCAGTTTGTTCTAATCAAATAAACAGGCTAAGAGAACTCTTCAAAATGAACTGGGTAATGGGCTAATCTGTTAGCAGGGGGGAGCGTTCTACGCGGGGCTCAGGGCTGCAGCGCTGCTCTCCGCGCCGCCCGCACCACACCTGGAGGGCGCCTGCTGCGGGGAGCGCCGCTCACGTCGGTGCGCTAGTCCCAGGGCGCAACCTACGCAACGGCAAATGAGTGCAAACCCACAACAAACCTCTCCCACCACGCTGTCACGCGCCCAAGTGGAAGTGGTCCGCGCCCGGCGGGGGTCGGAAGAAACCGCGGAGAGCAAGAGCGAGGACAGAAGTCTTCCTCCAGGACAGCGCATCGCCGCGAGCGCTGCCCACCCGACCCAGGACCGCCGCTCCCCACGCACCGCGGGCCACGGGTCCCGGCTCTTCCGAGCGTAAACACTGCCGCACCAACGCCGCCCTCCCGAGCCCGGGGGTCCGGGCGGCCGGTGCAACCCCGGCCGCGAACAGACACGGAGCCTCGCGCAGCGCCGAAAAACACCGCGCAGCCTGCAGAGCCCGCGGCCGGAATGGGCGCAGGGCTAGTGGCGCGGGCTGCAGCGCCGCGGGGCCGGGCCCGCACGTACCTCGGAGGCGGCGTGTCAGGCGGAGATCCACCCGCCGCAAGTTGGAAGAGAGCAGAGGAAAGTTTCCCCGCCCAGCGCTCGGCGGCCGCGAGCTTCGGCAGCTGCTGCGCCGCGGCACAACTACGCCATCCGGACCCGCCGGGACTTTCACCTCCTGCAGGGCGCTCCGGGAATCGCCCAGGGAAAGCGACCGGGCACGAGAGCCGCCGACGTCCCTCCCTCACTCACTGGGGAGAGGAAAGCGCCGCTCTGCGTCCCCGAAACCCTCGATTACCCCCATCGGGCCGACCCAGCGCACTCGCTCTGCCTCACACACACGCGCGGGCGGGGACGGGCAAGACGCCACAGCAATCAGCGCGCGGGGGGAAGGGCGCTCCTCCGCCGCCGCCCCACCGAGGGCTCCGCGCGGCCCGGAGACTCCTCCTCCCGCCCCCCGCCTCCTCTCTCCTCCCCCTTTTCCTCCCCGGCTGATGGATGAGTCCCGAGCGCTGCTGAAGCCAGCGTTTCCCCTCGCGCTGAGGAGGGAGGGAGGGAAGGAGCCCTAGGAACGCGCGGGCTGCTGCGCGCGCGAGGTGGGGCGGCGAGTGGGTGTCTCAGTCCTGGGGGCGGTGGGTGAAGATAGGGGGATGCGGACGCCAGAAGCAGGGATCCACTCCCTCAAAGTAGTTTGAAGAACTACGTCCTTCAAACTTTCCAGTCTCTGGAGGCGTTGGGTTTTTATTTGGTTTACTTCAGTCTTGATAATAAAAATTCTAAATCTTCCAGTAAACTGATCACACCCTCCTGCCCACTGCTTAGCAAAGCCCGCCACCACACCCACCCACACACACACACACACACACACACATTCATTCTGTCCCTGTTTGTCTTTCCCACCTCTAATCCTGCTTGTTATCTCAAGATGCGCTCTGATGCTGGGCGCCAGTGAGGTCTTGCCTCCTCCTCTAACAGCGGAGAGCGCCTTACCCAGCCCTTCTCCCTGCTCGCTAAATAAATGAATACAAAGGAGCTAGGTCAGCTTTGCCAGCCATCCTAACATGGGCACGACGGAAACGAAGGTGCAACTTCCGCGTCCCTACCTGCGCCTGTTAATTGTGCACTGCAAGGGGGACGACTGCAGTAAGCAGAACACCACTTTGATACTCTTGCTTACACCTCGTTTTCTTATTAAAAGACAAGACATGTTCGAGAGGTTTCTGAGACTGGACTTCCACTTGGACAAGTTACTTAAAACTCTCCAAGGCTGTTTTCTCCTCTGCAGAACGAGGATCTTGGCCCAGGAGACCTCTCCCAGCTTTAAAGTCCTCTGGTCCCAGGCCTTTAATATACTGGAATTGAACAGAGAAGTTTCTTGTACTATTGCTTATATTATTATTTGGAAAGTTACTCGATTTCTCCACTTTGAAAGAAGAAGTATTTCCAATCCTCTTTCTCTTGTACCTATACATAGGGAATCCAGGAGATACTTTTATAAAGGTCAAATCATCTTTGATTGCCTGACTTACTTTAAACCTCCTCCATAAACCATTCCTTCCTTATCAATATTTATTGAGCACCTACTGCTTGAGAGGGTTGAACTAGGCCTTGGAAATATACATAGTCATAAAACCCCTAAGGTAAAAACAGTCTGGTGAAGTTAGCCTCAGCTTTGATATAGTCTCTCTAGATTTAAGGCCTTTGATTTCCCACAGGCTCA
Organism: Lutra lutra; assembly: GCF_902655055.1. Classification (NCBI taxonomy): domain Eukaryota; kingdom Metazoa; phylum Chordata; class Mammalia; order Carnivora; family Mustelidae; genus Lutra; species Lutra lutra. The sequence goes on along the minus strand of NC_062281.1, from coordinate 119,174,756 downwards.
AATTACATAGTATTCATGCTTCACGTTGTCATGTTTTCATTTCAAGTGCAGACATGAACACTTTAATTGGGTGTGAATATCTAATCCTACATTTAAATGTATCAATTATGTTACAGTTTTCTAATTTCATTTTCTTTCTTTCCTTCTTCCTTTCTTTCCTTTTTTTTTTTTTTTAAAGATTTCATTCACTTATTTGTCAGAGAAAGAGAGGGAGAGTGAGCACAAGCAGAGGGAGAAGCAGGTTCCCAGGTGAGCAGGGAGCCTGATTGAGGGCTCATCCCAGGACCCTGGGATCATGAGCTGAGCCAAAGGCAAAGGCTTAACAGACTGAGCCACCTTCTAATTTAATTTCTAGGCATCCCTTTAATATTTTGTTAAGTTTTCTGTTTGCTTGTTTTTTAAGTAAATTCTATTCTAACTCTACACAACTTTGAGATCAAGAGTCACATACTCTACTGACTGAGTCAGCCAGGCACCCCAAGGCTTTCTAATTTCTCAATAAAATGGCATGGTAGAAGAAGAGAGAAAAAAACCAAGTCCTAAGTAATTTAATTCTTAAAAGTGTCTTGTCTTTAGAGAGTGAAGTGACTGTTCACAATGGAGCCAGATTCTCAATAATGTAACTATCAACATCTATTGAACTATTGCTCTGTGTCAAGCAGAGTCCAAAACATTCTATACACATGAATATATTTACTGCTTACAGATCTATAAGGCTATATACAAACCAAGGCCCAGGTACAAACCTACATATATACTGAGGCCTTATAACTTGTCACAATAGCATAGCTAATAAGTGGGAGGTCCAGGATTCAAACCTACATCTATCTAGTTCTGAGCCCAAGTCTTCAACTCCCAGAGCATACTGCCCCCCAAAGCTTTAGATATTGACAAAATGAAAGGTTTGAGGGATTTGGGGCTGATTGGGGTACGTGTGTGTGTGTGTGTGTGTGTGTGTGTGTGCGCACGCATGTGCCGCTGTTTCTTGGTTTGTTTGTTTTGGTTTTTGGGGTTTTTTTTGGCAAAACATCTTTAAAATTCAAGGCTATTTAATTAGTTCAGCAGTTTAAATCGATGATATGGAAAAACACAAGAAATCACATAGGTAGTTACAAAACTGACAATGTCTAGAAGTATTTTCTCTTTAAGCCTTTACACTAATAATGTGATATTATTTTCATAAATCCAGAAACCTAAAGCATTGAGCAAAACTTTAAAAAAAACTTACATTTTCCAGCAAAGTTAAAAAAAAAAAAAAAGATTCCCCTACCTTTAATTAATGACAATATTAACTGATTTGGGGGGAATGAATCCACTCCTTTCTTTGGTTACAAATCAGGACTGCAACCAAGTTATAGTATTTGTCACCATAATATACAAAATTGCTTTGATCCAATGTGGTATCTTGGTCATTTGTTCTGAACATTTTCAGAAAGAATTATAAGCAGAGGCCTGAAATAAAGAGGTGCACTTTATCACACTTAGATAAAAATGTGTGACAGCCAGAATCACACTAATTTACAGAGGCTGTGTTTCTCACAAGGAACCACCCCACCTACAGGTGCAGAACAACTCATTTTAAGAGGACTCATATATTTAGTGACTTATCTCCATATACTGTTGATTAGCAGACAACTGAACAAAGTCATACTAACCTGTTTATGTTCCTTATAGAAGCAAACACCTCAAATTTCTGAAAATCGTTAGAAAATCATTTGGTTTTTCTTTTTTATAAGATCCTCATGCTTTGCACATGGCAAATTCTAACTTACTAAATCCTTATAATAGCCCTAGTATCCTCATTTCACAGATGAGAAGACATGCACAGAGAGTTTAAGTAACTTGTCCAAAGTCACATAACCAGCAAGTGGCAGAGCTAGGTCCCCTGGTCCCGGAGTCTGCTCTGAACATGCACTTTGGGCTGTAGCAGGTGAAAGAGAGCACCCTTCCAGGTATAGACAGTCCCATTTCTTTAGGTTCAATTCTTTAAAAGTTTCAAAAGATAAAAACAAAAGTTAGCATAGGAGAAATATTACCCACTACCACCACATAAAAACAGACTACTTTCACCCAGTGAAGAGGGGAGAAGGGACCCTAACTCTAAAGGTTGTCTGAAACAGCCAACATCTTGGAGGCAATTGCATAAGTATTCTTAAGAATGTGTGACAGAACAGGAACCATATGTTCTGTAAGTGTTGTGACAGGACACTGGTCTACAAACTACAATGTGTGTTCCTACTTTCCGCTTGGTTGACCTATTACTACAGACAGCTTTACTACCTTGTTTCTAAAAATCGCCTATAAAGATTCATACCCGAAGGTGTTTTCCGTATCGACATAATCTAAGGCCATAATCTAAAGCCACATTTTCTATATCTATACCCAAGGTTAGAATTTGGTTCTCGCTAATGAAATCTGCGACTGGCCCATTTCAAGTTAATGAGAAAAAAGTACTGTCAGATGAATCTGTATGCAGAGCAGAGCCCAAAACAGATACCTGATTGAGGCCTGGGGGATGCCTCAGAAAATTTAGAAATAAAAATCCAAAGCACATTCCCTTACAATAACCACAGAGTTCCTGCAAACTTGTCATTTCCTGTGCCGGTGCAGGAACCTCCAATGGAGGCTTCCACAATGCACCTTCAATTTCCCCCTCGGTAGGGCTCCTGACAAAGCAGGAAGCCTCACACCATTTCAAAGTAAGAGCAAACCCCCCCCCATTGCTGTGGTCTTAGCTCTGTAGGGGATGTGGCAGAGTGCCTGCTGCCCCCTCTCAGACTTCACCCTGGCCCCCACCCCCATAGCAACACTTTTTGTTTTGGTCTGGAGAAGAAAAAAAAAAAAAAGACAAACTAGGACATGTCATTTTATGTGGGACACCAAAAAAAGACAAGGAGTACCCAGGACATATATTATTATCTGTGAGTATTACAAATTTCATCGCCTTCAGTTTAACAAATACAAGAAACTCTACTAAAAATACCCCCAATTTTTCAAATACTCCAATTTTAAAATTATTATTGCTATTGTTATTGACCTTCTGTTATTACTGTTGTTATTACTGAGCTCTTACTCTGCCCCAAGGCCTTGTTTTAAGTTTAGCCCTATAAAATTCATTTCCAAACATATTTTGAAAATGGAGATTTCCATGTATTTATTACAAAATTACCTGTTATAATATTTCTTTAGGTCACTCACTGTTCTTTTAATACATAATCTAGGGGCGCCTGGGTGGCTCAGTGGGTTAAAGCCTCTGCCTTCGGCTCGGGTCATGATCCCAGCGTGCTGGGATCGAGCCCCGCATCGGGCTCTCTGCTCCGAGGGGAGCCTGCTTCCTCCTCTCTCTCTCTCTCTGCCTGCCTCTTTGCCTACTTGTGATCTCTGTCTGTCAAGTAAATAAATAAAATCTTTAAAAAAAAAAAAAAAAACGCAATCTAAGCAGGAGAGTTTCCCAACTGGGTCCCGCAGACACATTCTTTTGATTTCAGTAATGAGTTCAGTAAGAAGTTTGTTTTTATTTTGCATTTTTGTTTTACCGATAATGACTTTAGTTTTCTTAAGTCAGTGTTTTTCAAAGTGGGGAACTTATTCCCAGAGGTCTCTGTGAATTTTTTCTTTAAAATGAGTCCTTACATTGTTAACATTTGAGAAATGTGCTATAAAATTTTTAATTAAAATTTCCTTTAAAGTTTCCCCAGCTTACTCTTACAATTTATGCTGCTTTCTGGAAGATGTTAGTTTCTTTTATGTTCCAAAAACCAACCAATATTCATTGAAATTTGCTAAGCCAAATTAAGTGGTGAAAGATGCATATAGAGGTGACAGGAACTATAATAAAAAGATAACTAAGAAAAAAATATATCACACGTTAACTATCAAATGTGGCTGTGAGTGCTAGGAAAATTGAGATGATCAGAGCAAGGCAAGAAGTTGAGGATTCAGTGGATGCAGACAATGGAAAGAACATTCTGAACAATGACAAAAGAATACTAAGACTATAAAGCAGGAGTGCCCCAGAGACTGGTCCTAAGAAATAAGCTAGAATAAGAATGGACTCTTCTGGACCTAGGTGGCTCAGTCAGTTAAGAGTCTGCCTTCAGCTCCGGTCATGATCTCAGGGTTCTGGGATTAATCCCCACATGGGGCTCCCTGCTCAGCAGAGAGTCGGCTTCTCCCTCTCTCTATGACCCTCCTCCCTGCTTTCTCTCTCTCTCTCTCAAAAAAAAAGGGGGGGGGGGCACCTGGGTGGCTCAGTGGGTTAAAGCCTCTGCCTTCGGCTCAGGTCATGATCCCAGGGTCCTGGGATCGAGCCCTGCATCAGGCTCTCTGCTCGGCGGGGAGCCTGCTTCCTCCTCTCTCTCTGCCTGCTTCTCTGTCTACTTGTGATCTCTCTCTGTCAAATAAATAAATAAAATCTTAAAAAAAAAAAAAAAAAAGGATTCTTCACTTTCTTGTAAAAGATTATAGGGGCCTTACTGTCCTGTTTCCATCAGTCTCCATAAGAAATCCAAGGCTTCTGGGGCCTCTGGGTGGCTCAGTTGATTGAGCAAACTCCTCTTGGTTTTCGCTCAGGTCATGATCTTGGGGTCATGGGATCAGGCCCCAAAATGGGGCTCACGTTTAGCCCCATAATGGCTCTGCCCTCAGCGGGGAGTCTGCTGGAGAGTCTCTCGCCCTCTACCTATCCGCCCCCCCACCAGTCCCTTCACCCTGCTCATGCTCTCTCTAAAATAAATAAGTAAATCTTAAAAAAAAAAAAAAAAGGAAGAAATCCAAGGCTTCTAGGTCATTGTTTTTTACCCAGATTCTTAGCATCATATGGCACTCAACATTCCCTAACTTCATTCAATCTTTCTCCCTTTCTCAACCTCCAGTTTGCTGTCTGAATGTCAAATTAACAGTAAAATCCCTTGTATTTTTACTTCTGGAAAACTCTGGGCCCTCAGTTCTTTGACTTTTTCCTTTCCAGTGACCTGCTCTTCCACCCTACTGCAGTACCATGATAATGTCTGGGTCTTTTCATCAGAAGTAACTGCTCCACCTCCCGAATCTCAGTTTCTTCTCTCCTCTTTCTTTCTTTCTTTTTTAAGTTTTATTTATTTATTTGAGAGAGAGAGAGCACAAGTAGAGGGAGCAGAAGAGGGGGAGGGAGAAACAGATCCCCCACTGAGCAGGGAGCCCCATGTGGGGCTGGATTCCAGGACCCTGAGATCATGACCCTAGTAGAAGGCAGACGTTTAACCAACTGAGCCACCCAGGTGTGCCCCCGCCCTGAATCTCAGTTTCAAGTATTGCTCTCTGACCCCTGGTCTTTATTGTTCCAACTCATGACCTCTAGTATGTTGGCTCTGACAATTCTAATGATCCCCACCAGGATCTGTAACCCATTATCCCTACCACTCTTTCACCGTCCACAACCATGAGTGATCTCACTTTAAATTTAAGACCACAGTGCTCAACGGGTTCTTAATGGTGCTCAGCAATCCTACTATATTTTCCTTATTAGCTCTCTTATTCTCCAATCTTCATACATTCCACCTCTACTTGAATTCAATTGATGACCTTTCTTCATAATTTACTAAGAATACTGAAGAATATTTCTCAGAAGAAAATATCCTCACCTTCCAATCACCACATCTGCCAATTTATCTGTGTCTGTTCTTCTCTGCTCTGCTTTCTTTCTGTAACTTCATAAATTCATCCTGTTCCCTCGATTCCATTCCTTCAACTCCTTAAGGAATCCTATAGTAATTCCTCTTTCACCTGTATCCTCAGATTTCTCTCTCTCATATCATTCTCATCAACTTAAACTTTCAAACTTACTATAATGTTTCTGATTTTAGAAAATCTTACTCAACCCCTCATACACATCTCAACCCTATTTCTCTACTCCTCTTATAGTAAAACTCCTCAAGAGGGGTGTCTACATTTGTTGCCCATTTTTCTTTACCCACCATTTCCTCCTCAACTAGGTCTAATCTAGTTGATTAGATTACCCTTGTCAAGGTCACCCTGTGGCCAGACCAATGGCAAATTCTCACTTTTCATCTTATTTAACCACTCAATAACTTATGACCCAGGAGCTCCCTTTCTCTTCCTAGAGACATTTTATTTGGCGGCTGGGATATGGAGCATTAGTGGTTTCTCTCTTAATCCACTGGCTGGTCCTTCTATGCTGCCTCCTTGTCTTGCTCCCAGAACCTAAATGTTGGCTTGTCCAAGGGTAAATTCTTTGATTTCCTTTTCTTCTGTTGAGACTCTCTCTCAAAGAGAGATTATTCTAGATGATAATCTAGAATCATCTCTTTAAGTATATCTACACAGTGTTGATTTTCCAAATTTTATCTCTGGTCTAGACCTCTTTCCTGAACTCCAGACTCATGTGTACAGTTGACATTTCAACATCTCTCCTCAATTTGCTCAGTAGAAAAAAATCAAACATTTGCTCTTCCTTCACATGATTACTTCCCACTATTCCTATTACAATTAAAATACCATAATCTGTAAACTATACCACTTTTTTTTATCTATACAATTGTGATCACCCTAGTCTCCCTGCTTCTAATTTTGCTTCCCACCCATTAACATACACACACACACATACACATACTTACTCAGTGTTCTTTTTTTTTTTAATGATTTTATTTATTTATGTGACAGAGAGAGAGTACAAGTAAACAGAGCAGCAGGCACAGGGAGCAGGAAAAGAAGGCTCCCCACTGAGCAGGGAGCCTGATGTGGGACTCAATCCCAAGATCCCAAGATCATGGCCTGAGCCGAAGGCAAATGCTTAACTGACTGAGCCACCCAGGTGCCCCTACTCAGTACTTTCTGTGTACAGTTTACATTAGTGAATAATCTGGCCCATCCTTAGAGCAGGCTTCCTGTGTAAGATCACATAAGACTATAGGCATCATAAGACAAGAACCACAGCTATCCTAATCAACCCTGTATTCCCTGCTCCTGGCATGTCTTGCATCTAACAGGTATCCAATAAACATAACCAAAATAATGAATGACTTCATTCCAGAGACAGAAACCCACAGCTGAAGGAACAGTGAGATTTTATAATGACCATTGAGAGAGTGCATCTCTAAAGGTTCAATAAGAGAGACTGCATCAGCCCCCAAGGGCTTTGGGGGGTGATGCAGGCCAGGACTTGAGAGACAGCAGAAAACATTGAATCTAGAAGAACTGGCATCATTTTGTTCAGACAGGAAACAAACACATGATATAAACATGAATGAAGCTTGACCTGGAAGCCAGAGGTTCTAGCATGAGGAAGGGGCTTTCTGATCTCAGTCAGACACATTAACATGGAGCAGATAAACCAAAGTCCCAGACCAGAGCACCTAAGCATACTGACTAAAGTTAGTTGAAAGGAGAGAAAGAGTCAACTGCCATGAAAAGTAGAAACAATAGGTAATGCCTTAGCATATCATTCTTAGAGAGCTAGAGATAAAAATCTTAGAGTCAGAGATAAAAATTATCATACTACTATCGTCCCTGCTGGAAAATGCTGGCCATCTTGAAATGCTAAACTAACAGAGAAAAAGCAGAATTTAAAGGGTCTTTGGCTCCTCCCCAAGTGTGAGAGAAAGGAAGGAAGCATTCATTAACTTCAAGTCTCCTCCCTTCCCACTCACCTTTTCCCTCAGAGAAAGGACAACATACTTCTTCTTTGCCTCTGGGCTCCTACACTACACAGTCCCACTAGTACCCCCTTCAGCTCTCTCTACGGAATGCTGAAACAGCTTTAACTCTGTTTTAAAAATCAAGTGAACTAAAAAAAGAAAAAAAAAGAAGAGAACTAATTGTTCAGGCCCTGTTTAAAACTCAAAAGCTTCAGAGGAGGTCAAGATGGCGGAGAAGTAGCAGGCTGAGACTAATTCAGGTAGCGGGAGATCAGCTAGATAGCTTATCTAAAGAGTGCAAACACCTACAAATCCAACGGGAGATTGAAGAGAAGAAGAAAGCAATTCCAGAAACAGAAAATCAACCACTTTCTGAAAGGTAGGACTGGAGGAGAAGTGAATCCAAAGCGACGGGAAGATAGACCGCGGGGGGAGGGGCCGGCTCCCAGCAAGCGGCAGAGCAACAGAGCACAGAATCAGGACTTTTTTTTTTTTTTTAAGATTTTATTTATTTATTTGAGAGAGAGACAGTGAGAGAGAGCATGAGCGAGGAGAAGGTCAGAGGGAGAAGCAGACTCCCCATGGAGCTGGGAGCCCGATGTGGGACTCGATCCCGGGACCTGGGGATCATGACCTGAGCCGAAGGCAGTCGTCCAACCAACTGAGCCACCCAGGCGTCCCCAAAATCAGGACTTTTAAAAGTCTGTTTCGCTGAGGGACATCGCTCCAGAGGCTTAACTGGGGTGAAGCCCATGCGGGGTCAGTGTGGCCTCAGGTCCCGCAGGGTCACAGAGGGATCGGTGGTGTCTGAGTGTCGCAGAGCTTACAGGTATTAGAACGGGGAAGCCAGCTACAGAGACAGAGCTGAGGAGTGACTCTCAGCTCGGGGTTACCTTGAACCGGTCGCAGGCTCGGTCAGCTCGGAGCGCGGCCGGAGGCCAGGGTGACGGGAGTAATTGGGCGCTGTTCTCTGAGGGTGCACTGAGGAGTGGGGGTCCAGTCTCTTGGCTCCTCCGGGCCGGAGAACGGGAGGCCGCCATCTTAATTCCCGCCCTCCGGAACTCTATGGAAAGTGCTCAGGGAACAAAAGCTCCCGAAAGCAAACCCGATCGGATTACTCAGACTGGCAGTGCAACTCCGCCTGGGGCAAAGACGCTTGAGAATCACTACAACAGGCCCCTCCCCCAGAAGATCAACAAGAAACCCAGCCAGGACCAAGTTCACCTACCAAGGAGTGCAGTTTCAATACCAAGGAGAGCAGCAGAATTCCAGAGGAGGAGAAAGCAAAGCACAGAACTCATGGCTTTCTCCCTATGATTCTTTAGCCTTGCAGTTAATTTAATTTTTTTTTCTTTTTCAATTTTTTATCTTCTTCTGCTAAATTTTTTTAACTTTTATCCTTTTCCTTTTTAACATTTTTTAACTACTTTATCTAATATATATATTTTTTCTTTATTCATTTTCTTTTTTTAATTGTTTCCTTTTTTTTTTTTTCCCTCTCTGAACCTCTTTTTATCCCCTTTCTCCCCCCTCACGATTTGGGATCTCTTCTGATTTGGTTAAAGCATATTTTCCTGGGGTTGTTGCCACCCGTTTAGTATTTTACTTGCTCCTTCATATACTCTTATCTGGACAAAATGACAAGGCAGAAAAATTCACCACAAAAAAAAAAGAACAAGAGGCAGAACCAAAGGCTAGGGACCTAATCAATACAGACATTGGTAATATGTCAGATCTAGAGTTCAGAATGATGATTCTCAAGGTTCTAGCCGAGCTCAAAAAAGGCCTGGAAGATATTAGAGAAACCCTCTCTGGAGATATAAAAGCCCTTTCTGGAGACATAAAAGAACTAAAATCTAACCAAGTTGAAATCAGAAAAGCTATTAATGAGGTGCAATAAAAAATGGAGGCTCTCACTGCTAGGATAAATGAGGCAGAAGAAAGAATTAGCGATATAGAAGACCAAATGACAAAGAATAAAGAAGCTGAGCAAAAGAGGGACAAACAGCTACTGGACCACGAGGGGAGAATTCGAGAGATAAGTGACACCATAAGATGAAACAACATTAGAATAATTGGGATTCCAGAAGAAGAAGGAAGAGAGAGGGGAGCAGAAGGTATATTGGAGAGAATTATTAGAGAGAATTTCCCCAATATGGCAAAGGGAACAAGCATCAAAATCCAGGAGGTTCAGAGAACATCCCTCAAGATCAATAAGAATAGGTCCACACCCCGTCACCTAATAGTGAAATTTACAAGTCTTAGTGACAAAGAGAAAATCCTGAAAGCAGCCCAGGAAAAGAAGTCTGTAACATACAATGGTAAAAATATTAGATTGGCAGCAGACTTATCCACAGAGACCTGGCAGACCAGAAAGAGCTGGCATGATATATTCAGAGCACTAAACGAGAAAAACATGCAGCCAAGAATACTATATCCAGCTAGGCTATCATTGAAAATAGAAGGAGAGATTAAAAGCTTCCAGGACAAACAAAAACTGAAAGAATTTGCAAACACCAAACCAGCTCTACAGGAAATACTGAAAGGGGTCCTCTAAGCAAAGAGAGACCCTAAAAGTAGTAGATCAATACAATAACAGTCACCTTACAGGCAATACAATGGCACTAAATTCATATCTCTCAATACTTACCCTGAATGTTAATGGGCTAAATGCCCCAATCAAAAGACACAGGGTATCAGAATGGATAAAAAAACAAAACCCATCTATATGTTGCCTATAAGAAACGCATTTTAAACCCGAAGACACCTCCAGATTTAAAGTGAGGGGGTGGAAAAGAATTTACCATGCTAATGGACATCAGAAGAAAGCAGGAGTGGCAATCCTTATGTCAGATCAATTAGATTTTAAGCCAAAGACTATAATAAGAGATGAGGAAGGACACTATATCATACTCAAAGTGTCTGTCCAACAAGAAGATCTAACCATTTTAAATATCTATGCCCCTAACGTGGGAGCAGCCAGCTATATAAACCAATTAATAACAAAATCAAAGAAACACATCAACAATAATACAATCATAGTAGGAGACTTTAACACTGCCCTCACTGAAATGGACAGATCATCCAAGCAAAAGCTCAAGAAGGAAATAAAGGCCTTAAATGACACACTGGACCAGATGGACATCACAGATATATTCAGAACATTCCATCCCAAAGCAACAGAATACACATTCTTCTCTAGTGCACATGGAACATTCTCCAGAATAGATCACATCCTCGGTCCTAAATCAGGTCTCAACCGGTATCAAAAGATTGGGATCATTCCCTGCATATTTTCAGACCACAATGCTCTGAAGCTAGAACTCAATCACAAGAGGAAATTTGGAAAGAACCCAAATACATGGAGACTAAACAGCATCCTTCTAAAGAATGAATGGGTCAACCAGGAAATTAAAGAAGAATTGAAAAAATTCATGGAAACAAATGATAATGAAAACACAATGGTTCAAAATCTGTGGGACACAACAAAGGCAGTCCTGAGAGGAAAATATATAGCGGTGCAAGCCTTTCTCAAGAAACAAGAAAGGTCTCAGGTACACAACCTAACCCTACACTTAAAGGAGCTGGAGAAAGAACAAGAAAGAAACCCTAAACCCAGCAGGAGAAGAGAAATCATAAAGATCAGAGCAGAAATCAATGAAATAGAAACCAAAAAAACAATAGAGCAAATCAACGAAACTAGGAGCTGGTTCTTTGAAAGAATTAATAAGATTGATAAACCCCTGGCCAGACTTATCAAAAAGAAAAGAGAAAGGACCCAAATCAATAAAATCATGAATGAAAGAGGAGAGATCACAACCAAACCAAAGAAATACAGACAATTATAAGAACATACTATGAGCAACTCTACGCCAACAAATTGGACAATCTGGAAGAAATGGATGCATTCCTAGAGACATATAAACTACCACAACTGAACCCGGAAGAAATAGAAAGCCTGAACAGACCCATAACCAGTAAGGAGATTGAAACAGTCATCAAAAATCTCCAAACAAACACAAGCCCAGGGCCAGATGGCTTCCCGGGGGAATTTTACCAAACATTTAAAGAAGAACTCATTCCTAGTCTCCTGAAACTGTTCCAAAAAATAGAAATGGAAGGAAAACTTCCAAACTCATTTTATGAGGCCAGCATCACCTTGATCCCAAAACCAGACAAGGATCCCATCAAAAAAGAGAACTACAGACCAATATCCTTGATGAACACAGATGCAAAAATTCTCACCAAAATACTAGCCAATAGGACCCAACAGTACATTAAAAGGATTATTCACCATGACCAAGTGGGATTTATTCCAGGGCTGCAAGGTTGGTTCAACATCCGCAAATCAATCAATGTGATACAACCCATTAATAAAAGAAAGAACAAGAACCATATGATACTCTCCATAGATGCTGAAAAAGCATTTGATAAAGTACAGCATCCCTTCCTGATCAAAACTCTTCAAAGTGTAGGGATAGACGGCACATACCTCAATATTATCAAAACCATCTATGAAAAACCCACCGCAAATATCATTCTCAATGGAGAAAAACTGAAAGCTTTTCCGCTAAGGTCAGGAACATGGCAGGGATGTCCATTATCACCACTGCTATTCAACATAGTACTAGAAGTGCTAGCCTCAGCAATCAGACAACAAAAGGAAATTAAAGGCATCCAAATCGGCAAAGAAGAAGTCAAACTATCACTCTTCGCAGATGATATGATACTATATGTGGAAAACCCAAAAGACTCCACTCCAAAACTGCTAGAACTTGTACAGGAATTCAGTAAAGTGTCAGGATATAAAATCAATGCACAGAAATCAGTTGCATTTCTCTACACCAACAACAAGACAGAAGAAAGAGAAATTAAGGAGTCAATCCCATTTACAATTGCACCCAAAACTATAAGAGACCTAGGAATAAACCTAACCAAGGAGACTAAGAATCGATACTCAGAAAACTATAAAGTACTCATGAAAGAAATTGAGGAAGACACAAAGAAATGGAAAAATGTTCCATGCTCCTGGATTGGAAGAATAAATATTGTGAAAATGTCTATGCTACCTAAAGCAATCTACACATTTAATGCAATTCCAATCAAAGTACCATCCATTTTTTTCAAAGAAATGGAACAAATAATCCTAAAATTTATATGGAACCAGAAAAGACCTCGAATAGCCAAAGGAATATTGAAAAAGAAAGCCAAAGTTGGTGGCATCACATTCCAGACTCTAAGCTCTATTACAAAGCTGTCATCATCAAGACAGCATGGTACTGGCACAAAAACAGACACATAGATCAATGGAACAGAATAGAGAGCCCAGAAATAGACCCTCAACTGTATGGTCAACTAATCTTCGACAAAGCAGGAAAGAATGTCCAATGGAAAAAAGACAGCCTCTTCAATAAATAGTGTTGGGAAAATTGGACAGCCACACGCAGAAAAATGAAATTGGATCATTTCCTTACACCACACATGAAAATAGACTCAAAATGGATGAAGAACCTCAATGTGAGAAAGGAATCCATCAAAATCCTTGAAGAGAACACAGGCAGCAACCTCTTCGACCTCAGCCACAGCAACATCTTCCTCGGAACATCACCAAAGGCAAGGAAAGCAAGGGCAAAAATGAACTATTGGGATTTCATCAAGATCAAAAGTTTTTGCACAGCAAAGGAAACAGTTAACAAAACCAAAAGACAACTGACAGAATGGGAGAAGATATTTGCAAACGACATACCAGATAAAGGGCTAGTGTCCAAAATCTATAAAGAACTTAGCAAACTCAACACCCAAAGAACAAATAATCCAATCAAAAAATGGGCAGAGGACATGAACAGACATTTCTGCAAAGAAGACATCCAGATGGCCAGCAGACACATGAAAAAAATGTTCCACATCACTCGGCATCAGGGAAATACAAATCAAAACCACAATGAGATACCACCTCACACCAGTCAGAATGACTAAAATGAACAAGTCAGGAAATGACAGATGCTGGCGAGGATGCAGAGAAAGGTGATCCCTCCTACACTGTGGTGGGAATGCAAGCTGGTGCAACCACTCTGGAAAACAGCATGGAGGTGCCTCAAAAAGTTGAAAATAGAACTACCCTATGACCCAGCAATTGCACTACTGGGTATTTACCCTAAAGATACAAACGTAGTGATCCGAAGGGGCACGTGCACCCGAATGTTTATAGCAGCAATGTCTACAATAGCCAAACTATGGAAAGAACCTAGATGTCCATCAACAGACGAATGGTAAAAGAAGAAGTGGTATATATACACAATGGAATACTATGCAGCCATCAAAAGAAATGAAATCTTGCCATTTGCGACGACGTGGATGGAACTAGAGGGTATCATGCTTAGCGAAGTAAGTCAATCGGAGAAAGACAACTATCATATGATCTCCCTGATATGAGGAAGTGGAGATGGGGGTTTGGGGGGTAGGAAAAGAATAAATGAAACAAGATGGGATTGGGAGGGAGACAAACCATAAGAGACTCTTAATCTCACAAAACGAACTGAGAGTTGCTGTGGGTAGGGGGTTGGGAGAAGGTAGTGGGGTTATGGACATTGGGGATTGTATGTGCTATGGTGAGTGCTGTGAAGTGTGCAAACCTGGTGATTCACAGACCTGTACCCCTGGGGATAAAAATATATGTTTATAAAAAATAAAACAAAAAAAAAAAACTCAAAAGCTTCAGAGGGTTTTGTGCATTCTGTAAGGTTTTTTGTTCCTTTTCTTTTTTTCTTTACCAAATTTTCTCTTGCTTTTCCTTGAATGTAATTTTACTAAATTTAAACACATAAGCAAAGTATATACATTTGTGGCGTTCATGCACGTTTGTAAAAAACTAACATGCAAGTCACTAAATTTTATAGACTTTTTTTTCCTCATATGAATTATTTTTACAGTCTTTGCTTGTGCCAAGTGTCTTCAAAACTTCACCAGGTACTCTTTCAACTTTTCTCAGGGCCTGAAATTTTTCAAAATATGAAGATTGGAGGGAAGAAAACTTCCCTGGGAATGCTAAACTATAACTTTGCATTTGACCTGGGATAGTCTCAGATTTCAGTCCATTGGATAGAAATCTCTTTCAACATTTTTTTCCAGAGAGCAAAGTGGTATGTATCAAAAAAAAAAAAAAAAAAAAAGATAGACTGAGACTCCCAAACTGGTTCTTCAGATATTTGACTTTTCTTAAATAACTCCGACTTCAACTCAGTTGGAATTTCAAGCGACACTTGAATGTACTTGTATCCATGCCTGGTTGCTTTTTCTTTCCTGTATTTTTGAACTAACGGGTATTTTACCTTATAAGATTGTCTTTCAGAGTAGGATATAATGTTTTTGGTTTTTGGTTTTTGTTTTTTTTCCCATAGAGTCCTGCAGCTCTATAGCTTTTATAGGTGTTGTTCTGACAAACTACCGTAGCCCATGAAGGTATGGTACGGCGTGTGGGTATTTATGTGGTGGCCTTGTAGCATCAGCATATTCGGGGGGAATATACAACTTGATGTGGGGAAGAGGTATATTATCTGGGAAGGGTGATATGCCTGAAAAACATATTTGGAAAAGCTTTGTTATCTTTAGGAAAACCTCATGTAGAAACACTAGAAAAGCATCACGTCCCAAGGGCTTAGATGTGGCGCGGTTCTGGTTACAGCGTATTTTCCTTGTATATACTGGTCCATTAAGCTCAAACCAACCTCATAATTATGTGATTGTGACAAGATTAACTGGATGGACAATCCAAAAGTCCTCAAGGTCAACTGAGGGGCCCTCTATCCAATAATACTTTTTACTCTTCAGTTATTTTTAGGTTGGCTTGGTGAGAATGTGCTGTGCAGCTATGCAGGGATTATGAATGTTTTGTTCCAAGACCCATTTATGACTGTTGTGTGGGTTGAAATGTGCACAAGTTACCAAAACTAGGCACAAAGTAGGTGACCGATTTAAAAAAAAAAAAAAAAAAAGAACAGTTCTTATTTATAAGAGATTTTCAAAATACGGAAAAATGCAAAGATTCTAATGAACACCCATGTATCAACACCCAGAATTGATCATTGTTAACATTTTAACAAATTCTTTGTCTTTCCATTTAAGAAATAAAACACTGCAGATGAAGTTAAAGTCACCTAGATCTCCCCCTTAAATCCAGTCCAGACTGATTCAGAGGAAACCACTTTCATGCATTTAGTGTGTATCCTTCCAGAGTGTTTTGTTATACTTTTACATATACATATGTGTGTGTTTGTATATAATATATACGCATATGTTTATATATAGAGAGAGCTATGCTTTATAATATGAGTCTCTTTTACGTTACCTAAGTAGCATATAATCTAAACTAACTTTTCATTCAAAGCTCTGATTTTTAAATCCTTCTGTGTTGTGTAAGAGGACAGTTCATTTTTCTTAGCTGCTAGATAATATTCTACAGCATTTTTTTAAAGATTTATTTATTTATTTTAGAGAGAGAGAGTGTGGGGTTGGGGGGAAAGGAGGGAGAGTCTCAAGCAGACTCCATGCTGAACACAGAGCCCAACATGGGGTTCGATCTCACAACCCTGAGATCACGACCTGAGCCAAAACCTAGAGTTAAGACACTTAACCTACTACAACACCCAGGTGCCCTGAGAGATTCTTATACCTATCTCTGTTCACATGTGCAACAATTTCTCTAGCCTGTGATGTATAACTAGAAGTGGAATTGTAGTTATGTGGAGTTGAAAAGTATAACAATTAAAATTTAATAGGTATTATCAACATAAACTCCATAGGGATTACATTAATTTAGATTCCCTCTGTTGGAATGAACTATTCTACTCATCCACATTCTCACCAAGAATTGATACTTGTCTGATTTCCAATTTTTTTAATTTAAAAAGTGATTTGCTTTGCCTTGACTCCTAGTAAAGTCAAACATGATTTCATTTATTAGTCATTCAATTTTCCTCTCTGTGATATATGTTCAATTCCTAGACTGAGTGAATCTTAAAAGAAATTTAAAAACTAGTTTACCAAAAAAGCAATCATACTAAAATTTTGACATAAGTAGTTAATGTTTAAACTGGTATCTTAAAAATTTTTTTAAGATTTTATTTATTTATTTATTTATTTATTTGTCGGACAGAGAGAGCACAAGCAGGGGCAATGGCAGACAGAGGGAGAAGCAGGCTCCTCACTGAGCAAGGAACCGAATGTGGGACTTGATCCCAGGACCTTGGGATCATGACCTGAGCCCAAGGCAGACGCATAACTTACTGAGACACCCAGGTGTCCCTTAAAATATATATATTTTTAAAAATGTAATTTTTCAGGGCACCTGGGTGGCTCATTGGGTTAAAGCCTCTGCCTTAGGCTCAGGTCGTGATCTCAGGATCCTGGGATCGAGCCTAGAATCAGGCTTTCTGCTCAGTAGAGAGCCTGCTTCCTCCTCCTCCTCTCTCTCTCTGCCTGCCTGTCTGCCTACTTGTGATCTCTGTCTGTCAAATAAATAAAATCTTTTTAAAAAATGTACTTTTTCATTTTGTGCCTCAGGTGGAATAACCTGTTTTAGTTTTTCTTAATGTAAATAAAATAAGCTTCTTGATCATCAGCATTCAACCCAATGTCTGTCAAGTAAAAGGTGTTCAATAAATACCTGCAGGATGAACTTTTAAAGCCTCTGCCTTCAGCTGGGGTCATGATCCGGGGATCCTGGGATCGAGCCCCCAATTGGGCTCTCTGCTCAGCAGGGAGCCTGCTTCCTCCTCTCTCTCTGTCTGCCTCTCTGCCTACTTTGTGATCTCTGTCAAATAAATAAATAAAATCTTTAAAAAAAAAAATACACAGTCCACACTTCTCTCTCCTAATCACATTGTTTCTTGTAAAGACTTGGTGGCTCCACTTTTTAGGTTCGAAATCAAATGCTTCTAATACTAATGTTTTAGGCAAAGTGTCTTTTTTCAGAATTCAAATGTTGTTGACATGCAAGGTTACATTAGTGTCAGGTGTACAACACAGTGATTTGAAAAGTCTGTGTTATGCTGTGCTCACCACAAGCGTAGCTCTCATCTGTCACCAGACAACACATTACACTAACTATATTTCCTAACCAAGGTGACTTTTATCAGGGACTCACCACAAAAAGTCGACACAGAGGCTTTCGTGTCTTCCCTCTGATGTGTCCTGGCTTTGACTACAAATAAAACAAAGAACATTAATTGAGTGTAATAGCAACCCTGAGTTTTCACTGAGAAAGTAACACATAAGTATTCTTTTTTTTTTTTTAAAGATTTTATTTATTTATTTATTTGACACAGAGAGCGAGAGATCACAAGTAGGCAGAGAGGCAGGCAGAGAGAGAGGTGGAGGCAGTCTCCCTGCGGAGCAGAGAGACCGATGTGGGGCTCGATCCCAGGACCCTGGGATCACGACCCGAGCCGAAGGCAGAGGCCTAACCCACTGAGCCACCCAGGCGCCCCAACACATAAGTATTCTTAAAATATCAAGAAACTGCCCTCTCTTTCCCAGTTGATTTGAATTTTGTGCGAAGATACTTGTTGTAATAGGATTTTTTTTTTAAGTTTATAGTTTAATCACCTGGTGCTCATCACAACAAGTGTACTCCTTAACCCTCATCACCCATTTCACCTATCCCCCTTCCTACTGTCCTCACCTCCCCCCACCCCCTCCTGTCTGGTAACCATCACCCTGTTCTCTACAGTTGAGTCTCTTTCTTGGTTTGTCCCTCTCTCCTTTTCCATTTTGCTTGTGTTTCGTTTCTTAAATTCCACATATGAGTGCAAGCCTATGATATTTGTCTTTCTCTAACTTATTTAACTTAGCATTACACTCTTTAGCTCCATCAGTGTCGTTCCAAATGGCAAGATTTCGTTCTGTTTTATGGATGAATAATATTCCATTGCATATAGCATGTCTTTTTTTTTTTTTTTAAGATTTTATTTGTTCATTTGAAAGAGAGAGACAGAGAGAGCACAAGCAGGAGGAGACGGAGAAGCAGACTCCCCCCTGAGCTAGGAGCCTAATGTGGGGCTTGATCCCAGGACCTGGAGATCATGACCTGAGTCGAAGGCAGATGCCCAACCATCTGAGCCACTCAGGTGCCCAACAGCACGTCTTCTTTATCCATTAATCTAATGATGGACACTTGGGCTGTTTCCAGAGCTTGGTTATTTTTTTTTTTAAGATTTTATTTATTTATTTGACAGAGAGAGATCACAAGTAGGCAGAGAGACAGGCAAAGAGAGAGGGGGAAGCTGGCTCCCTGCTGAGCAGAGAGCCTGATATGGGGCTCGATCCCAGGACCCTGAGATCATGACCTGAGCTGAAGGCAGAGGCTTAACCCACTGGGTCACCCAGGCGCCCCCAGAGCTTGGTTTTTATAAATAATGCTGATATAAACATAGGGGTGCATGTACCCCTTTGAATTAGGATTTTTGTGTTATTTGGGAAAATACCCAGTAATGGAATTGGTGGATTGTAGGCTAGTTCTATTTTTAACTTTTTTCTTATAAGAACAAAACAGTGAAGTATCCCAGATAAGAAACTCCACACCTTGACCATTTTTGTCTTGCAATATGTGTTCTTGACTTGCTCTTTTATGTTGACACCCTTGCAGAATCAATAAGGTGGTCCTTATTAAACCTCTCTGTTTAGAAAATAGTTGGGGTTATAGGAAAGCTGAATCATCATATAGTTTTACAGTATCGCAAAATAATAAATACTAAAACAGCTTCTGTATAGTTCCTCAGTGGTTCTCATGGTGAAAGAGATGGGCTTCACAGCAAACTCAGGAGAAATGAAACAAAGTTATTCTCTTAAGGAAAGCAGCTGACAAAAATATCATGCCTTTTATGATATAGGGCCGCATTCTCACACTGGTATGCCAAGGACTGCTTCCTTGGTCAAATGGGATTAGGAGAAACATATTAATATATTAACATGGATATTAATTAATGCATTAACATTAATGTCAGCATAATAACCATTAAATATTACATCTAATATTTACTGATGGCACAGTTACCTTAATAAGATCTTAATAAAGCCTCTCAGGAGTTCTAGAGTAAAAAAAAAAAAAAAATCCCATTTTTACTTTTTTTTTTTTTAAGTAGGCTCCACAGGACTTAAACTCACAATCCTGAGATCAAGACCTGAGCTGAGATCAAGTCAGAGGCTTACCCGACTAAGCCATGGAGGCACCCTCCCATTTTTAACTATTTTTAACTCCACATTTTCCAAACTTTTTGACCCCAGAGTTCTTTTTAAAATGTAATATCCATACAACTAATGTTCTGCAGAATACTGGGAAACTCTGATATAAAAAACATAATTTATTATTTGATCTAAACAGTTATACATTTCATCAGTATATTTCATCAACAAATATTTCCTCTACTGGTGACTGATACCTACTAGAATGAGGTCCCAGAATGTCAGAGAAAGAGTTCTAGACCAAAATTCAGGACCTTTCCTCCCCTGTCTGCCTTTCTGCCCAACAAATGCCCTTCTATTTAGTCCTTACAAAATGGTAAGAAACTCTCTGACCTGAGACACTGCCCCCCTCTCACCCCAGTCAAACGTTAGGTTTGAAGACTACTGTATCTCAGTGTCTGGTAATCTGAATCAAATATCTGAGCTGCTTCTCCAGAGCTCCAGTGTTTACTGGAATTACCATCAGGCCTTACGAAAGTAAATGAGTATTCTGAATCACCCCAAATTAAACTGAGTTCTTATACAGTCTTCTCAATTGTGGTGAAAAACACACAGCATAAAATTTACCATTTTAACCATTTCTTGGTTTGCAGCCTAGTAGTGTTAAGGACATTCACTCTGTTGCACACTAGATCTCCAGAACCTTTTGACCTTATAAAACTGATATCTATACCCATTGAATAACAACTCCCTATTTCTCCCTCCCCTTCCCCAGCCCCTGACAACCACTGTTTTACTTTCTGTGTTTATGAATTTGACTACTTTAGATTCCTCATGGAAATGGAATCATACAATATTTTGTCTTCTTGTGACTGCCTTATTTCACTTAGCATAATGTCCTCAAGTACACAACAGGTTTTTCTTCTTCTTCTTCTTTTTTTTTTTTGAATAATAACAAAAAAATTATTTTTTTTACTCATAAAAATGGGGGGGCAGCTTTTTCCTGTCTTCAATACTTTTTTAAAATAATTTTTTAATTTTTTTTATAAACGTACAATGTATTACTAGCCCCAGGAGTACAGGTCTGTGAATCTCCAGGTTTACACACTTCACAGCACTCACCATAGCACATACCCTCCTCAATGTCCATAACCCCACCACCTTCTCCCTACCCCCACTTTTTTTCTTTTTTAAGACCAAATAATAGTCCATTGTATGTGCATCAAATTTTGTTCAGTCATTTATCCGTTGATAAACATTTGAGTTGCTTTCAGCACTTGGTTATTGTGAATAATGCTACAATGAAAACGGTGTGCAACTATCTCTTTGCGATCCTGCTTTCAGTTCTCTTGGATATATACGCATACCTAGAATGGCTGGTTCACATGATAATTCTATTTATTATTTTTTGCAGATCTCTATACTGTTCTTCACAGTGGCCACATCATTTACATTCGCACCAACAGTGCACAAGCATTCCCTTTTCTCCACATCCTCACAACATTTACTTTCTGGATTGTTTTTTTTTTTTAATCGTCTCATACAGATAGTTATTAGGTGTATTCTCATTGGCTTTT
This sequence comes from Lutra lutra, assembly GCF_902655055.1. Lineage (NCBI taxonomy): Eukaryota > Metazoa > Chordata > Mammalia > Carnivora > Mustelidae > Lutra > Lutra lutra. The sequence continues at coordinate 119,153,368 of NC_062281.1, read as the reverse complement.
TTTCTATGAAAAATATATAACAACCCTTCATTAATCCAAATATTTGATTACCTGGAACACATTCAAGTGGTCTCCAAAGAAAAATAAGCAGTTTCCCAGTATAAAAGGAAATCACTGTAAGAACCAAAAATACAAATACTCAATTAAGATAAACTACATTTAAAAATCCGAATGAAACAAGTGAGTCATTTTTGCAGTTGTTTGATCTCTTTTTTTTAAGATTTTATTTATTTATTTGACAGAGAGAGACACAGTGAGGGAGGGAACACAAGAAGGGGGAGTGGGAGAGGGAGAGGGAGAGCAGGCTTCCCCCCATGCAGGAAGCCTGATGCAGGGCTCAATCGAGGACCCTGGGATCATGACCTGAGCCTAAGGCAGACGCTTAACGACTGAGCCACCCAGGTGCCCCTGTTTGATCTTTTATATGATTAAGATGACAAGGATTTGAATCTGCTTTTACTCAGCTATTTGTTTAAATAATAGCATGGTAGACATTTGAACATTACAAACAATATTGTACACTGTATTCTGTTTAAATGATATTAAGCAGAGATTTTCAACTGTTTTTGAAATTTTATAGAAATAACCAAATTAGAATGAATGATATGTGTTTTCCTGATATGCAAGAGATTTCTGGGAAGTTTTCCTATCAATATTAGGAGGGTCTATAAAAATAATACTAGTGCTTTGAAACTTACAAAGTACCAGCAAGCATGTTATTTTATTTAATCTTCCTTTCTTTTATTCAATCCTCCTCTTGGGCTAAATATAATTACTGAAAAACTGTGGTACAAATTATCTGTCCAAAAACATATATACTAAGTGGTTAGCTGAAACTCTCAGCCAAGCGAGCTCTCTCTAAATCCCTACCTCTTTTCACTCCTCCATTAGAAAACATGGTTCTGGGGCGCCTGGGTGGCTCAGTGGGTTAAGCCGCTGCCTTCGGCTCAGGTCATGATCTCGGGGTCCTGGGATCGAGTCCTGCATCGGGCTCTCTGCTCAGCGAGAAGCCTGCTTCCCTCTCTCTCTCTCTCTGCCTTCCTCTCTGTCTACTTGTGATCTCTCTCTGTCAAGTAAATAAATAAAAAAAAAAAAAAGAAAGAAAACATGGTTCTATTTGGATTAGTTTAGTTTTGAAAATATTTTTTCACATCTTTTTGGGGCCACTAAATACACAGAATGCCTTTTTTATTTTTTTCAAGCAAGGGCCCAATTAATTACCTTTTGGACTTAGTCTCTGTGTGGGAAGTTAAAACAAACATGCAATGCCAATATAGCTCCTCCTTACGAAGAGTCGACACAAAAACAAGTTATTGCCAAACCTGCAGATGATGGGGTCAGCAGCGCACATCCACACGAGAGGCTTGGCTCATGGAAGAAGAAGGTTGTAGATGAGGACCAGGGCCAGGATCTCTCCACTCCCTTCCTGCCTACTATGCCTAGGATCTCCTTAGATCAGCAGAGGTGCCTTCCAAGTCTTCCAGAATTACTGAGGGTTTGTGCATATTTAGAAAAAGCGGCGACCACAGGTTCTGCTAGCAGTCTGCTGGATTGATTATCTTAGTTGTTGTTGGTGGTGGCAATGTTTTTCTATGCCAGCCTAGGCCTCTTTCTCTCATAAGAGAAAGAATCTAAAATTTAGATATTACATAAATAAATAAAATTCAGATGTTGAGTTGCTGATGGCAAATCATGATTTAACTGTACAGTTTTGAAATAAGACTCCCATGGTAGTTATAAATTCTTATACCTGGTTCATAGTAGATATAAAAAATATACATGTATGTATATACATCTATATTTATTTATAAGTTCGTGACAACATATAAATATCTGCTATAAAGTACACATATTATATATTATATAATTACATATAGATATAGATGTATCCCCTAGGAGCTAGGAATGTCTCCAAAATATGTTGAAAAACTTGAGAATTCTTATGAACTTTGGAAACATAAAATGAGAACAGTGGTTAAAAGCCTAGGCTTTGAAACCAGAATGATGTGAGCTTATATTTTTGTTCTACTATTTGCTAGCTGTATGAACTTGAGCATGCTGGTGAACCTAAGATGCCTTATCTGTAAGAGAGAAATAATAACATCTACCTTTTAGAATTCCTGTGAGAATTAAATATAGAATAATGACAGGCTTTACACACTTCCTGGCCGATAGAATGTGCAATACATTGTAACTATTATTAGCACAGAGCCTTGGGATCATTGCTCTTGGCATCAATTCCTATAGGATAATCCTATTAATGTTGAAAATGGAGGTGATTAAGTTGAATCTATAATGACACTCTGACATAACTTGGAATTACATATTTGAATAATCCTTAGGATCAGTTAGTTTATTTAACACTTGTCTCTAGGGTACAGGAAAATGTTAGTTATTTGAGCTTTCTAAATTTAGTATTCCAAACCAACAGAAACTTACTACTTATCCAAAGGAAATTTTGGTAAGATTTCCTATTAGTCAGAATTTTGCTTGTACGGAGTTGATCATTCTCACCTCTAGATGGACAGCAATATCCAAAGCTCTTTTGGTTGAAAGTTATAGAAATGCAACTCAAATTAGCTTAAGAAACAGGGAATGCATTGGCTCCAGCAAGTGGAAAGTTTAAGGGTTGATTTAGCTTCAGATGGTGCTAAATGTTGCCAGAGCTCTGGTTCCCTCCATGTGCTGGCCTCACTCTGCAGAGAGCCTCCTCTATGAAGCCTGGGGTGAGACGATAAGCTTAAGGCTTATGTGATTCTTTCAGCTTGACAGCACAGAGAAAAGGCGCTCCTCTCTCTCCTAGCAGCTATAAATTTTAGAGAAATAAATCTTAGAAAAGCTGCTTATGAGTTCAGAGTAGGTGGGGCACTGTGGTCATCTTACTAGGACCACATGGCCTCGGGATAGATTTCCAAATGAAAATCAAGATCTGATTCCTTTTTTTTTTTTTTAAGATTTTTATTTATTTATTTGCTATATAGAGAGACACAGAGAGAGAAGGAACACAAGCAGCGGAGAGGCAGAGGGAGAAGCAGGCTTCTTGCTGAGTAGGGAGCCTGATGTGGGGCCCCATCCCAGGACCCTGGGATCATGACCTGAGCCCAAGGCAGACGCTTAGTGGCTAAGCCCCCCAGGTGCCCCAAGATCTCTTTTCTGACAAAGAAGGATGGTCGAGTGAGTAGGTAAAGAACAGAGAGGCCCACAGCAGATAGTTTCAGTTGGATTGTCTGAAAACAAGGATCTCAACAAGGCCATCATGGCATTTATTAAAACATACACTATTTCATGGAACCACACAAAAATGTTTCAAAGGGCTTTAGGGTGGGATATTCTTGACTCACGCTTCTTCTTCATGCTAAGCTCCACATGTGGTAAACATCTGCACACACAAAAAAGAATTTGTTATCCTCATATGTTCTGCATCCTAAGCAATATAGTACATATGTAATTACATGAAAAAAAAGGAAATTATTTTTCCATATTGCAAAAGCAAATAAGACTATTAATAAATAATAATCATGTACAATTACATGAAAAACAAAAGAAAAAATTTCCCCATATTAAAAAGTCACATTGGGCAAGTAATAAATAATAGTCTAAAATTTAGCGAACAAAATAGGAACAAAAGAGTTAACATTCTATAACCAATTTACATAATACCAAAAATAAAACAAAAGGAAAACATTAGCATTACTTGCCTTAGCAAATGACTATTGAGTCCATTTTTCCAAGTGAAATGATTTTATTTGCAAGGGAAAATAAGTCATTCTGAACACACACACACAAAAATGCAAGAAGGAAAACTCTATTTTCCTTGTTTAGCCTCTATGGTGAAAATAACTTTTAAACTCCTGATTTCATCCTCCAAAATTTTGGTACACAAGTTCATAAAATACTGATGCCTCTCAAGTTAGAAGATTCTTGCTGAGACCTCACTTTGCTCTGCAAACGTGATCTCATCTTTCAGCTTGGTCATGTTCCAAATCCAGGAGTGAGGGCAAGTTTATGATCAGGGAGGAAGAAAAGGAAAATATTTACATAAGCCCCATAATACAACTTTTTTAAAAATCAGAAAGAGAGATCCACATTATATCTATAAAGTCTCTGATACATTCCAAATAGGGAATAGTCACAGAATATGGGGAAGAAGTTAGAAAAAAGCAGTCACCCTTTGTAATGGAAACATGAAAAAGAATGCGATGAGCCATCTAAAGATATCCACCCGAGAATGACATGCCCCAAATTTGACACCTTATTATCAATCTAATGTAGAGTGCCTTCTTAAACCATCAGGATAGCACATGAAGAAAATCTCATCTGGAAGGCATCATATTAAACATCAGCATATATAAAAACTGGTATGTTAGAAATGAAATATTGCAATGAGGAAAGTTTTTGCACTCATGATTTGAACATTAAGACTTTTTTTTGGTTATATCTCCAGAGCTCTTTTGAAGGAGAATGGACATTGTATGCCGTATCAAACATGGTAAGTAACTAGTTTCACTTTAAGAAAATCTAATTTTTCCTCTAATATTCTCAAAACATTTCCTAAGTTCTATCATGAGAGTTTCAGTACATTACCTGTACCATCCCAATTTACCAAAATATGGTATGATATAACCTTACCAACCTTTAGTGATGATGTCTATACAACCAGATACGAAAATAAATAATACAGTAATAATACAATTAAGATAGATATTTATTTTACTGTGTATAATTTTATGTTAGATTTAGGTTTAAATTGTGGAGTTTCTTCTCTTAACCTTCTAATTTCATTGTAAATTCCCTTTAATTTTTTTATTTAGATTTTTTTTTTTTTTGAGAGAGAGAGAGCGTGGGGGGAGTGCTCAGAGGGAGAGGAGTGAGAGAATTCCAAGCAGACTCCCTGCTGAGCACGAAGCCCAGTTGCTGGGCTCCATCTCACAACCCTGAGATCATGACCTGAGCAGAAATCATGAGTCTGAAGGTTAACCAACTGAGCCATCCAGGAGCCCCTATTTAAATTTTTAAATCCATTTAGATTTGGATTAAGATTCACTCTGTTGTAGCCTTCTCTTTTCACTTCCACTTTCCTGCAAAGTATGCCTTCGTGTCCCCTGCTTTGCCTAGCAGAGAGCCATTTATACACCAGATGTTCAGAAAGTATTCCTCAAATGAATGACTAAAAAGCCCTGAAAAGTGAAGATACAGTTCCCAACCAGTATTTTTAGCCAGCATTTATGTGGCCAACTTCCATCTTGCTGAACTAGTGTGAGGAAACCATGCTTTTTGTTCTTTCACTGGTGCATTTAGGAAATGCTCATGGCTCAGAGAACCACTGCTTTCTGTTTCCTTCTGGGAAAACCCACTGCAGACCCTCACCCCACCGCCCCAACTTACAACAGTGAGACTGCAGTTGACGTTTCCTTCTTTAGGTCCCCTTGAGTTAGATCAGTGAATCCAAGGGGCAAGAGAGGGGCAGCCCACTTCAGTGTGCATCCTACTGGGGACCTTGCTGGTAGGGAAAACGTTGTCTCAGCACCTGTGATGTTGTCCTGGGTTAAACCATGCTCCCTCATTTGCCCTTCTCCCTCCACACCCCTTACCACTTCCTTTTGATGACATTTATTGAAGAAATGGGCTAGAAGTCTGGGCTCTGGCACGCAACACTCTCAAGTTTGAATTCTGATCTACCAACTGTGACCATAAACCTTCGTGTCCTCAGCTGTGAGACAGGGTTAGTAATTGTTGCTGTGAACATTAAATGATACATTCCATGGAAAGTACCGAGCACAGTAAGTTCTTCATTAGTTATGTTACTTATCATTAGAACCTGTCAGACCCTAATTTAAATGTTGATTATTATCTATATTTTGGATTCAAAAGGCAATCTAAATGTAAAGTCAGTTCTTATTCTCTGATTCAGAACACATCACTGACAAAGTTCTAAGTTTAAGATAAAGGGACTAATGAGATCAAAAGGTAACAAATAAAATGTCAAAATCTATTAACAGCTCGGCCACTAACTAACTCGATGATCTTAAACTTTTGGCCCTCCTTTGTAAGACACAGATAAAAGCATAATTTTCTAAGGAGATGTATACAAATTTAATCACAGAGAAAGCAACCACTTATATATGGTAAATTCTGAGGTACCATGATGAACTTTCATACTTTTTTAAATCAAGAAAAATAATATATCATGATATATTTATTCCATAGGTGTTCGTATTTTTTTTTAAAGATCTATTTATTTATTTTGAGGACAGAGAGTGTATGAGTGGGAGAGGGATGGGTTAGAAGGAGAGGGAGAGAGAATCTCAAGCAGACTCCCCCTGAGCCAGAAGTCTGGCACAGGGCTCGTCGGTCCCACAACCCCGAGATCATGATTTGAGCCAAAACCAAGATTTGGACATTTAACCAACTGGGCCCTCCAGTCGCCCTTCCACAGGTGTTCTTGAACTCAATCTATCATGAAGATCTAGAGAATATTTTGCCAGCATGTGATTTATTCTTGATTGAGATATGGTTAAATGTAAAGCATTTCACTCCCATCAACCAGAATAAAAAGCTCCCCGAGGCCATCTCTTTAGTTCACTCCTCAACACCGCAAGCAGTGCCTGACACGTGAGAAGCCCAATCAGTGAACAAAAAGGATGGTGGAACCTGGTTCTTCACTAATGCATCAGATTGCCTAATGTTTAAGAAGTTGTTGGTTGTTGGGTAACTTTCCATTTCTAAGCATTCTCTTCAATCCTTAGAGGGTTCATGTCTCTGTAATACCTAGTCATACCGGCAAGATCTTGTCAAGTCTTGGGTTTTTTGCTTGTTCATTTCATACACGTATGTTACGTACAGATTATAGTGCAATTTTAACAATAACAAGAAAAAAATGAGGATTTCAGGTTTTTAAAGGTCAAAATCACTAATGAAAAAAAACTTTTTGTTAAAATAAACCGTGTTGACGTTTCTTTTTACCAAGGTACCTTCTTGTTTGGGCAGTGCAGTACAATACCCATATGTCACAAGGCGGCTAACATCAGAATCCTCTTTTGTTTGAAATAAACTCTACTCACAGATTCATATCTAAGACAAGACATCTTGTTTTTCTGTTCAGGCAACTACTAATAAGCGGCCTGTTTTTTTATGCTCCAAACACTTTAAATAGACCCCAAACAATGACATCTGTGAAACTGGAATGAAGCTTTGAAAAATATGAATAATAAAGACCATTATGATAAAAGATTAGCTGTAGTAAGCATTCAATATTTTTTCTGCACACTTTTATGTTTTTATGAGCCTAGGTGACTCAGTCGGATGAGTGTCCGACTCTTGGTTTTGGCTTAGGTCGTGATCTCGGGATTGTGAGATTGAGCTCCCCGTGGGGCTCCCCCTCAGTGAGGAGTCCGCTTGGGGTTCTCTCTCTTTCCCTCTGCCCCTCCCCCGACTCTTACACACACGCTCTTTCTCTCAGTAAATGCATCCTTAATAAAATAAAACAAGATAAAAGAGAATGAAATAAAAGCCCTCTACTCAAGAGGCACCTGGGTGGCTCAGATGTGTAAGCGACCGACTGGATCTCAGCTCAGGTCTTGATCTCAGGGTCCGAAGTTCAATACCCATGTGAAAAAAATTAAATAAATAAAAATTAAAAATAAAAGTAGTCTATTCAAAACACTTCTTGTTTTAAGTTTGCCCACCCCAAATGTCAATTAAAACAAAAAAGTAAGTACTTTCATTTATTTATATTTCTACATCTATAGGTACCTAGAAATACCTAGAAAATACAGCATCCTTATACAGCATTAATTTTTAGAGGAAAGAAATATGTTCACAGTGGAATGTCTCTGATGTTTACATTAAATGAGTATAGATACTAATCTTTCAAAGTCTGAAGACTTCCTTTCTGTCCTAGATAAAGAAGAGTCCTCTGATTTAGTATTTAGTTTGTTCATTAACCATCATAGCTCTGCATTAAAAAAAAAGCCCAATTTATTTTATAAGGTTAAATTGCTGAGTCCTATTTACTTAAAATATGGTAGAAGCATGAACAAATCATAGAAAATACATTTTAGTGATCAAAATACAAAAGATTAAAAACATATTCTGTCTACGTTAATAAAACGTTCAAAGGGATCGCAACCAATTCTGTCAGTCTCAGAAGTTCCTGTTTTGGCAGTTAAAAGAGAAGAACATGAAACATTTTGTGAATTTTTTTCTTTGTGGATAATTAAATACAAGCCATGAGAAAACAAATGTACAGATGTACACCATATTTTCATCACTCTGAAGACTACAGTCATGTATTGGTAACGCAATATTCAAAAGAAACAACATTTGAACTATGAGACATGTTACTGGCTCTTCTCCTAAATTAATGTTTTTTTGGTAATTTTATCAAGTTTAGCCCCTGTGTTCTCCTTTTTATTTGAAGTAACTGAGTTTGGTTATCATCTTTCTTCTTCTAGGGAAGCCACCTACCATCAAATAACCAAGCACATTATTAAGGTAGGAGTGTAGGGGTGAGGGTTGGCTCTGTATGGGGGCACGGACATTGCCCTTCCCTGGGCTTTCTCTTCATTCATAAATGACAGTCACAGAGAAATCAGTCCTGCTGGTTGCTATCACAAAAGCAACATCATTTCTCCTGGAGTCGGCAAGAATCTGTCTCCTTCTAGTGGATGTGGGAATTGATGTTCCTAAGTGGAAACTGATAGGTAACATTATACACACACACACACACACACACACACACACGCATATACATGTGTATATGCATACATATGTAAATGTATGTATATATATATACACACACTGCAAATATATATGTAACAAATAAATATATAACAAATATATGTATATATCTCTTAAAACTATCATAAGGACTAGGCAGAAAAAGTATACAGTGCCATAAGGCTGAGAAAATAGGGAGACTTTGATATGGGGGAAGAGGGGATGTGAGGATAGCTTCCCTAATGAAGTGTATGTACTGGGGGTGGGGAGTGGGGCTGGGAAGATGGGAGGAGGGAAAGTATTCCAGACTCAGGGAGAAGGGGTGGGGGGTTGGGGAACTGGAGAAACCGAGTGAACGTCAGTGCAGCTGGATCTCAGCTGCGAAGCTGGTAGGGATGAAAGAGGAGATGAAGCCAGAAACATGGGCAATAGTTAGGTCAGGAAAAGCTTTATCGTTTTTTATCCAAGGAGCAGTGGGAAGACACTGAAGGGTAGAGAAGCATGTTTGCACATGCTGAAATGCTCACTCTGGCAACAGGGCTAGAGCAGAAGGGTCTGGGGCAGGTGGAGGGATGCGAGGAGTCTGGCTAGGTGTCGGGGAACCTTGCAGTGTTTCTGCCGCAGGAGAGTCATAGTGGCGCTCGTGCTGAAATGAGGACAGGAGTGGAGGCAACAAGAGAAGGTAATATCCACAGACCAGTGAAAGTTACCATCACCTGGGAGAAAGCGGAAACTTCAGAACAGCCCTTAAAATGCTGCAAATTCCATGCAATAGGTTTTCTCTCACAATAATGGAAAGCCAGCTGCTGTGTGTCACTAGTGTTTCCTCCTAGTTTCTTCTCATTCTGAGGAGTCTGTCAGCTCAGAGTCCATCAGCTGTACCCAGAGGGCAAGGGAAGGAAATCTGATGGGGAGAGAAGGCTACAGCAGAGAAGGGAGGAATCTGAGGGGCAATGGAGAGCCATAGACACATCTTTTCGGGGACTATCATTCAATATCATTCGAATTTCTGCAATGGCTCCCTAGCAGCACTGGTCTCCTGCTTCTACTCTTGGCCCCTTCCTCCACAGCTCATTCCCTATGAAGTAGCATAAATATATATATATATATATATATATATATATATAAAATCAGACCGTAGGACTCACCTGCTTAAAAACTTCCAATGCACTTAGGACTCCCTTTGCACTTAGTACAAAATCCAGCATTGTCCAGTCCCTGCTCCCTTCCCCAGTCATTCCTCCATGTCCTTCTACTAACAGTGTTTCTAGCCATGCAGGCCTTTCTCTACTTGGTCAGAGAGGCTGTCGCTCCTGGCTGCCCTTTAACACAGCACCCTGTCCATGACTTCCATAGCATTTCTCCATCTGCAATTCATTTACTGGTTTAGTAGCCATCTCTTCACACTAGATGGAACCTCAAGAGGGAAGAACCAAGCCCCTCTTATTCAGCACTACCTATCTAGAGATTGGCTAAGCACATGGTAGGTGCCCAATAAACAATTTGTTAAACAAATGATTGAGTAGTTAATGGTTCCCACTGCTTATAGAATTAAGAATGAAACTTGGCTGGTATTTCAGGTCCTTGGTCTCTAGTTCCCCCCCACACCTCCAGTGCCTATTCTGCCTCATCTATCACTTCTTAGTGGGAAGTGTGGGAAGACAGAATTCCATCTTCTTACTGTCCCACTTTGATTCATGCTGTTTTCTCCTTCAGGAATATCTTTTCCCTTCATCTGCTTACTACATCTTGCTTGTTTTTCTAGCCCAGTTGAAATCTCTCCTCCTCCAGGAAGCCCTCCTGACGTCACCTCTACCTACATTATTCTCTCCCATCTTTGTTCTCTTCTAACTGCTTTGTACCACAATTTCAGGGTTTCACATGATTCTCACTTATGCCTCCAACTGGACTAAAAGAACAACCCTCTGTTTTACACTTCTTCAAACTGACATAGGAATTGAGACCATGCCATGCCAGAAGCCAGCCAGCTACTGGCTATTTCCTAGTCTCAGTTCTCTCCACAACTAGTCATGTGACCTGGGATACTTCACCTCACCTCTCAGTTTATTTTCTTCCTGTGTAAAATAAGGTGTTGGACCGTGTTATTTAAAGCCTACTTGGGGTGCCTGGTGGCTCAGTCGGGTAAGCGTCTGCCTGTGGATTGGGTCTTGATCTCAGGGTCCTGGGATGGAATCCCATGTGGGCTCTATGCTCAGCGGGGTGTCTGCTTCCCCCTCTGCCAGCTGCTCCCCCTGCTTGTGCTTGATCTCTATCTCTCTGACAAATAAATATATAAAATATTTTTTAAAAAGCCTCCTTTAGTTTTAAGATGCCAAGATTTTATTATTCCATTTTTAACAAATCCGCTTCAGAAGTAGATGTAGAAATTAAGTTAGTTATTACATAAGGAACGCAGAAAAGTGCTGGACCCTGAGAAAGCCCTCAATACATGAGTTGCTGGTTCATTTTTTTTTTTCCCCAGCAGAAAAATGAAGGTCTGGCAATCTGAATAAAGTAACCCAAGTCAACAGCTAGTAATGACAAAGCCCACAACCTCCAATTTAAAAAAACAAACCCGGCTTTCCCCCTGCCTCTGGGATAATCACAATTACCCTACATATACCTTACATACAGGGATTTTAGTTTATAAACCTTTTCATAATCATCTCATTTCACCTGTGTACCAACCCCATGAGGCATGTATTATCACACTTAGTTTTCACACAGGACAGTGAAGTTCAGAGGAGACAAATCACTTGCCGAAGGTCACACAACCATCAAGTAGGTAAATGAGGACCACATCCCAGAATGGAGCCACCAAGCCCAAGTTGTCTCTAATATGCCACACTACACTGCAGCAAGGTAAAATTAATGAAGTGAACTTTGTTATATAATGTTCTTTTCTTTTCTTTTTTTTTTTTATTTTATTTTGAAATAGGCTCCATACCTGGTCTATAGCCCAATGCAGGGCTTGAACTCACAACCCTGAAATCAAGACCTGAGTTAAGATCAAGAGTCCTATGCTTAACTGACAGAGCCACCTGGCGCCCTGAAGATTTTATTTGATTTTTTTAAGCCATCTCTGCGACCAACATGGGGCTAGAACTCACAACCCCAAGACCAAGGGTTGCAGGCTCCACCAACTGAGCCAGCCAGGCGTCCGTGTTCAATTACGTTTCTGCCAATAAAAATCCAAGCAAAAAATACACCAATAGGTTGTTTACAATAAACCTAGAAAACCTCAGAGCAATTATTTGATGGATTTAAGTGACAGTTTCTGCTCTTCCACCCCAGTGCTCTTCCAGATCCACCCAAGGCTCAGTGCACGTGCGGTTCTCATTAATACTAATGTGGATCGCACACGCCAGAGCTTCACATAAAACACACCTGAAAGCACTCAACCATTTAAGAGGCAGACACTTCCAAGAGTCCGGCACAAGTAGTCATGTGACCAGGCACCCTGATAGCCACTGAGACTGTCTGCTGATATAGTATGGAAGCTTTGTAACTCAAGCTGTTTCTCCCCCTAAACATCTTTTAAGTTTGGGAGGATCCATAAGGGGTGCCTGTGTGGCTCAGTGGGTTAAGCCACTGCCTTCGGCTCAGGTCATGATCCCAGGTCCTGGGTTCTGAGCCCCGCATCGGGCTTTCTGCTCAGCAGGGAGCCTGCTTCCTCCTCTCTCTCTGCCTGCCTCTCTGCCTACTTGTGATTTCTCTCTGTCAAATAAATAAATAAAATCTTTAAAAAAAAAAAAAGATGCATTTCAGGATCTACCCCAAGTAAAAAGTGAAGGTTGGCAAGATTTTATGGCTTGTTTACTTTTTTAAAAAGTAAACAAAATACAAAAAGGATTTGCATTTTCAGACGTTTCACCAGGGCAAGTTTAGAGTAAAGAGCAATTCCAGGAAGGTCACCTTCCCAGTTTGAGTGAAACTGTGAGAAGAGGCCTGGATTCCAAGACCCAGGACACAGGTTCTAGTTCAAGCTCTGCTGTTGACACCGACAGATCCCTTAAACTCAAGCACCAGTTTCCCTGCTCAAAAAAGAAAACAGATTGGGGCTGCCTGGGTGGCTCAGTGGGTTAAGCCTTTGCCTTCAGCTCAGGTCCTGATCTCAGGGTTCATGGGATCGAGTCCCTCATCGGGCTCTCTGCTAGGCAGGGAGCTTGCTTCCTCCTCTCTCTCTCTCTCTCTGCTTGTGATCTCTCTCTCTGTCAAATAAATAAAATCTTAAAAAAAAAAAGATGAAAAATAAATAGAAAATATACCTGTTGTCCCTACTTCACAGGGGCACCATGAGATACTGTTTGTGAAAGTATTTACCTCCGTAAGGGATTAATATTACTGCTCCCAAAAGGTGAACCTGAGAAAAAGGCCTCCATTTGCAAAGTATGTGTGTATATTCTGCCACCTAGTGGCCAAATAAAGAAATTATTTTAATTTTGCTCCTAATACTAAGATTACATTAGTGGAATGAAACTTGTTTATATTTTTAGAAACTTTGAAACAATGTATCAAATTTTTCATCAACGTTTACTGATTCTATCAATTTTATATCACCGAGGCAGAAAAAAAACAGTAATCAGATACAGAATGACATAACTAATTTACTTGAACTAAAATTTATGACCTGTCCGACATTACATTTTTTCATGTCATATCTTCCCCCACCCCCAGCATATAGTCATTTACCGTGAGAATAGTTATCAGGTGCTACTTTGCCAGGGCTACAGAAGGCAACCAACCAAAGTTCCTGCTTGTAATGGTGTTTTTATCAGAGACAATCAGTGGATATGTATAAAATACTGTTAATTGATAATGAGTTCTGTGAAAAGAAATAAAGCAAAGTAGGGAGAATGGAGAGTGATGGGCAAGGCAGTACCTGTTCTACTTCAGATAGGGTTATCAGGAAAAGTCTCTCAATAAGAAACCTAAAGGAGGTGAAAGAGGAAACCATGCTGAAATTGGGGGGTGGGGGCAAGAGTCTTTCAGTCTGAAGGAACAGAAGGTGCAAAATCCTGAAGGTGGAATAAGTTTGATGTGATTGAAAAACAGCAAGGAGGCCAGTGGGGCAAAGGGGGTGGTAGGTGAAAGGCCAGAGAGGTGGTCCCCAAGTTGGTACAGGCCGTGGTTAGGAATTCACACTTGGCACTGGTATCCCTTGAGTTCGATGGGAAGGCACTGGAGGGTTTTGAGTAGTGGAATGACCTAACCATCCCGAGTAACTCTCTGACAAACAAAATAAAATACCAAATAACCTGACAGGCAAGTTTAATGGAATGCCTGGGGAGAAATGGTTCCCATAAGAACATAAATTTCTCAAAACGTTTATAAAAACAGCTTTTTTTTTTTTTTTAAACAGCTCTTTTAAGGGAACTCACAGGGGATAGGTTATAGAAGAAGAATGCATAGCATCTTCACACTGAAATGAGTCAGGAAAGCCAAACCATTTTTACTCAGGATTATCTTAAAAAAAAAAAAAAAAAAGCTTTGGTAACAATGGTGCATAAATTCTAAAGACTCTCTTCAATGCAGAAGATAAATATTTACTGACTATCCATTACTGGCAGGTCATCTGGCAAGTTCAGTTTGGATGACAATACAGGACTCTAACCTTAAAAGCACTTACAAAATATCTGAGGAGGTAAAACACATGCACATAAAAGACAACGCCAAGCAGCATATAAATGCCAAAGGGGAGTTTGTGCCAAGGCTACAGTTTATGGGAGAAAGGGACACATGTCACGCAGGAACTGAGGGAGGGAAAATAGGGCAGCGGCGGGATCTAGGAGAGGTGGCCTGGGGTTAGGACAAAATCCTAAGAAAGTCAAGAAGCTACACCTGGGATTAAAGTCTCACAGAATTTTAGAACTGGAAGAAATTCATCACAAGAAAAGAAAATTCCGTATCTATGTATGGTGATGGATGTTAACTAGACTTATTATGGGGATCATTTTGCAATATAAAGACTTGGTCACTGACCTATGAATGATGGTTCGATTATGATTTTTCAATGGTATAAAAGAGATATGTAGGAAACACACTTCGAAATTTGAATTGTGATCCTTTCCCAGGCTAGTGTTACATAGTACAATGGTCTCTCGTGATGCTGGGCAGGGTCACAGCTCTCAGTCAGCCACATGATCATGAGGGTTCACAACCAATACACCTACAACTATACTGTACCCATACAACCATCCTGGTCTTCACTTTCAGTACAGTAGTGAGTCAGTTACATAAGATATTTGACACTTACATTATAAAACAGGTTTTGTGTTAGATGATATTGCCCAACTATAGGCTGATGTAAGTGTTCCGAGCACATGTAAGGTGGGCTAAGCTAAGCTATGATGTTTACCAGGTTAGGTGTATTCAACACATTTTGACTTACAATATTTTCAACTTAGGATGGGTTTATTTGGATATCATCCCATCCTAAGGTGAAGAAGATCTATATGCAAATATTGAATCACTATATTATACACCTGAAACTAAAATAATGTTATGTCATATTATGCTATATTGAGGTGTCAATCACACCTCAATAAGAAAGACAAGAAAACTGGAAATAATTTAATCTATCACTGTTATTTTAAGAAAGACAAGAAAACTGGAAATAATTTAATCTATCGCTGTTATTTTACAAAAGAGGAAAATCAGATCAAGACCCTACTGGTTAGGGGCGCCTGGGTGGCTCAGATGGTTGGGCATCTGCCTTTGGCTCAGGTTGTTATCTCCAGCTCCTGGGATCGAGCCCCACATCAAGCCCTGCATTGGACCCTACTGGTTAGTGACAGATCTGGACCTAGAACTAAGGCTGTTGAGGGTCAGTCCATTGCTTTTGCAATCACCACCAAGAAAATGACAGCAAGCTTATGGAATTCTTAAAATTACAAACCAAGGTTGGAATGGAGCCTCATTGGACCACAGAGAACATGGCCAGTGTGGTGGTTAGAAGGATACAGACCTAGGAGCTAAGTGGTCAGCAAGGTGGAAAGAAGTAATTAGATGTAGCATAATGGAAAATACATATTGGTCCCTGCCACTGGTTCCTTGCACAGAGTCCCTGATACCCTTTTAATTTCCCAAGTGATAAGAGAACTAGGAGCATCTTTTGTTCTAATATCTGGTCTTTGACCCTGGTTCCTGACACAGGGCTCCTGAAAACCTTGTAATTTCCTGGGTGATAGGAGTGTCTTTTGTTCCAAGGAGGTGACTCTGGGTGTGCTCCTGGATGATAGCTGGACACTGGAAAGACGAGACATGATTAGAATCTTGGAACTTTCAGCCCACCCTCCATTCTCTTAGAGAAGGGCCGAAAATGGAGTTAATGATCAGTCATGCCTATGGATGAAGCCTCCATAAAAATCTCCAAAGTAGGGACGCATGGGTGGCTCAATTGGTTCAGCATCCAACTCTTAATCTCAACTCAGGTCTCAATCTCAAGGTTGTGAGTTCAATCCCTGTGTTGGTTTCCATGCTGGGCATGGAGCCTACATTAAAAATAAATAAAGAAAATAAATCCCCAAAGTATGGGGTTCAGGGAACTTCCAGACTGGTGAACACATGAGGTGCTGGGGGAGTGGCATGCCTGGACAGGGTACGGAAGCTCACCACCCCTTACCACACACCTTGCCCTGTGCATCTTTTCCATCTGTATCCTTTATCCCAATTCTTTTATAATAAACCAGGAAATATAAGTAAACTGTTTCCCTGAGTTCCGTGAGCCACTCTCGCAAATTAGTCACCCCCGAAGACGGGTTTGTGGGATCCTTTGATTTACTGCCGGTCTGTCGGAAGCACAGAAAACAACCTGAGCTTGTGACTAGCATCTGACGGAGGGGTCGTGCTGAGGGTTGGGGAGAGTCTTGTAGGACTGAGCCTGTAACCTGTGGAATCTGATGCTGTCACCAAGATAGACATCAGAATCAGAATTGAGTTAAAGTCTCAGACAGCTTGCTGGTCAGCTCCGCTAGGCCTCAGGGAATTACCAATCAGTGATTAGAGGCATTAGAAAGGTGGGCCTAACACTGGGCAGGGATGAGAAATCCTTACCCTGCAAATCTGAATAGGAGACTCACAGAGACTGATGTCGAGAATTTATACTCTTACAAGAGGTGGAGGGGAGCACAGGGCCATGTCCATGAGAAATCACAGGGGAGGGGAAGGGAAGGATATAAACTGATATGTTTTGGGCTGTTTCTTTCTCTTTAAAAGACACCCCAGTCTTGTTTTGGTCAGATACAACTCCTACCTGGATAGTGCTGGCAAATGAAAGATGGAACTACACTATCTGGGAATATGGAGATGGGTCATCTTCTTCATACTTAATAAAGTATACCTGTCACTTTTGTTCTAGAAAGACTTTTTTTTAGTTTTATTGAGACGTAATTGACATACGACACTGTATAAGTTTCAAGTGTACAACATAATGATTTGATATATATATTTTTATAATATATTTTTAGATCTATATAGTTAAATATATGGCAAAATGATTATCACAGTAAATTTAATTAGCATCCATCACCTCACATAGTTATAATTTTTTTTTTCTGGTGGTGAAAACTTCTAAAATCCCCTCTTAGCAATTTTTAAACCAAAAGAAATTTTTAAAAAATATTTTATTTATTCATTTGACAGAGATCACAAGTAGGCAGAGAGGCAGGTGGAGAGAGAGAGGAGGAAGCAGGCTCCCTGCAGAGCAGAGAGCGGGGCTCGATCCCACAACCCCGGGATCATGACCTGAGTCGAAGGCAGAGGCTTTAACACACTGAGCCACCCAGGTGCCTAACCAAAAGAAATTTTTAATGTAAGTTTCCAGTCAATCTTCCAATCCTACTAAGATTACTAGAGAGATCCCACTCTGAAAGAGAAGGGAATATCTGGCTTTTCCCATAGACCAAGAGAGAAGGCCACTTGGTCTGGCAAAGAAGGCAGGCTCCCATGAGCTAGTCACGCCCCTGTCTTCCCCATTGTGGAAGGAAGTCACACCCAAGAGAGGCAGGAGGGGAAGCTGAGCAGAGAGCCAAATCTTGTTTGTTTATCTGTTCATTTGTTAATTAATTTATTTTTAATTTTTTTCAGCGTTCCAACATTCATTGTTTATGCACCACACCCAGTACGCCATGCAATACATGCCCTCCATAATACTCACCACCCAACCCCCTACCCCTCTCCCCTCCAAAACCCTCAGTTTGTTTCTGAGTCCACAATGTCTCGTGGTTCATGTCCCCCTCCGATTTCCCCCAACTCACTTCTCCTCTCCTTCTCCCAATGTCCTCCATGTTATTTCTTATGCTCCACAAGTAAGTGAAACCATAGGATAATTGACTGTCTCTGCTTGACTTACTTCATTCAGCATAATCTCTTCCAGTCCCGTCCATGTTGATACAAAAGTTGGTATTCATCCTTTCTGATGGAGGCATAATACCCATTGTGTATATGGACCACATCTTCTTTATCCATTTGTCTGTTGAAGGGCATCTTGGCTCTTTCCACACTTTGGCGATGGCGACTGTGGCCATTGCTGCTGTGAACCTTGGGATACAGATGGCTCTTCTTTTCACTACATCTGTATCTTTGGGGTAAATACCCAGCAGTGCAATTGCAGGGTCATAGGGTAGCTCTATTTTTAATTTCTTAAGGAATCTCCACACTGTTCTCCAAATTGGCTGCACGAATTGCATTCCCACCAACAGTGTAAGAGGGTTCCCCTGTCTCCACATCCTCTCCAACACTTGTTGTTAACTGTCTTGTTGATTTTGGCCATTCTAACTGGTGTAAGGTGGTATCTTAATGTGGTTTTGATTTGAATCTCCCTGAGCTAGTGATGATGAACATTTTTTCATGTGTCTGTTAGCCATTTGTATGTCTTCTTTGGAGAAGTGTCTGTTTATGTCTTCTGCCCATTTTTTGACATGATTATCTGTTTCATGTGTGTTGAGTTTGAGTTCTTTATAGATCTTGACTATCAGCCCTTTGTGTGTAGTGTCATTTGCGAATACCTTCTCCCATTCTGTGGGTTGCAACTTTGTTTTGTTGACTGTTTGCTTTGCTGTGCAGAAGCTTTTGATCTTGATGAAGTCCCAAAAGTTCAGTTTCACTTTTGTTTCATTTGCCTTTGGAGACATATCTTGAAAGAAGTTGCTGTGGCCGATGTTGAAGAGGTTACTGCCAATGTTCTCCTCTAGGATTTTGATAGATTCCTGCCTCACGTTGAGGTCTTTTATCCATTCTGAGCTCATCTTTGTGTATGGTGTAAGAGAATGGTTGAGTTTCATTCTTCTACACATAGCTGTCCAATTTTCCCAGCAACATTTATTGAAGAGACTCTTTTTTCCACTGTATATTTTTTCCTGCTTTGTCAAAGATTATTTGATCATAGAGTTGAGGGTGCATATCTGGGCTTTCTGCTCTGTTCCACTGGTCTATGTGTCTGTTTTTGTGCCAGTACCATGCTGTCTTGGTGATCACAGCTTTGTAGTAAAACTTGAAATCAGGCAACATGATGCCTCCAGTTTTATTTTTCTTTTTTAACATTTCCTTAGCAATTCAGGGTCTCTTCTGGTTCCATACAAATTTTAGGATTGTTTGTTCCAGCTCTTTGAAAAATGCTGGTGGAATTTTGATCTGGATGGCACTGAAAGTATAGATTGCTCTAGGAAGTATAGACATTTTAACAATGTTTATTCTTCCAATCTGTGAGCATGGAATGCTCTTCCATCTTTTTGTGTCTTCTTCAATTTCTTTCATTTAACAGAGAGAGAGAATAAGCAGGGGGAGTGGGGGAACCAGGCACCCTGCTGAGCCTGACTTGCGGGGGGGGGGGGGGGTATGGACTCGGTCCCAGGACCCTGGAATCATGACCTGAGCTGAAGGCAGACGCTTAAATGACTGAGCCATCCAGGCACCCCAGCAGAGAGCCAAATCTTATCCTTACCAGAAAAGAGAAAGAATCAAGGCCAATTATGTCCACTTCCTTTTCTTTTCACTTCTCTACTTTTCCATCATCTTCATTTGTTAAACAATACTGAACTCACACCAAGCAGACTTGTTAGGTATTGCAGGAGATGCAAAAATGAATGAGACATAGGTCCTGCTCTGAGTCTGATGGGGACAAGGGGAGACAATATTCATGGCAAATATCTTAAACATGAAGAGAGTAAGGACTTTGAGAGAGCACTAAATGTTTAATGCAGTAGTTGTTTAATGTGAATTCTATAAATGGGGGACATTCTGTCTTGTTTATGAGCTGCTCCCTGGTCCTTGAAAACATTAAATAAAAAAAAATGAATGAATGAGAAAACTGGAAAAGTAGATGAAATACTGAAGAGCCTTGGATAGCAAGATAAATTACGCTTTCATTATTTTTGTTTATTTAGAGAATGTCAAGTGCAGAGACTCCTGGGTGGCTCAAATGGTTAAGCATCTGCCTTCGGCTTAGGTCATGATCCCAGGGTCCTGGGATGGAGCCCCGCATTGGGTTCCCTGCTCAGTGGGAAGCCTGCTTCTACCTCTGCCTGTGGCTCTCCCTGCTTGTGTTCTGTCAAATAAATAAAAATCTTTAAAAAAAAAAAAGAAAACTTTTTTTTTTTTAAAGATTTTTATTTATTTGACAGATCACAAGTAGGCAGAGAGGCAGGCAGAGAGAGAGAGAGGAGGAGGAGGCAGGCTCCCCGCTGAGCAGAGAGCCCGATGTGAGGCTCGATCCCAGGACCCTGGGATCATGACCCGAGCCGAAGGCAGAGGCCCTAACCACTGAGCCACCCAGGCGCCCCCCCGCCCCCGCAAAAAAAAAAGTTTTCTATAGAGTTTTGGAGGATGGAAATGAAAACCGCAGCCTCCCAGTCTCCGTCCCAGAGGAGCCGAGAGGTCAGGCCCCCAACTCCTTGGTGCACCCTTGGAGAAAAGCGCTTGATTGTACCTGTCTCCCTGGCCTCCGGCCACGCTCCGAGCTCACCTGACCTGTCACCAAGCATCTCTGTCTCTGGCACACAGCCCCGCCTAGAGTCTCCAGACTCAGCGGATCCCTGCCACTCTTCCAGGGGGGTATCCCTGGATCTGCCACTTGTGGGGTCCCTGCTCGGGGAGTGGTGGCCTAGCCATGCCATAGATCACAGCTTAAGGTGTTCGGAGTGGTTTGATAGACTGTCTAGCTGGGCTCCTGCTGCCTGATGTCATCTCAGCCTGCTACTCCTCTGCATCTTGACTCTTCCCCAGTCTTTCCCTTCTTGATGAAAATAATTCATACATAAAATTATAAATGACTGAATGAAAGTGGACCCTCCCCTCACATGAGACTCAAAATGAATGCCACATGGGTCACAGACCTAAATTTAAGAGCTAACACTACAAACCTCAGAGAAGAAAGCCCAAGAAGAAATCTTCCTGACCTTAGATTTAGCATCTATTTCTTAAAGATGATGCCAGAATCAACAGGTGGAAGAACTGATACATGGGTAAATTTGTCACCAACACAACTGCCTTTCCTCTGGGCTCCCCACGAGCTCCCAGGCACCAGGGAGAGCCCCAGATATCCTCTCTCTGAAGATGTACCTTCTGTGCCCAGTTAGCTCCATCTTGTGGCAGAGAAGACAGGGATTACTACCATGACTTCTCCAACAGCTTCAGATCAAGTGGATGCCCCTTACCCAACATTGTGAGAGGAGAGGGATCTCTCTCTTCTTCTCACATGGTGTCTTGAGCTGGAAGCACAGCCTCCTCTCTCACACAAGCAGAATTTGAGGGATACCAAAGTTGGGGCAGGCAGGGGTACGGGGTCATGGCTAGAGGAGCCTGAGGGCTGTGGATGAACTATATCCAGTGCCAGAACCCTTGGTAGAGGCTCTCTCCAGCCTGCAGCTTCCATGAGGAGCCAATGTGTTTTGTAAGGGCCTCTCTTGTTCACACAGGTTCAAGTGGTTTTTGCTCTTGCCACTAAAACTACATCTGGATGAACACAAGTCTGTAACTCACTGACCTGCACTGTCCTTGGAGGTTCTTCCCTGAGAGGATGTGGTCCAGCCAGGATAGACAGGGAGCAACCTGATAGGATTGGCCTTGTCTGCACTCATCTGCTGACCTGGAGCGGGGCATGGTTGCTCAAGTTAGAACCTGAGTTATGGAGCACGAGGGGCTGGAGTGGCTGGAGCGTATCACCGGACAGGGTCTGGGTGATGTGTGTTCCAAGACACGAGGCAGGGATACTTGTGAGGGAGGGCACATGAGGGGGGTGTGGAAAGCACTTCCCTGTTCTATGGTCACTCCCACTACTGATGGACTCACTGCTGGCTTGTCCTCCTCACGGTTTCAGGTCTCATCTATAGACTCCAGGTCCCTCCTTTCCCAAGGAAGCCTGCCGCTGAATAAAGAGAGCATAGGGAAGCCTGCAGCCTGTCCTCCAAAAATGTGGTTAAAGTGTGTTCCAGAAATGGTGCTTATAGGAATCAGACATAAAGAACAGAGATTTATGGCACATACATACCTATTTCTTTAATAATGAGAGTCAAACAATTGGAAATGGCTCAGTTGTTCAACAGATGGGGCTTTGATTGCTATCACTGAGAACGTCCAAAGGGACAGCAGTGACAGTGCCTATCCACTGTGGAGAGAGACATCAGGTAGAACAAGAGCCCAACCCTAAAACTCTCTCTGCCCCCCCACCTTACACACACACACACACACACGTGTGTGTGCTTGTGAGCACACACTAAATCCAGAGGGAAAAGCATGGGAATGGGACACCATACATTATGGGCGATTATTTCATGCAAGAAGGAATGTGTCTTATTTTCTTCATATTTAAATCATTATTTTACTACATAAATATAGTCTGCCTAAACCTGAAGAACTATTTACTTTATTACTGGACTTATTAGTAAAAAATGGGAAGATTTGAGATGTAATTTTAATATTTTTATATTATGCCCACTAGAATAGTTTAAATGTGGCCTATGCAGGAAAATGAAAGAATTTAAAGGTGTCTCATGGACCCAGACATTTCCCCAGAAAGGTTTCTGCCTTTCAATGTATCCTTATGAAAGGGAACACAATTCCAGATAATGAAAGTAATTCGTTTTGGGGCTTCCCATGATCATTGTTGTTTCAGAAACATTCGTGTGTAATAAAATGTTTTTTTAATTAAAAAAAAAAAGAATGTCAGGTGCATAGAATTAGATTGAGAGTTCTCTTTGTGTCACGACACACCCTCATCATCGATCATCTTTTATTATTTAGTTAGTTTTAATAAGGCAAACATCCATGAACGCAGCCCCACCACAAAACCTCCCACCTAACGTTGTTCTATCTGTGCATGCCTCCCTTCCTTCTCCCCCACCTCACCCCTCCAGGGGGAATCAGGCTCTTCAATCTTGTCTCCATAATTTCCTTACTTTTCTTTTTTATGTTTTTTTGCTTGTTTGTTGTTTTTACAGGTAGATGATAGATATTCCCTCAAAGTGCTTTTGAGTTATGATTTTTCTCAAAGAGTTTCGTGTTGTAAACTTTTGGGGTGTTTTTTTTTCACTTAATTTTATCTATTGTATTTTATTATGTATATTCCAGTTTATTCACTCATACTCCTGTCAGCAATTGAGTTATTCCCAGGTGTTTGCTATTGCTAACTGTGCGGTTATGAACATTCTCTACACATTTCTTGGTGCAGATGTGCTGCAATTTCTTTTGGGAATCTACCTAGGAGTGCGATGGCTGGGTTGTGAAGTATGTGAATTTTAAATTTCAGAAAATAATGCAAACTCTTTTCTAAACTGGGTTGTACCAATTTAGATTCCCTCTGGACTCATTTTAATTTAATCACCTCTTTAAAGGCCCTGTATCTAAGTATAGTCACATTCTGAGGTACTGAGGGTTAGGACATTAACATATGAATTTTGCAGGGTGGGGGTGTTACCCTATTCAGCTTATAACACCTTCTATTCCTTACTTACTAAGATTTGATATATGAATGGATGTTGGATTACATCAAATGGGGTGGGGCTTTTTGGGGCACCTATTGGTAAGACTGTGTTGTTTTCCTCTTTTAATCTGTTAATGTGATTATTATTTTCGTAAATGCTGATTTTAATATATATTTAGTATATAAGTGAGTAGACTGTATTTAAACTATTTAACACTCTTCTTTCAGGTTTATCCCTTTATCCTATGAATGGTAGCAGAATATGCCACCCCAAAATATGTTCCTTTGTTATGGATTGTTTTGACTTGTATGCGCTTGAAAAACAGCAAATTGGAGGAGAGGTTTTCTCTGACCTTCCTATATCTACCCAAAGACAGATCCTCTAAAAGGAACACAATGTCATAAATCCCCTCCCCAGGAGTTTCATCAACCAGGGAGAACTGGCTTTTATCACAGGAAAGGAGACCAGAAACCAACACCAAACCCTGACAAATTTTGTCACAAGCTATCATACTCACATCTATTCTTCCAAGGGCTCATTCATCTTTCCTAAAAATCAGTTATTCTTCCCTAAAGGGCCTACATTTCCCCCTCCCCTTTCCTTATTAAGATGATATTTACATCTAAATTTGAAGCCACTTCAGAGAGTTACTCATTTTCCCATGGGTGTCTTCCACGAATATGTGAGGCATGCATGCTAATTAACTTCTGTTTGTTTTTATTTGTCAATCTTTTATTACAGGGATCTCAGCTAAGAACCCAGAAAGGTAGAGAGAAAATTATCCCCCCCACTCATATAATCAGCACAAAGCAAGAAAAAGATTTTCTAATTTGTGTAAAATAAAAGCCTACTCCTGAATTTGGTAATCTTTTAAATACTTTTTCACATAGTTTAAGTTTGCTATCTTGTAAAAAACTTTATTTTAAAAAGCAAAAATTGGGGCACCTGGGTGGCTCAGTGGGTTAAGCCTCTGCCTTTGGCTCAAGTCATGATCTCAAGGTCCTGGGATGGAGCCCCTCTTCAGACTCTCTCCTTGGCGAGGAGCCTGCTTCCCCACGGCCCCCACACCACCTGCTTCTCTGCCTACTTGTGATCTCTCCCTGTCAAATAAATACATTAGAAAAAAACTTTAAAAGGCAAAAATTTAAACCCATGGACATTTTCCCCTTTTCTAGGTTTTTGTTTTTGTTTTCTTTTTTTGCGTTTATTTTTAAGTAATCTCTATACCCACGTGAGGCTGGAACTTAAAACCCCAAGATCAAGAGTTGAATGCTCTACTGACTGAGCCAGTCAAGAACCCCTCCTTTCTACTTCCTGTTGGGTTTTAAAAATGGGTGCAGGGGTGCCTGGGTGGCTCAGTTAAATCTATGACTCAATTCCAGTTCAGATTGTGGTCTCAGGGTTTTAGGGTCAAACCTGGTGTTGGGCTCTGAGCGCAATGTAGAGTCTGCTTCTCTCTCTCTCTCTGTCTCTCAAATAAATAAATAAATCTTTTAAAACAATGTGATGCAATGAGCAGAGGAAGCCCAAGAGTAGATCCATGAAAATATAATAATTTACTTATTGTAGTTATCTGTTGTATCCCCAAAATGTATGCTATATATATGTGTGTGTGTGTCTAGTTTTTCCAATCCTTTATTATGAAATTTTTCAAATACAAAGATGAAATAAATCTGAGTACCAGTATATCACTATCTACCATTCACATTAACATTTCTGTATACCTGTTTTATCACATACTTATCCACACCTCTATTGATCCATAAATCATCTAGTTTTCTGATGCATTTCCAAGTAAATTTGAGAAATCATTACACTTTCTCCTAAACACTTCAACTTGTGTAGTTGACTAGTGTCAAATATTTTTTAGAGTTTTAATTTCTTTTGATGTAACATTTATATACAATAAAATGTTCATATCTTAAACAAACATGCATAGAGTTTTGACAAGTGATATGCCTGTGTCACGCTGCACTCCATCAAAATACAGAACATTAACATTACCCAAGGTTTCTTCATGCTCCTTCCTGCTCATCTCCCCGCCTACCAAAAAGAAGCAAGTACTTTTCTGATTGTTTTTCATCTTTCTTCCTGTTCTAGAATTTCATTCATCATTCTGCTTTTATTTTATGCATGTATGTATTTATTTATTTTACCAGGAGACAAATGCGGAGATAATTTAATTTGATTGGACTTATGATGCTTTATTTGGATTCTCCAAGAGAAGTGGCAGTGGGTGTGTTAATCATCATCATTCTGCTCTTATTTATTTATTTACTTAAGATTTTATTTATTTATTTGAGAGACGGAGAGACAAACAGAGAAGGAGTGGTGGGGGAGGGGCAGCAGGTGAGGGAGAAGCAGATTTCCTGATGAGCAGGGGAGCAGGGAGCTCCAGGTAGGGCTTGATCCCAGGACTCTGGGATCATGACCCAAGCCTAAGGCAGATGCTTAACTGACTGAGCCACCCAGGCACACCACCATTCTGTGTGAATCAATAGGAAGGGAGACAGTCAAATCACATCTAAACGTTTTTATTACATAAGATGTGTTAACTTTCACATCTAACAGGAAGGATAAAATTTAGAGGAAAAACTTTCATTTACAAAACCATGGCAAATTTTATATTTTATTTTTTAAAGATTTATTTATTTTAGAGAGACAAAAGAGAGAGAGTGAGGGTCAAAGTAAGGAGGAGGGAGAGAGAATCTATAAGCCAACTTATTGCTGAGCATGGAGCCCAACATGGGGCTCAATCCCACAACTCTGAGATCATGGACTGAGCTGAAACCAAGCGTTCAACTGACTGAGCCACCCAAGTGCCCCCAAATTTTGTATGTTTAAAATGAGATTGTGGTATAATAAAAATTAAATATTTGGCCTTTGTTCCACTTCCTAGTGTAGAGTTCCTAAAACCCTTGGAATCTCCAGAATGATAAGTAACTTCTCTGTGGTCGTGAGATGATTCAAAGTGGGGGCTCCTAGATAGCTCCAGGATGGGGGGTAGTCATCAGAAAACCCAACCAGGTAACCAAAGCGTTAGAAATTTTAGTCCCACCTCCCTGCTCTCCAGGGAGGGGAGAGAAGCCAGGAGATTGAATTTAATTACCAGTGGTCGATGATTTAATCAGTTAGGCCTAGGTAATGAAACCTACATAAAAGCCCATAAATGCTGGATTCCAGGAGCTTCCAGGTTGGTAAACACAATGATGGGTTGGGAGGGGGGTATGCTCTGAGAGAGCATGCAAAGTCTGTGCACATGTATTCCCCCCTCCCACCAATATCTTACCCTATGCTTTTTGGGTGTTTCTGAGTTGTATCCTTTATAATAAACTGGTAAGCATCAATAAAGTGTTTTTTTTCTGTGCTTTGTAAGTCATTCTAGGGAATTATACTGATGGGGTTGGGTTCCATGGAAACCCCCAAATTCTAGTTTGTTGGGCAGAAGTGTGGGTACCTAGGCTTCTACACTTGATCTTAGCCAAAAGGCCGAGAAGCGATGGTACCTAGGCTTCTTATAATTTTTTATATGTTCACTATTAACAATGGCTTAAATTTCTGCTTCTCAGTTATGTTTAAATAGGAATATGGCCCATGACCATTAACTATGCATTTGATGCTACCTTTGCTTTATAAAATGTTAGTGTCAGAGCACTATATAAAATAAGTGTGGTCTAGGGGTGCCTGGGTGGCTCAGTACATTAAGCGTCTGCCTTGGACTCAGGTCATGATACCAGGGTTCTGGGATGGAGTCCTAAGTCGGGCTCCCTGGTCAGCCGGGAGCTTGCTTCTCCCTCTCCTCCCTGCTCATGCTCTCTCTCACTATTTCTCTGTCTCTGTCTCTCTCTCAAATAAATAAATAAAATCCAAAAATAACTAAATAAAATAAGTGAGGTCTAATGCTTAAACTCCTGTTGAGAGATTAAGAGATCATCAACATAGTATAAAAACAAAAGTTGAAGTGTTGATTGGGATCGTGCTTTTCTGTTACTCAGTCCGTTACGTAGGCCAACCCTTGGTGACATTCTGGAACCAGGTAGAAGCAGCTCAGAAATGTAGAAGCTCTTCAGCTCAGACTGCTGTGGGTCATTAGTGACATGTATCATCTTTCCTGAGACTCAAAACTGATTCTGGAATTATCTGAGGGATGTCTCTCAAGCCTTTGTTTTTTTGCTCCAATTGAAAATCTTCTGGGGTGCCTGGGTGGCTCAGTCGGTTAAGTGGCTGCCTTCAGCTCAAGTCTGGATCAGGCTCCTTGCTCGGTGGGGAGCCTGCTTCTCCCTCTCCCTCTGCTTGCTGCTCCCTCCGCTTGTGTTCTTTCTCTCTGTCAAATAAATAAATTAAATCTTAAAAAGAAAAGATTGTAACCTGCTGCTCATCAGGTTTTCAAATTACTGCTGCCATTTCCACTTTTTGATCACAGGCTTGTATTTTATTCTGCTTTGCTTCCAAGCCCTTTGTGTTGAGGTGTTTCAAGGATCCATCAAGGAAGCATTTGGCTTAGTTCTAACATACCATGCCAGTCTAAAATGCTGCTTTTTAACAGCACTATTATACTAGACATGCTGAAATGCTAGAAATGCTGCTTTTTAACAGCACTATTATATTAGACATGCTGAAATGCTAGAAATGCTGCTTTTTAACAGCACTATTATACTAGACATGCTGAAATGCTAGAAATGCTGCTTTTTAACAGCACTATTATACAAGGATCATTTCTTTTGCTAGCTATTTGCAACCTCAACTTTTATTCTTGGTGCTCGCTTATTCCAAGTGTCAACGTAAATGTTAGTTTCTCCAGCAACATACACACTCCTTAGTTTTCTTAGTGCAATTCCCTGATTTGCCCTTTTCCTTACACATTACTTGTGTGCATTATAGTTAATGTCTTCAACTTTATTAAGTTCTTAGTTTTCTTCTTAATACTTCCTCACTTCTCCTCACGTGTTTAGATCTATGGATTACCCAGTAAAAGATCCTGCTACATCATCATGATCTCTCAATATTTCTACAAGAGCTTTTAGCATCAGCAGGGACCTTCTTACTTGTTGCTTGCTCTAGCTCGTTCTGGCCTCAATCCCCGGTATCCCCATGCTGTGGCAGCTGGGGCTCCAAGGTGCCAGAGGGGCCCGTAGTCCCAACAGAGACACTCCACATGCCTGAAGAGCTTCTTCAGTGCTGGAGCTAGCTGGGCTTCCAGCCCCTGCTTCACATCTGCTTCTTCTTCTTCTTTTTTTTTTTTTATAAAGATTTTATTTATTTGTCAGAGAGAGAGGGAGAGAGAGCGAGCACAGGTAGACAGAATGGCAGGCAGAGGCAGAGGGAGAAGCAGGCTCCCTGCCGAGCAAGGAGCCCGATGTGGGACTCGATCCCAGGACGCTGGGATCATGACCTGAGCGGAAGTAGCTGCTTAACCGTCCCTCACATCTGCTTCTTAATCAAGCAAAATAAGAAAGTAAACTATAATAATATTTAATATGCGGGTACCTAGTCTAAGGAATGTAGTAACATTTATCATATTCATGGATGCCTAGCATATTTGCATTAGCCTTTCCATATGGGTAGAAATTCCCACATTATGAGGCCATTTGACTTGCCCAAATCCATAGCAGGCGCAGTGGCTCTGCCAATTAGTGATACCATCAGACTTTGATTCGTTGATTCAGGAGTAAGGAAGGAAATGGGGCCCTGAAAGGAGTGTCTGTCCTTAATGGCACGGTTGATGGCAGAAGCATCCAACTTGGGGTGGGGGGCAGCAGGGACTTCAAGGTCAAGTTCCTGATGCACACAAGTCATAGGGAAAGACAGTGGGAGCAGCTCCAGTAGGTTAGGGGGCAGCTAACAGCAGTAGTTTTCATTTCAGGCTAGTTCTGTAGCAGGTTTGGAGTATTCCTCAAGTTTAGCTTTGAGTCTGTTTCTTCAGACTTTTCAACAATTCTGCGATCTTCCTAGTATCCTGCTTTTCTCCTGCTTAAATTAGCTAGGATAGATTCCGTTCTTTGCAATTAGAAACTCTGGTACAGTGAGGTATCTTGAATGTAAGTGGGAGCCAATAGGAGCCCCCTTAGTCAATTATTCATTTTAAGCACCGTGGTTGCAATTTTCATGGTCCTGGTTAAGAGCCATCTAGAGTATTATGTGGTACAAAATATATATAATTTAGTTTTTTTCTCCAATCCTGGCATAGAGTTCCTAAAACCCTTGGGATTTCCTGACAGAAGCAAGGAGTATCTTTTGTTATTCACAACAGACCCCTTTAACCACACCTGAGTTTATGCTAACAAGGTGGTTCAGGGGGAGGCCCCTAGGTAGCCTCAAAATGTAAGCTGATCACCAGAAAGACCAAAAACATTGATTAGAAGGGTGGAACTTCCAACCACATCCCGAACCTCCCGGAAGGGGAAGGGGACTAGAGATTAAATTCCGTAGCTCTTTTTTTTTTTTTTTAAAGATTTTATTTATTTATTTGTTAGAAAGAGAGAGAGAGAGAGAGGGAGCGAGCATGAGCACAGGCAGACAGAGTGGTAGGCAGAGGCAGAGGGAGAAGCAGGCTCCCCGCTGAGCAAGGAGCCCGATGTGGGACTCGATCCCAGGACGCCGGGGGGATCATGACCTGAGCCGAAGGCAGCCGCTTAACCAACTGAGCCACCCAGGCGTCCCAAATTCCGTAACTCTTAAACAGGAAGGTATAGAGAACTCCCTTGTGGGTAAACACACCGAGGTATTAGGAGGGTAGCTGCCAGTTTCCCCTACCCCCACCCTGTATCTTACTCTGCATCTCTTCCATTTGGCTGTCCTTGAATTGTATCCTTTATAATAAACCTCTAAATGTAAGAGAAATGTTTTTCTGAGTTCTGTGAGGCATTCTAGCAAATTATACATCTGAGGGCGTCATGGGAACTCCATGGACAGAACTATGGGTGGCCCAGGCACCCCATTTGTGAATGGCATGTCAAGTATAGGCATGCAACTGAGCCCTTAACCTGTTGGGTCTGTGCTAATTCCTGTTAGTGTCAGAACTGGATTAAATTACCAGAAACGCAATTGTTGTTGGAAACTTGGTCGGTGTCAGAAATATCAGACGTTATTTAGTTTGACTTTAAAAGTTCCCTGCAAATAGGACACATGTTGAAAATAATATTAATACATGGGACGCCTGGGTGGCTCAGTTGGTTGAGCAGCTGCCTTCGGCTCAGGTCGTGATCCCAGCCTCCTGGGATCGAGTCCCACATCGGGCTCCTTGCTCAGCAGGGAGCCTGCTTCTCCCTCTGCCTCTGCCTGCCACTCTATCTGCCTGTGCTCACTCTCTCTGTCAAATAAATAAATAAAATCTTAAAAAAAAAAAAGAAAATAATATTAATACAACAGAAAAAAGAAACGACAAAACTTACATATTATGAGTTTTCCAGGTAAAAACATTGTGGCAATTGGATTAGGTATTACAAGTAGTTAAAAAATGAAGAGGAAAACATCTGCCTTTTAAGAACACATTCTGTGAGAAAAACATTTTGAACGTGGATGTGCAAAATTATTTCTACCGTTTGGTAATTTTGTTCCCCAAAATGATGGAACTGTTACCTCTAAAGTCTCATCTGCATTGTAAAAAGACTTGGAGATGTAATTTATGATTTGTTTAAAAATTTCAGTGGGTTTTGAACCTATTTGTTAAAGATATTAAAAATGCAAAATCACCCAGTTCACAAAAACATTGGCTGACATTAGGAAAGAAAGAATTTTCTTAGCCAGGTCTTAACAATAACTGAAAAATTGGTGTATTGAATAAAAAATGAGTATCAAGACCTACAAAGTGCAGACAACAGTGTATTTCCATTTGGATCTTAGTATCTTGGTGAGATATCTTTATCAGTTAGAATTGTCATTAAAACCAAATACCAAAATAAACTGAACTAGATCTTGAAACCTGAGTCCTGAAACTATAGAACTATAGAAAAAAACAAAGGCTGTAAGCTCTTTTGGACACCACCTTCACAAAGCTTTTCTAGATATGTCTCTTAAGGGAAACAAAAGCAAAAATAAGCTCCTGGAACTACACCCATATAAAAAGCTTTCACCCAGGCAAAGAAACCATCAATAAAACAAAGAGGCAACCTGCCTAAAGGTAGAAGATACCTGTAAATGATATATATGATAAGGAGTTAATATTCAAAATATATGAAGACCTTAGGCACTTCAACACCAAAAAGCCAAATAATTCCATTAAAGAATCGGCAGGGGATCCAAAGAGACATTTTTCCAAAGAAGATGTACAGATGGCCAACAAACACATGAAAAGATGCTCAACTTCACTAGTCATCAGGGAAATGCTAATTAAAACCACAATGGGATTTCAACTTCACTCCTGCCAGAATTGCTAGTATCTAAAAGACAAGAAATAACAAGTGTTTGCAAGGATAGGACAAGAAGTAACTACGTGCACTGTTGCCGGGAATGCAAACTGGTGCAGACGCTATGGAAAACAGTATGGAGGTTCCTCAAAAAATTAAAAAAAAGAATTACCCTATGGTTCAGTAATCATACTACTGAGTATTTACCCAAAGAAAATGAAAATTTTAATCTGAAAAGATACATGCATCCCTCTATGTACTGCAGCATTACTTATAATAGCCAAGATATGGAAGTAAAAACAAGTGTCCACTGATAAATGAATAAAGAAGATGGGATACACACAAACGTACACACACAGAGTGGATTATCACTCCGCCATCCAAAAAAATGAGATCCAGAAGATGGTGGAGAAGTAGCAGGCTGAGACTACTTCAGGTAGCGGGAGATCAGCTAGATAGTTTATCTAAAGATTGCAAACACCTACAAATCCAACCGGAGATTGAAGAGAAGAAGAACAGCAATTTTAGAAACAGAAAATCAGGGGCACCTGGGTGGCTCAGTGGGTTGGGCCGCTGCCTTCGGCTCAGGTCATGATCTCGGGGTCCTGGGATTGAGTCCCGCGGCGGGCTCTCTGCTCGGCGGGGAGCCTGCTTCCCTCTCTCTCTCTCTCTGCCTGCCTCTCTGTCTACTTGTGGTCTCTCTCTGTCAAATAAATAAATAAAATCTTAAAAAAAAAAAAGAAACAAAATCAATCACTTTCTGAAAGAATATATTATATGTTTATAAAAAATAAAATAAAAAAAAACCATTTGAAAATAAAAAGAAAAAAGCCAAAAAAAAAAAAAAATGAGATCCAGCCATTTGCAACAACATGGATAGACATAGAGGGTATTACGCTAAGTAAAGTAAGTCAAACTGAAAAAGACCAGTAACATATGATTTTGCTTATACATGGAATCTAAGAAATGAAACAAACAAAAAAGGAGGAATAGATCCATAAATACAGAGAACTGATGGTTGCCAGAGAAAAGACTAGACTTTATGCCATCAACTACTTTCTTTAAGGGTTTTTGTCTATTTAGTGAACTAAAGGAAGAAACCAGAGACAGAGAAACCATGGATAGAAAGAAATAAATAAATACAGCTAGAAAGAGAGCAGAGATGGCCCTTCCTTCCTGAGAACACTTTTCCTCTCCATTTCTCCTAAACTCCAGAGACTTTCGTTTCTACTGCTTTTCATCCATTCACCTCCGACCTGGTCCTCACTCAAAACTGCATGACTTCCAGGGCCTCAAAGGGAGTTTTCTCTCCTGATCACATTGTTCTTTTTACCCTATTGCCTGAACTTGTTGACCTGCTTTCCCCTCTTGTAACTCTGGTCCTTTGCCTTTCTCTTTTTGACCTTCCCATTTGGGCTACCCCATTTCCAGTTTCCCTTTCCCTGATTTTTGTTGTTGTTGTTGTTGTTAGCCTAAAAAGGACCTAATATTGGATTACAAAGGTTATAAAACCCTATTCCACCTGCTTTAGAACCCAGAGTGCTTCATGCTACTGACCTCATTTTTTGGTGCAGAGTGCCCTGTAGGGTCTGGTTAGAGGCTCCCTACATTCTTAGGACAGCCACTTTGGCGTGGGCATAGCCCAGGGACACAATCCAAAACCCTAAAGCTGAAACTTCTCATCCGGGATTCTAAGATTTTTTTAAAAAACTGAACTAGTAAGTTCCTTGAATGCCATTCAAAAGTATAAGAAAGTACATACACCAATTAGATTCTATAATCACGTATTTGTTAAACAGATTATAGTGAAAAAATAACAAAACTGTTCCTTTTCAATAATGATTGTATTGGAGACTCACTTTTATAAAAGAGACTGCAACAACATTGATTACAATAGACTGAAAGGCATATGTTTTTCAAGTAAGTAGCATTAATTACCTCTCTGTACCTTATTGTATTTTCAAGAAATGATTTGTTTATTCTATTAGCCTAAGAGATGAGTTATAACACATTCTCTCATCACTTATAATTTTTAATTGCTTCACTCTCTGGCAAAACTTAGGATCAAGAAATACAAGCATTGATACTGCAGTAGTGTTGTGTGATGACAGATAATAGCTACACTTGTGGTGAAGACAGCATAAGGTATAGAGAGGAGTTGAATCATTATGTTGGACACCTGAAACCAATGTAACATTGTGTGTCAACTATACTCAAAAAAATTTTTTTTAAGAAATATACGTATTCTCGGGGTGCCTGGGTGGCTCAGTGGGTTAAGCCTCAGGCTTCAGCTCGGGTCATGATCTCAGGGTCCTGGGATGCCCACTCCCCCCAAGCAGGCTCTCTGCTTAGCAGGGAGCCTGTCCGGGGCGGGGTGGGGGGGGTGTTTGCCTCTCTGCCTACTTGTGGTCTCTGTCTGTCAAATAAATAAAATCTTAAAAAAAAAGAAAGAAATATAAGTATTCTTGGGGTGCTTGGCTGGCTTAGTCAGCAGAGCATGCAATACTTGATCTCTGGGTTGTGAGTCCAAGTCTCATGTTGAGCATAGAGATTACTTACAAATAAAAATCCTATTTAAATAAAAATAGCAGGGGCACCTGGGTGGCTCAGTGGGTTAAAGCCTCTGCCTTCGGCTCAGGCCATGGTCTCAGGGTCCTGGGATCGAGCCCCACATCAGGCTCTCTGCTCAGCGAGGAGCCTGCTTCCTCCTCTCTCTCTGCCTGCCTCTCTGACTACTTGTAATCTCTGTCTATCAAATAAATAAATAAAATCTTAAAAAAAATAAAAAATAAAAAAGAGCATAAGCATTATTGATTCTGACTTTACTGCAAACCTCAGCATTTCTAGGGAAATATAAATTTTTAAAATATATACAATTTTTAAAATCAAATGATTTTACCATTTTTAAAAGATTTTATTGATTTATTTATCAGAGAGAGAGGGAGGGAGAACACAAGCAGCGGGAGTGGCAGGCAGAGGGAGAAGGAGAAGCAGGGCCTCCGGCTGAGCAGGGAGCCTGATGTGAGGCTGGATCCCAGGACCCTGGGATCATGATTGACAGGGTTAATGGGACAGAATCTTAAGTTGATAAATCTTGAGTTGATTAACTAAACTCAAGTTTTATGGCAGCACTATATGAAATTTATGCCTTTTTTCCTCACAGATAGGGCCCGTGTTTACGCCCACTTCCCCCAAATTATTTGTAACCTTTATTTGAACTTATTATAGTAAGGTAATTCCTTATTTGCTATATGTATTCATTCACATCCAAATTTAAATCTTCTACACATTTAAGTTACATATGAAGAAAATATATTTAACTATATTTAATGTTATTTCTTAAATAAATAAATTTGATAAGGAAAATTATGAGCTTATACCTAGTGATAAACATTATACATTTTATTGTTAAAACAATTTAAGGGACTCCTGGGTGTCTCAGTCGTTAAGCGTCTGCCTTGGGTTCAGGTTATGATCCCAGGGTCCTGGGATCAAGCCTGGCATCAGGCTCCCTGCTTAGCTAGAAGCCTGCTTCTCCCTCTCCCACTCCTCTTTCCTGTGTTCCCTCTCTCGCTGTCTGTCAATAAATAAAATCTTAAAAAAAAAAAATTTAAAAACTCATTTTACTTTTTAAAAAAATGGCGAGCCTGCTAATAAAAATATTGATATCTAAGGCAAGTAAGTAAAAAGTCAAATTTTTAAACCATGAAATTGAATAGGGAGGAAGCAAGACTGGGACCATGAGTCATACTTCCCCTTGAAGTATGTTATTTCATCCAAAGCCTTCTTTCATGTTTTGTCAATGACTAGGTAGATGATATAGAGCCTTTAAGATCACTGAAGGACTTTGGTTTTCACTATGAGGGAAATAGGAAGCCACTGAAAAGTTCTGAGGACTGGAAGACATGAATTGATTACCAAGATCATTCAACTGCTGTGTTGAGGTTAGATTGAAGGAGGCCAAAGGGAGATGCAGAAGCACCGGAGATCAGCCTATTGCAACAAAGTCGATGAAACATATATATTGGCTTGGACTAGTTCAGATTCTAGATAGGTTTTGAGACTGTACCCACAGAGATGCCTGGGTGGCTCAGTCAGTTAAGTGTCTGCTTTTGGCTTAGGTCATGATCTATGGTCCTGGGAAAGAGCCCCAAGTTGGGCTCCCTGCTCAGCAGGGAGTTTGCTTCTCTCTCTCTCTCACCCACTGCCCCTCCTACCTGCTTGTTCTTTCTCTCTTTAATAAATAAAAATCTTTAATAAATCTTTAATAAATAAAAATCTTAAAAAAAAGATAAATGTAGCCACAAAGATTTGCTGATGAATCAAATTCTTTTACACTTGATTGGCTATAAACTGTGAAACAGGCAATGACTGAAATTTTTAGCCAGAGTAATTGTAAGAATGGAGTTGTTATTTACTGAGATGGGGAAGACTGTGGGCAGAGCAATTTGAAGGGCATTATCAGGAACTCAGGTTTGGACACTGACACCAAGTTTAAGATGCTCATTAGACTTTCAGATGGAGGTATCCAGTAGGCAGCTGGGTGTATGAATCTGAAGTTCAAGAAAAAGGCTTAGGATAGACATAAATTTGGGAGCCAAGAGCAGATAAGCCTTGACACTATATGTGTTTCAAGGTCCAAGGACTGAGCATTGGTGAATTCCAACATTTAAGAAGTAGCAAGAGCTGACATTTGGATTTAGCAACATGGAGGTAACAAATATATATTTTTAAAAGATTTATTTATTTATTTATTTAATTTGCAAGAGTGTGTGCACCTGCATGAATGGGAGTGGGGGAGGGACAGAAGGGGGAGAAGCAGGCTCCCCATTGAGCACTGAGGCTAATGCAGGGCTGGATCTGATGATCCTAAGACCACAATCTATGCTGAAATCGAGTCTGACGCTCAACAGACTGAGTCACCCAGGTGCCCCATAAATATTTTTTAGTAATAAATTTTCCTCTATGTCTATATGTATTAAATTGCCTCCAAATTCCTATACAAAACCACTGATAAACTTAAATCTTTAACTGAGTTCTGGGGACACTTGCAAATTCATAGGAGACCAGAAAGTTAATCTTCCTCTTGTTGAATCTGATGCTAGAATGAAGGATGGAAACTTTAAAATGTCTTTCATCTACGTTCAGGTGATACATTGATTTAAACTGAAATGGAATTCTTTGATGCTTTTCTAAAAAAAACCCAAACAAACCATAATTACAACTATTTTTATTTGTCACAGAATAGCGTTTGTGATATCCTAGTCTTACTGTACTGGTCTTCAGCCACTTTCCCCCCAATATTTTAGAAGCTACTTTTCTCTGTTGTCTCTCTGTCACAAACCCCTGGCAAATCTCAGCGCCGGGGAAAAGCAACTATCTTACTTCTTCACGAACACTTACCAATCTTAACTTTTTCAAATGTCTCATTAAGACATTTCCCCAGATTTTCCTCCTGTTCTCCGTAAGAATTATTTCAAACTAATTTCACTCTTCTAACTTCCTTCCTGCCCTCCTCTCTCATCTTCAGCTTAGACTGAATTTTGAGCTGTATAATAAACTCCCTATTCAAAATCACTATCCAGATATATTTTTTTAAAGACTTTATTTATTTATCTGACAGAGATCACAAGGAGGCAGAGAGGCAGGCAGAGAGAGAGAGAGCAAGGGAAATAGGCTCCCCGCTGAGCAGAGAGCCCGATGTGGGCCTCGACCCCAGGACCCTGGGATCATGACCTGAGCCGAAAGCAGAGGCTTTAACACACTGAGCCACCCAGGCGCCCACTATCCAGATATTTTAAAGGCACCCTGAATTCATTATGTTCAAAACTGAATTCATGATCTTCCCCCTCCCTCAAACTTGCTCCCCTCCAATTCCCTTTCCAGTAAATGGTGCCTTCCTCCAAATACTCAACCCAGAAACACCTTATCATCTTTACATCCAATCTAACAGCAAATCTTCAGGAGTCTACTTTCCAAATAAACTCATTCTCCATATTCTCCATTTTACAACCATTTCATTAAATTCTTTAAAAGCTCAAATCTATTTTTGTCACTCTCCCCTTCCCTACCCACCCATGCCCTTAATTCAAATTTGATTTGCCAGTCTTTAAAACCTGGCAGGATCAAAGGATAATGTACTCAAGACAATACACTTTAAAGGTTTTTGATACTTTCCTTCCCATTCATGGTTCTTATAGTGTAGTGGGGAAAATAGACATAAAATATGTGCCTGGCTATATAACTGCAGTTGTAATAGGTGTTATGTAATTATGTTGTAACGGGAGTGTAGGATAGTGAAGACCAATCTAGTGGAGGCCTCCTTGATGGAAAGACTTTGAAAAGGTGAGACCTTGTGTGTGAGAAGGGAGTATAGAGAAGAGGTGGTTATAGGAGCCCTGAAGGGCAGAGAGAGGAAGGAAGGGGAGGGGATGGTGGTATGACAGGGTAATCAAAAGAGGTAAAAAGGTCAGTGTGGCAGGAGATGTGGGCACTATTGGAGGGGTGGTTGGAGCTGAATATAGATAATCCAAGTAGAACCCTGTAGCTCAACTTAAGGGGTTTGATCTTTATCTTAAGGACAACGGAAAGTAATTAAAAGGTTTTAAGGGTGTTAACATGATGAGATTTAGCTTTCTAAAAGATCACCAGAGCTTCTACGTGGAGTATGCACTTCTCCCTAACATTGGTTTTCAGGACAAGGAGAGCCAAAAAGTTGACAGCTGAACAAGATTTGCACTGAGTCATTCCTGGCTTTTATTTTCTTTGACTTCCCTTAAGCCTTTCACAGTGTGAGCGTCACACCCTATGTCTGTAACTAGATCACACCCTAGTTCCTTTCTTTTTCCTGCCTAATAAGATTTTAAACAAAAACAGGAACACTAACATCAAATCTAACCAACCTGTACCCTATGGCATTGACTCTTCCATACAGTCCTTGATTATTTGGTTACCTGGAAGTAAAGGCTTTCTAGCCCTTCCTCTGACAAACTAAGCCATTTTCTGTGTTTTAAGTAAGGAGAGTCTTTCCAATGTAAACCTGCCTGCCGCTCTATTTATTTGTACGACCTGTAGCAGCACTGCTTTTTGGTGAGCAATCCGACTCTCACATAAAAGCGACAAATTAAGACATGCCAAACATGTTCATGGCCCTCAGATCTTTGCTTCAAGAAACTGGAGACAGATTGTTTGTTTGTTTTTTAAGATTTTATTCATTTATTTGATAGAGATCACAAGTAGGCAGAGAGGCAGGCGGAGGGGGGGAGGAAGCAGGCTCCCCACTGAGGAGAGAGCCCGATGCAGGGCTCCATCCCAGGACCCTGGGATCATGACCTGAGCCGAAGGCACAGGCTTTAACCCACTGAGCCACCTAAGCGCCCCGACAGATTGGTTTTTAATGGGTTTACCAGAGCAGTTCGTCAGCTGTTTTTGTCCCCTCCCCCACCTATTCTTCCACCCATTCATCCATCTAGGAATGACTTTTTAGAAACATTGTTTGCAATTGGATCCAAAAGGCGACTTTAGTGCTAAATACTATTCTTCTAATACACAACCACTAATAAGGAGGCAGTCGCCAAGACTCTCAAAAATCCTAAATCACTCTCCACGCAGCTGTGAAAATGCTGTTAAGTGCCATTTTAAACCAAGTGGGGTCCAACCTCAGCTGCTATCTAACACTGAGCATTCACTACATCAAGAGATGGGAGCTTTGGGGTGAACTGGGAGAAAACGATGAGAACGGTGCAAGCCCAAACTTACGAACACCCCAAACAACATAAGGCTAATTCATTTCATCGTTTTAATGGTAAACGCCTTGTGGGTGGCGTTCCCACGGCTAAACCCCAAGCTCTCCGCACCGTAACGTACCTAGAGTTCTGCAAAGGCTCAACAACAGGGAACTCGCCCGGTGGAAGACCTTCCAGCCCGCCCAAACCGTGGCGGCGGAGCCGAGACTGCACGCCGCTCGCTGGTGGCCGGCTCTCGGCATGACCACGTGACACGCTCAGGCCAATGGGCGGGCTGCCCGCCGCGGGTCTCCCATAAAGGCGCCTGTTGCTGCCCGCTAGCGGCTGCCGCCATTGGGACTAGAGCTGGCTGCGACGGTCGGTTAACAACTGCTGCCTCGCACCCTTCATCTGGTGCAAGCTGGCGGGGATGATCAGATAAGGCCCTTTTCACCCAACGCGACACAGCCTCTGCGTGGACTACTGCTATGGGATCCGGGCCCTCGGTGCGACGCTGAGCGGGAAGGAACCGTTTTTTTTCCCTCTTCTCCCCTCCCCCATCAACACCGTGCGACCGGCGAGGCAGTTGGGGAGGCCATCCCCGTGCGTGCCTTGCTGCCCAGGTGAGCTGCCCGTTCCTTTCCCTTGGCTGAAAACTGCAAGCTTGTTTCCCCAGTGGACGCTTTTGAAATTTTTGCTCTTTTCTCTTAAATGCTTGGGGTTTTTTGCAAGGAGAGTGAGGTTGAACGTGAGGTGAGAACGTGAGGTTCCAGTGATACAACTGCCTACTCCCCATCTTGGAAAACGCTCCTGGTCTTTGTGGTTCTCTTGGTCCTAGGATTGGTGGATGTGTGTGTACAGTATGTTTGGGGAATGCAAGAGAAAGTACGGGGCTTTAGCTGTAGCTGGCATTTTTGTTTTTTTCTTGGTATCCTGATTTGGGACAGGGACATTCCCACCCTTGATTTCTTTCTTTCTTTCTTTAGCTAACATTATTAAGCTCTTGGAACATGCCTAACCTTCTGCTGGGTGCTGCAGAACCTGGGCCTGTACTCAAGCTAGTGGTTTACGTTAAGAATTCAGATGAAATTTTGGGGCGCCTGGGTGGCTTAGTGGGTTAAGGCCTCTGCCTTCTGCTTGGGTCATGATCCCGGGATCCTGGGATCGAGCCCCACATCCGTCTCTCTGCCCGGCGGGGAGCCTGCTTCCTCTTCTCTCTCTCTGCCTGCGTCTCTGCCTACTCGCGATCTTTGTCTGTCAAATAGGTGAATAAATCTTAAAAAAAAAAAAAAAATTTTTCAGATGAAGTTTCTACATGGTGCTTTGGGACCCATGGGAAGGACCTAGGTGGGTGGAAGAAAAAAGAAGGTGGAAGAAAAAAGCAAGGGAAGAACCCTGAGAGATATTAATGGATTAGCAGAAGATGAGATTATGACGGCACAATCTTCTGGATTTCCAATCTGATTCTCTTCCCTTAGCACCCTGTTCCTATCTCTGTCAAAGCAGTAACTATATAAATCCTCTTGTAATTACCTATTAGTCTATATAAAGAGACTGTACCCCCCAATAATTCCTAGTTCAGTGCTTGGCACTATTGTATGTGCTTTATAAGTATGTAATAAATGAACAAATAGAATCTGGGGAAAAAAGCGGTATCCTGGAAACCAGAGAAGAATTTCAAGAGAGTCTTAATAGTCTAATGATAGATGTTGCTGAGAGGTCAAGTGAGATAAGACTCAAAAGAATCCATTTAACAACTAAGTATGGTAAGTATTAGCCTTAGTGTAAGGGGACTTTCAGAGGAATGGCAGGGGAAAAGTTGAGTGTGAGGTGGGATGTAAAGACAATGTCATTTTTTGGCATGTTCCGGTGTGAGGTACAGAAGAGAGAAGATTGAGGCTACAAGGAGACAATAGGATCAAGAGAAATTTTAAGGAGCCTTGAGAAAGTGTATATGGAGGGTAAAGCTAGTATGAAATGTTGACAATATAGGCAGGAGATATGAAGGACTTTTGTTATCTCCTTATCTAGAATACCTAGGAGAAGAGTTCTACACAGTGAGGGCCTCCCATTCTTAGACTGAAGGGAGGAGTAGATGAGAAGTTTGAATCACTGAAGAATATACATTTTCCAAAAATTATCTGTTTGACTTTAAGTGAGGCCTGATTTTATTTTGAAGAAACCATTTTCTCCCTTGAATTGGATGGAAATAGCTAATTTGATGATGCAGGATTTGCAGTCAGTATTTGAGCTCACATCCTGTGGATTGCTTTTTTGACCTTTCTGAGCACTAGAAATATCTTGTGTTCAGAATCCATACTTTTTTTTTTTTTTTAAAGATTTTATTTATTTATTTGGGGGGGGGGTAGGGGCAAAGGGAAAAGCAGACTCCCTACTGAGCAGGGAGCTTGGAGGAAGGCTTGGTCCCAGGACCCTGAGATCATGACCTGAGCCAAAGTCAGAGCCTAAGTCAGATGCTTAACCAACTGAGCTGTGCAGGTGCCCCCAGAATCCAAACTCTTTGGATTCCCTGCATGTGTAATATCTACTTAAGTTAAGCTAGAGTGCCACTATAGCAGAATAACTTATTCTCTCCCATTTATTGAAATCATGAAAATATTTTTAAACAATCTTCATTCAAAACCTCAAAATTCGGGGCGCCTGGTGGCTCAGCGGGTTAAAGCCTCTGCCTTCGGCTCAGGTCATGATCCCAGCATCCTGGGATCGAGCCCCGCATCGGGCTCTCTGCTCAGTGGGGAGCCTGCTTCCTCCTCTCTCTCTGCCTGCCTCTCTGCCTACTTGTGATCTCTGTCTCTGTCAAATAAAATAAAATAAAATCTTAAAAAAAAAAACACCCTCAAAATTCAACTCTATCTAAATTCACCTCTATCTAAAAGGGACTCCTAGGCTCTAGATATGTTAATTTACATTTTTGGTTCTTAATCAGCTCAAGTTTCCTTGAAACCTCAGAATATGGGGCAACACAATTTAATACTTGCACCAATGAGTTAATAATAATTAAGGAATTATGTAAACTTTTTTTTTTTTGCATACTCAAGAAATTGGTTGGTCCTGGTGTTTTTGGAAGGGTGAAATTTTGCCAAAGAGATCAGACTTCCTGATACGTCTTCGTGTGGGTTGAATTAAAGATGCAACGTGTTTTTGCTTGTGTACATTTTAGGAAACCTTTGGTTTATAAGTATTTGTCAGGGATGACTGGAATATTCACAACCGTTTCAAAGACTTTTTCTTTCTTTAGAAGTTTAAATTTTTACTCTTGTACACTGTTGGTAGGGCTGTAAATTAGAATAACCTATGGACAGCAATTACACATGTAGTGACATTTAAAAGCATTGTCCCAGAAATTGTTAAGAAAAATATATCCAATAGGCCTGCTCCCCCATATATATATATATATATATACATATATATATATATCACACACATACACACACACACACACGTGCACGCATGTGCACTCAATAGGTATTGGCTATATGCAATGATGTATTTATGAGGATAGTCTTAGCAACATTATATTTAATATCTGTATGTCCAAATTCATATGATGACATACTAGGCAGCCATTAAAAATAGAGGGGGCTGCCCTGGGACAATTTCTAATATGAATTAAGTGTAAAAAACACTAAAAGATACACAAGAAATTGCTAACAAAAAAGAGGCGTCCTAGTTGGCTAGGGGAAAAGAATGGGAAAGGAGGGGTGCCTGGGTGGCTCAGTCAGTTAAGCATTCCACTCTTGGTTTCAGCTCAGGTCGTGCTCTCAGGGCCATGGGATCCAGCCACATGTCAGGCTCCAAGCTGGGCATGGAGCCTGCTTAAGATTCTCTCTCTGTCTCCTTTTCCCTTGCATCTCTGTCTAAAAAATAAATAAAATCTTTTAAAAAAATGAGAAAGGAAACTTTATTGTATACCATTCATACTACATGGATATTAAAATTCAAATATACTTAATTTTTATCATTTTAAATAACGGTTCAACTTTTAAGAATTTGTCCAGAAATCAAAATATTATTATTATTATTTTTTAAAGATTTTATTTATTTATTTGACAGAGAGAAATCACAAGTAGGCAGAGAGGCAGGCAGGGAGAGAGGAGGAAGCAGGCTCCCTGCTGAGCAGAAGCCCGATGTGGGGCTCGAACCCAGGACCTGGGATCATGACCTGAGCCGAAGGCAGCGGCTTAACCCACTGAGCCACCCAGGCACCCCTCAAAATATTATTTTATAATGAACTATTGAGTAGGCAAAACATGTTTGATTTTTAGTCAGTTTGCTCATGGAACCATAGAATGATGACATGGTGATGCTAATTATGTGATTATTTTATTCAAGGTAAACCAGAACTTTTCCTAATTTATGGTACATTGTCTTTGAGCAATTGTAAGTGGTGGTTGTTATATAATATTGAATCTTATCGACATTAGACTTATTTCATCTTCCCATGCTATTTTTCTTTTTTCTTTCTTTTTTAAAGATTTTATTTATTTATTTGACAGACAGATCACAAGCAGGCAGAGAGGCAGGCAGAGAGAGGAGGAAGCAGGCTCCCCGCTGAGCAGAGAGCCCCAGGCAGGGCTCGATCCCAGGACCCTGAGATCATGACCTGCGCGGAAGGCAGAGGCTTAACCCACTGAGCCACCCAGGCGCCCCCCCATGCTATTTTTCTTTGTAGAAATGTATCCACGGGCAAAAAGTACGTGAAAGCAAAAGTAACAATAAAATGACAACTCACCATAAACATTGAAAACAACAGTGGACTTTCGTAGAGACAGGATAGGCTACAAGTTATGTATATTTGTCTGTATACTTGTAACTCCATAGTTTAATCATGGAGTGTAAGTCAATGAAGTAACCACTCCACTTAAATAAATGACAAAAACTGGCACCTTTCAGCTGATTATGACCCACCATTATGTCAAATAAGGTGAAAATCTTTTGAGGGG
The DNA here is from genome assembly GCF_902655055.1 of Lutra lutra. Classification (NCBI taxonomy): domain Eukaryota; kingdom Metazoa; phylum Chordata; class Mammalia; order Carnivora; family Mustelidae; genus Lutra; species Lutra lutra. Next base: position 119,108,699 of record NC_062281.1, on the reverse strand, counting down.
TGTGTTGCTGAACTACTATGCTGGCATTTTCAGTTTTCTATTATTAACATTTTCTAATAAATAAGAACAAGAGTTAAGATTAATGGAAGAAAGGCTTTAGAGAAAGTAAAATAGTGGCAACTAATGTAGAAATATGCCAAGTATAAAAAGCCACATAAACTGCTTTTTAAAAAATTCTTTAAATAAGAAACAGAAAATTTCATTGAACAGAAAGACTGGGTTAATTACACAGAATATTTTGAACTAGAGAGCTTCACCTTGCACTAGAAGCCAGGGCCTCTAGCCAAAGAATGCAGGGCATACTCCTGATATCATTACCAGATTATCAAATACTAACTTTTTTTTTTTTTTTTTGGCCCAACGATAATTATCATTGTTAAAAAGTTAAAAAATTAACTTTTTCCATTTTTGCTCTTATTCATGGTTAAGTCTATCTACAGCTCTCAACAACGTGCCCTAAGTTTATTGCTTAAAATTCTTAATGTACAGAAAAAAATACAAGGAAGACCTATATATCTACCAACAGTTGTCAGTATTTTGGTATGTTTGCTTTTTTGTATATAGGTTTTTCTCCTAAACCATTTGAAACCTGTTTTATAGGTGTCGCTATTGACATCCAATTTTTTTTTTTTAAGATTTTATTTATTTATTTGACAGACAGAGATCACAAGTAGGCAGAGAGGCAGGCAGAGAGAGAGGAAGGGAAGCAGGCTCCCTGCTGAGCAGAGAGCCCGATGCGGGACTCGATCCCAGGACCCCGAGATCATGACCTGAGCCGAAGGCAGCGGCTTAACCCATTGAGCCACCCAGGCGCCCTGACATCCAATTTTTTGAGCATCCATTTAAACATCTTTTTCTTGCATAACCACCATACTATTCTCAGACCTATCATAATGTATTCTTATACCTGGCAAGGTGAACAATTCCCTAAATTTCCCTGGTTGTCCAAAAATGTCTTTAATAGCTGATCTCAAACCAAGATTTGATCTAGGATGATAAATTGAGTTCAGTTATATCTTAATTCAGAGCAGTTATTCCACATTTTCTTTGACAATCTTTTTATAAAAGATAAACCATTTGTCTTGTTTTATCTTTTTTTTTTTTTTTACTTGTTTTAGGTCATTTGTCTTCTAGGATATTATATATTCTACATTTGTCTGTTTTCTTATGCTTTTGTTTCATTTTCCTAGCACTGTCCCACAGAACTTTTCTGCAGTGATGGCAGTGTCCCATGCAATAGCCAGTAGACAGATAATAGCTATTGAGCATCTGAAATATGGATGAGTTTTTGATTTTGATAATTTTTGTTAGTTTAAACTTAAATAGTTCTGTGTGGCTATAGCTTGTCTTTTTGGACAGTGCAGCTCTAGCCCTTTAATTTTCTGTTATATGAAAGTTAAATCTAACCACTTGTTACATATTTTTGGCCAAAAGCCTTTATGGGTTCTGTGTATATTGCATTTTGTTTAATCAGGAGACATATAGTCTTTCACCCCAGTACATGCTATTTTATTTTATTTTTTTTTCAAAGGTTTTATGTATTTGAGAGAACAAGAGAGTGAGAACATGCATGCATGGGGTGGGAACAGGAGGAACAGGAACAAGCAGACTGTGCTGAGCACAGAGCCTGTCTAGGGCTTCAAGATCATGATCAGAACCTAAATCAAGAATCAGGTGCTGAACTGACTGAGCCACCCAGGCTCTCTTTTATTTATTTATTTTCTTAGATTTTTAAAATTTATTATTTGAGAGAAAGAAAGGGTGTGAGCATAAGCAGGGGGTGGGGCAGAGGGAGAGGCAGACTCTGCTAGGCAGAGAGCCTGATGCAGGGCCCGATCCCAGGACCCTGAGATCATGACCTGAGCCGAAGGCAGACCCTTAATGGACTGAGCCACCCAAGCACCCCTTTCTATTTTATTTTTAAATAATCTTGACCCAACTTGAGGCTTGAACTCACAACACCTGTCACTCCACTAACTGAGCCAACCAAGCACCTACCAATACGTACTTTTTTAAGTTTTTACTACTAAGTATTATCTTATAGGTACTACAAAAATCTGATTTTGGGATTTGACTAATTTTGTGCAGATGTTTGATCAAAGTACCAAAGCAAGAAAATGACAAGTGGGGTTGAAATATAAGGGGCATATGAGGAAGTTATATGAATAGCTAAGGATATATGGGGTATAAAGGAGGAGAACAATTTTAAGAGTTGTTAGCTATTTTAAATACTACAGAGAGGGACGCCTGGGTGGCTCAGTTGGTTAAGCAGCTGCCTTCGGCTCAGGTCATGATCCCAGCGTCCTGGGATCGAGTCCCACATCAGGCTCCTTGCTCATCAGGGAGCCTGCTTCTCCCTCTGCCTCTGCCTGCCATTCTGTCTGCCTGTGCTCGCTCTCTCTCCCTCTCTCTCTCTGACAAATAAATAAATAAAATCTTAAAAAAAATAAATAAATACTACAGAGAAGTCTGGGAAGATAATTGAGGAAGACAGTGAGGGCTTTGGAATATTTCAGTGTTCGTGATCTTTGGAAAAGGAGAGAAACCAGATGGATGTATTTGACCTTTAAAAAAATTTTTTTTGGGGGCGCCTGGGTGGCTCAGTGGGTTAAGCCGCTGCCTTCGGCTCAGGTCATGATCTCGGAGTCTTGGGATCGAGCCCCGCATCGGGCTCTCTGCTCTCTCGGGGAGCCTGCTTCCTCCTCTCTCTCTGCCTGCCTCTCTGCCTGCTTGTGATCTCTCTGTCAAAAAAAAAAAAAAAAAAAAAATTTTTTTTTGCACCCAGTGGTTGGTTGGTTGTTTTTTATGTTAATAAGCATGTAGCAGGAAAGGTGTTTTCTTTAAATCTTTATCTATTTATTTATTTAAGGTGGGGTGTATAGTGGGGCAGAAGGAGGAAGAATCTTAAGCAGACCTCTGTGCTGAGCACAGAACCTGACACAGGGCTCTATCTTATGACCTGAGATCATGACCTGAGTGGAAACCAAGAGTCAGATGTCAACTACACCAGCCAGGCACTCCTAAGTACTTATTTTTTAAGAGCAATTTTAGGTTCACTGCAAAATTGGGAGAAATATACAGATTTCCCATATATCTACCGACTCCCATACATGCTACCTCTCCCCCATCATCAACAGCTCCCACCAGAGTGGTACATTTGTTACAGCAGATGAAGCTACAGTGATACCTCATTATCACCCAAAGACCTTAGTTTGCATTAGGGCTCATTTTTGGTGTTGTACATACTAAGGGTTTGGGCAAATATTAATGGTATGTATCCGTCATTATAATATAACACAATCTTTTCACTCCCCTAGAAATCCTCGGTGCTCCATCTTTTTATTCCCTCTCCCCACCTCTTGGCAACCATTGACCTTTTTACGGTCTCCCTATAGTTTTGCCTTTTCCAGAATGTCATATGGTTGGAATTGGATGGTATGTAGACTTTTCAGATTGGCTTCTTTTGCCTAGTATGCATTTAAGATTCCTCCATGTCTTTTCATGGCTTGATGGTTGATTTCTTTTTAGCGCTGAATAATATTCCATTGTCTCCATGTTGTTCCAGTTTATCCATCCCCCTACTGAAAGACATCTTGGTTGTTTCCAAGTGTTGGCAATGTTTGAATAAAGCTGCTATAAATATCTGTGTGCAGGTTTTTTTGTGGAAAGGTGTTTTTGTGTTTTGTTTTGTTTTTTTTTTTTCACTTTTTAAATTTTTTTAAATTTAATTTAATTTTATTTTTTATAAACATATAATATATTTTTATCCCCAGGGGTACAGGTCTGTGAATCGCCAGGTTTACACACTTCACAGCACTCACCATAGCACATACCCTCCCCAATGTCCATTACCCCACCCCCCCAACCCCCCTCCCCCCATCAACCCTCAGTTTGTTTTGTGAGATTAAGAGTCACTTATGGTTTGTCTCTCTCCCAATCCCATCTTGTTTCATTTACTCTTCTCCTACCCCCTTAACCCCCCATGTTGCATCTCCTCTCCCTCATATCAGGGAGATCATATGATAGTTGTCTTTCTCCAATTGACTTATTTCGCTAAGCATGATACCCTCTAGTTCCATCCACGTCGTCGCAAATGGCAAGATTTCATTTCTTTTGATGGCTGCATAGTATTCCATTGTATATATATACCACATCTTTATTCATTTGTTGATGGACATCTAGGTTCTTGTGGAAAGATGTTTTAAGGAAAAAACTTAAGACACTGACTAGAGCATATCTGTGGATAGAGATATCTGCATAAATTAATTACAAAAAAATTAAGGGTAGAAAATGTGGTCTTAAGAGCAGGAAATATAATTATGGATTGTATAATCTTTAGAGGAAAGCCTTCCAATACCTAATAAAGAAACCCACAATAATGGAAATAAAGGAATAACCAATAAAACAATAAGGTTCTGGAAAAGGGGAAAGATCTTCATGAAAAAGAAAGGAGGAACTTAAATATAGAATAGGAAGTAAGCTAATGGAAGTTAATTTTTAAATGGTTTCTCTTGTAGACTGAGATCCTCTGCAAAAAGGGTATAGTGGAATTGAGGTTTTGATGAGGTTTGGAAATGCATTTTTTAAATTGATAGACATTAAGTCATTCATTCATTTTCTTTTAAGGCAAATTTCTGAGCAATGGGACCTAATTTAAAAGTAAAAAATTCTTTTTTAAAAGATCTTATTTATTTGTCAGAGAAAGAGAGCACAAGCAGGTGGAACCATAGGCAGAATCAGAGGCAGGCTCCCTGCTGAGCAAGGAGCCTGATGTGTGACTCCATCCCAGGACCCTGGAATTATGACCTGAGCTGAAGGCAGACACTTAATCAACTGAGCCACCCAGGTGTCCCTATAAGTATAACGTTCTTGATTTCTCTCCCTGTTTCTCCCTATATATAAAAAAAGTCACATCTGCTGGATCTCTAACATAAAACTGAATCTGAACACTTTAATTCAGCCTATGTAGGCTCTGTCCTAAGCATTAGTCAGACAAGACCTCAATCTGTTGTAGGTCAGTACCCACAAGGTCCCTGCTGACACTGAGTTTACATTCTGGGAACTGGGGGAGGGAGGGTTGGGAGACAGTAAATAAGTAGACAAACATGGTAGTGGTGGGACGCCTGGGTGGCTCAGTTGGTTAAGCAGCTGCCTTCGGCTCAGGTCATGGTCCCAGCGTCCTGGGATCAAGTCCCACATCGGGCTCCTTGCTCATCAGGGAGCCTGCTTCTCCCTCTGCCTCTGCCTGCCATTCTGTCTGCCTGTGCTTGCTCTCTCTCCCTCTCTCTCTCTGACAAATAAATAAATAAAAAAAATCTTAAAAAACCCAAAAAAAAAACATGGTAGTGGTGAAGCAGAGTAATAGCAGATGGATTAGCATTGGGGAGGAGGGGAAAGAATGCTTACTTAAAAGGAGGTTGTAAAGGAAAAGCATGGAGAAGATAAAGGTTTTGTATTCAGACTGTATGAAGAGCTAGAAATAAGGTAATAGCAGACAACACAAGAGAAAAATGGGTAGGACCATTCAACAGGTGATTGGCAAAGAAGATATTCATGGGACCAATAGACATTAAAAGGTGTTTCATATCATGAATCCTCAGTGAAATACAAATAAAATCATGAGATCCCATTTTACATTCACCAGAATGGCTGAAATGGAACACACTGGTAATACCAAATATTGACAAGGACGTGGAGTAAGTAGGATTCTCCAAGCTCTGTTGTGCATATAAATTGATATGTTTTGGAAAACTGGTATCTACTAAAGTTGAACACACATATAAGCTATGTGATCCAACAGTTTCACTTCTGGGTTTATGTTCAACATAATGCATGCACATATTCACTACAAGCACGTTCATGGCAGCGTTATTGGTCAAACACTGGAAATAACCCAAAAGTCCCAAGAGGAATGGATAGATTGTGATATAACTCAATCATAGAATAAAATACAGCAGTGAAGATGAACAAATAAAACATAGTTAAATCTCACAAACATAATACTGGTACAAGGCCAGATACAGTGTAATACATAGTAAAAAACAGTGTAATACGTAGTAAAAACCATTTCTGTAAAGGTCAAAAACAGGCACAATTTAAAGGGGTAGAATTCATCATAGTGGTTATCTTTGTGAAGGAGGGAGGGTATAGTGATTAGGACACTCCAAAGATAGACTAAATAAATACAGAACAGAACCAGTTTTAGTTGCAACACTAGAGTATCTCCTTTGTTCTTGATGACGTTAAGAGTTCTAGTTCATGTTTGAATAACATGAGAAGAGGGTAAGGAAGTACAATAAATTATAAGATTGATAATCACCTCCACGTTAATTCATTTTAGTGTGGTTCTTAATCCTGGCTACACATCACAAGCACCAGGAGAATTTAAAAAGCAGATTTGTAAGCCTTATCACCAAGAATTGGGGCCTGGGCTTGGTATTTTTTAAATGACCCACGATACCTCACACCATTAGTGTGCTTGCTGCTAAACAACAGCAAAAAAAGTGTTGTGAAGTTGTGGTGAAACTGGAACACTGTTGGTGGGAATGTAAAATGTTGCAGGTGCTATGGCAAACAGTACCGGGATTCCTAAAAAAAAAAAAAAAAATTACCGTATAATCCACCAGTTCTCAGTTCTGCACTTCTGGGGTATATCTGTAAGAGTTGTAGGTAGGGTCTTGAAGAGATATTTATACATCCATGTTTATAGCACTATTCACAATAGCGAGAGAGGTGGAAGTTAACCAAGTGTCCATTGATGAATGGATGGTTACACAAAGTATGGTATATATGTATAGTGAAATATTAAACCTTATAAAATGAAGGAAATTCTGACATATGCTACAATATAGATTAATCTTGAGGACATTATGCTATGATAAACCAGGCACAAAAAGACAACTGTATGATCCTACTATTATACCCAGAGTAGTTAAATTCATAGAAATAGGATAGAATGGTGGTTGCCAGGAACTTGGGGGAGGCAAGAATGAGGAGGTGTTTTTTTGTTTTTTGTTTCTTTTAGGATTTTATTTATTTGACAGAGATCACAAGTAGGCAGTGGGGGGTGGGGGAGTAGGCTTCTTGCTGAGCAGAAAGACCAATGCGGGGCTCGATCCCAGGACCCTGAGATCATGACCTGAGCCAAAGGCAGAGGCTTAACCCACTGAGCCAGCCAGGTGCCCCAAGAATGAGGAGTTATTTAACAGGTATAAAGTTTCAGTTTTGCAAGATGAAAAAGTCATAGATTAGTTGCTCAAAAATGATTATACTTAACACTATTGAACAACACACTTAAAAATGGTTAAGATGATAGGGGCACCTGGGTGGCTTGGCTGAATTTATCTGACTCTGTCTCAGCTCAGGTCTTGATCTCAGGCTTGTGAGTTCAAGTCTGGAGTTGGGCTCCATGTTGGGTATACAGCCTACTGAAAAAAAAAAGGTTACGATGGTAAATTTTATATATTTTGCCATAATTTTAAAAAGAAGATTTTATTTATTTGAGAGAGAGTAAGAGAGAGTATGAGGGAGTGGGAGAAGCAGACTCCCCACTGAGCAGAGACATCCCCACCCCCAATGTGGGGCTTGATCCCATGATCCTGAGATCATAACCAGAGCCAAGGTAGCCACTTAACTGACTGGCACATGGGTGGCTCAGTCAGTTAAGTGGCTACCTTTGGCTCGGGTCATGATCCCAGGGTCCTGGGATTGAGCCCCGCATTGGGCTCTCTGCTCAGCAGGGAGCCTGCTTCCTCCTCTCTCTCTGCCTGCCTCTTTGCCTACTTGTGATCTCTGTCAAATAAATAAATAAAATCTTTTTAAAAATGGGCAATTTGTTTAATAATTGCCCTTTTCATTTTGCTGAGATACTTGGTATAGTACCTTTGCTCTTTTGTCCTTTAATGCTCTTTAGGAATGTTAGATACCATCTTTCCAAAATACAAAGTTTTATTTTTTTTATTTTAGATGTAGTAATATGTACTTAATAGTAACATTTTAATATGTGTCCTGTTTCTGTATTAGGTTTTAAAGTAAATCACTTTAGGGGTGCCTGGCTGGCTCAGTCAGTAGAGCATGTGACTCTAGATCTCAGGGTCGAGAGTTCAAGCCCTACATTTTGGGTAAAGCCTCCTTAAGTAAACAAATAAATCCCTTTATTTAAATTATCCAGAAAAATCCTCTATTTTGCATTTCTTCTTTCATTGAATTAATTTTAGGGTATATACATACATACCACGGTTATGTTTAACATTTCCTGTTATTTCTTTTTTACCAGAAACTTACAGACTTTTCCTGCTAAGACCTCAATTTGTATTTTAGAAAGCCAGAAGAAATACTATGAAAGTTTGAAATACCTTAAATCATCCAGAACTAAGGCATACATAATGAAACAACTCTTAGTACTTATACAGAAAGAGGTTCGTATTTGTTTACAAATGTGTTTATCACTTGGCTTTTTTGTTGTCTTAATCATAATGTGATGTAAAACATAATATTACTCATTAACACTTTTTAGTTCCTATAGAAACAATTTTAAATGTTCTTTGAATGTAACTCAGTTTTACTTTTGTGTTGAAGGACGTGTATTTATAGGCAACATTGTAATATCAGGATTTGATCCCATTGACAATGTCTCTGTCAAGTCGACAAACAGCTCTAGTTAACCCTCCACCACCAGAATATATAAATACTAAAAAAAATGGGCGATTGACAAATCAACTTCAGTATCTACAAAAAGTTGTCTTGAAGGCTTTATGGAAGCACAGTTTTTCCTGGCCTTTTCAGCAGCCTGTGGATGCTGTGAAACTAAAGTTGCCAGTAAGTATATCTTATGATTATGTTACTTATAAAAGAGAAAAACACTGTGAATCTCTGAAAGAAAGAAATAAACTAGTATTTTTTAAAAATTTATTTATTTATTTATTTGACAGAGAAAGAGATCACAAGTAGGCATAGAAGCTGGCAGAGAGAGAGGGGGAAGCAGGCTCCCTGCTGAGCAGAGAGCACGCTGCGGGGCTTGATCCCAGGACCCTGGGATCATGACCTGAGCCGAAGGCAGAGGTTTTAACCCACTGAACCACCCAGGCGCCCCATAAACTAGTCTTTAATGTTATAAAATATATTTAATTTAATGAAGACCTCTAACTTATTCTGTACCACTGAAGAATTTTCTAGTGAGTAATTTTCCTAAACAACAAAGCTCATTTTTCTGAGCATTGAAATTCTTATTTTAACAGTTTGGTAAATTATAATACGTGTTTTCTTGTTAGAGAATGTGTTACCTGACTTTTTTTTTTTTTTTTTTTTAGTTTTATCTATTTACTTTAGAGAGAATGTGTATATGTGAGCAGGAGAAGAGGGTAAGGCTCCAGCAGGCTCTGTCCTGAGCCTGGAGTCTGATATGGGGCTCCATCCCATGACCCCAAGGTCATGACCTGAGCCAAAACCAAGAGCTAGATGCCCAACCAACTGAACCATCCAGGCACCCCTCACTTGTCCTTTTGGTACAAGGTGGTCATGAATATCAGCTTCTTCATGAAGTTTTTCTTGACACTTACTTCTTGGTAGACTTAGGTGCATCATATACAGAATTCAACTTTAAGTCTCTCTGGTATTTTCAGCCATCTGATAACAGAATAGTTAAGTAATTTGTTGCATAGTAAACCATGGCACTGGGATTATACTCTGGATCTGTCAGACTCCATAAAATTCTAGGTTTTTCTTCATGCCCTTCACTTTTTATTTTCCAGGATAGTTTTACTCTTACATTCTTGTTTTTGTGATTCTTTGTTATTTTTTTCTCTGGAAAAAAAAAATGCCATGGCAGTCAGCTTTCTCAGTATAAAATTTTCGGTTTCTAAATTATGGATTTTTAAAGGTAATCTAGTTACAAGTGTATAACCTCTTAAATCTACTTGTGTACCAGTAGTTGTAGTGAATTTGTTCTTACTACTAACATTTAAAATTTCTTCTTAAAAACTAGGATTATTACACCATTATAAAGACCCCAATGGATTTAAATACAATTAAGAAGCGCTTAGAACATAAATATTATGTGAAGGCTTCAGAATGTATAGCAGACTTCAACATAATGTTCTCAAATTGTTATTTATACAACAAGGTATGTTGTATAAATTTATGTTATACTTGGTAATTCTTTGCTCTTATAGAAGATGTTTGTAGAATGTATGCTGATTTCAGATTTCAGGTCTTGATTTGGGGTATTTTACAGACTTTTTAAGGATAATGTTTATTTTTTACTGGATTTCATAATTTTCATATATCTATTTATTTAGACTATTTCCCATAATTTTGCCTGAATAGCTGTAATGGTTTGTTATGTTTTAAAAAATGAAATACCAATGATAGTTTCTATAAGTATCATTTCAAAATGTTCTCTATCATACTTCTGCCATTTAATTATAAATGGTAAACTTTATTATATACTAATCTTGGTTAATTGTTCATGGTATGAATGCAGACAAATTATATACGTCTAAACTTCATGACAAGTTAACTTAAAGATGAGACACATTCTCTGTTACATACCCAAGAGTAGTATTTGCATTTGTGTTAATGAATTGACTTCTCTGATAATATATGTGGGCATTTGACCTTAGTCTCCACTTTAGCTTTCGTCCTATAAAACTGGATTTGTGTATTCATTTTTTTCTCCATAGAGTATTCCTGTTTTCCAGAGTACTGCATTCTTTTTAAGCTGTTCTGTATCTAAAAATTTTAAAACTGAAATCCCATTTATTCAAAACCACTGGTAATGCTACAATGTAATAGAAATTTTGGTTCCCAAACTCTCAGTGCCATCTTAAATTTAAGACTCTTAGCCAATATGATTTTTTAAAAAGTAACAATTCCAAGTGTCCTTTTACATTTAATATTTTAAAACGAAGTTCAGTTATTTTCCTTAAGTGCCTAACTTCAAAGTAAGTGTTCAAAGTAAGAACCTGCTTTAGGCTTTTGCTTTGTAATCTACTTAGTTTTTTTTTAATCAGTAGCAAATAAAGCAAGCCGAAGACTTCTATGCGGATAGTTAAGATTTAAAAATCGGAAAAAAAAAAAGATTTAAAAACTGAATTAGCTCTGCAGTGTCATTTTATCACTTAGTTAATTGAAAACTGCATCACATCATATCAAATCATGTACTTTCCACAGCCATAAACATGTTTTGTTTTAACTTATTTGTGAGGTAGAAATTTTAATTTCTAAAACCTTTTTGTATTAGTAGGATTTGTTGGATTGTAACACTCTAGTACTCAGAAAGGCTACTTCGGTTATTTTTAGAAGTAAAAAGGGTAGAATGTTAGAATTTAAAATATGAGCTGATACACCATTTTCTGCACTTAATTTAGAAGCAATAAACAATGTTTGTTAATATCTGAGAGTACTATGTCACTGCCTTCTCTAAGGTAGCCTAAATTGTTGAAATTTGGTACAGTGACCATATTGTGTAACCTTATTATGTTTAAAAATTTTCTAGCCTGGAGATGACATTGTTCTTATGGCACAAGCTCTAGAGAAGTTGTTTAGGCAGAAATTATCTCAGATGCCACAAGAAGAACAAATTGTGGGTGGCAAGGAAAGAATAAAGAAAGGTAAGACAGAAGAGGTTTATGTTTTCTTACTTTCTCTGTCTTTTGTATTATATATGAATGTGTGTGTGTGTGTGTGTGTGTGTGTAAATATAATGATTAGAACTAAATAATAAATCCCTTTAAGGGGATAGATGTTCAGAAGTCCTTCCATATCCTGGGGCACCTGTGTGGCACAGTCAGTTAAGGATCTTATTCTTGGTTTGGGGTTAGGTGGTGATATTTGGGTCATGGAAATGAGCCCTGCACCAGGCTCTGCACGGAATCTGTTTGGAACTGTCTTTCCCTCTCCTCTGCTCCCTGCCCTGTATGCATGTGTGCTTTCTCTCCTTCTCTCTCAAAATAAATGAATCTTTAAAAGAAAAAAAAGAAGTCCTTCTAAATCCTATTGTATTGGTATAAAATGTCTATTTAAACAGTAAGGCAGACTTTGAAAGCAAAGATGTATCATGCAAGATTAGGGAATATTGTATTGATTATGGCCTTGGAGCCCGAGATTTCCTATAGTATAGTGCCATTCACATAGTAGGCATTCAGTACATTTATTAGTATTTTTAGTGGCTCTTGTATCTGTGCTATGATAATAAGAAGCCAAAATTGTCAATGTTTTCTTGTATGAAAAGATCCCATAGCTAAGAGTGAAATGTTATGTTGGGTCTGAATATTCTCCTTTTTTCTAACTCTTAATTAAAAACAAAACAAAACAAAAAAAAACTTTAGAGAGGAACATTTTACAGCTAATAATTATAATATTTAAATACAGAGTTAAAAAACTAATCTTAAGTAATCAAATGGATTTATTGTAGAGGTTAACCAAGGTTGTCATAGATGAAATGTTGGTTTATTTTTGGATCGCTGATGGTGTACATTTTAGATAAGTTCCTTAATCATTCCATGTTAGTTTCCTCATGTATAATGTTAGGAAATTATTTCACTTTTGTGGCTGTAAATGTTTATAAAGTAAACATTGTTCACTTTATAAATTACTTTATAAAATTGTTAACTGGTTGGAATATAAGAGACTTACACCACTACAAAGGTGGTGTGTATTGGTAATAATCTATGCTTTTTTTCCTTGTTGGTAGGTCTTTAAGATGGGTCATGACTTAAAGCTTTACTCAATCCTGCGAGATATTCACTGTCTTGTTAGAGTTCTTATTTTATTCTCACCTTTGGAAAAGCTTGATCTTAGGTCTGACAATATAAGGCCTAGGGTTCTGAAAGATTAAAATAAGCCCTTACAAGGTAGATAATAAAAAGATCAGTTTGCTATTTAAATTGTTAAAGCAAAGATTATTGCTGACTTAAAATAGTATCTCTAGCAAGGTAAAAATTACCTTTAGAATGCTTCCCTTAAAAAAAGAAACACTTTAATATATTCTTAATGTTTAAGTTGTAGCTACTTGTTTCAGATGCTCAAATTACTGCTAAGAGCTTAAGTTTCCCTCAGACAAAAAATTCTTTGACTTTTCCTGTCAATATGTATTTGGATGTTTGTCATTTATAATGCATATATTATGGGGTTACAAAGATGTGTAACCACTCTAACTCTCAAGTTCAATTTACATTTTAATTAGAAATAAAACTGAAGGGGCTGCTGGGTGGCTCATTTGGTTGAGTGGCTGACTTTTAATTTGGGCTCGGGTCATGCTCTCAGAGTCCTGGGATTGAGCCCGTGTCAGGTTTTGTGCTCGGCGGAGAGTCTGCCTCAGTTTTCCCTGTCTCCACCCCCTGCTTTCTTGCTCTATTTCTCTCTCTAAAGTGAATGGATAGATCTTCAAAAAATAAATAAATGAAACTTTTAAAAAATAAGATAATGCATTATAATAAATGTCAGATGATATTACACATAGTACATGCTGTGGTTCAAGAAAGTAAGAAGTTGATTCATGCTGGTAAAGCTGGGTAAGGCTTTAGTGGTGATAGAACTTGAGTTTGGCCTTGAAGGATTGATAGGATTTAGCTTTGGAGTAAAGATCGAGGTTTCCAAATAACTTTCTGGGAATATTCTACTGCCAGTGTCATGGCATTTTTATGCACAATGGTAGGGAAACTGTCATATGACAGTAGCTGGTCTAAATAATGGCAAAGAAAAACTTGAAATTTAGCACATGAAATTGAATTGGTGTTGATTTATTGATTGATGAAATTAGTTGAGTAGCTTTGAGGTGCTACAACACAGTTCTAGTTCTTGGGATATATCAATGAATGAAACAGAAACATTTGTCATCTTGGAGTTTACGTTCTAGTAGAGAAAGAGAGGCAAACAAACATGAGGGGTTCTGAGTGGGCCTCATTGAGAACTTAAGATTTGAATAAAGAAGAACCTTCCAGGCAGAGGGATCAGCTAGAGCAAAGGTCTATAACAGGATCCTTTACTCTTCTGTCACTTTGGGCCATGCCTTCAAGACTTGGATCTTTCCTCTTCATCTTGTCAAGGATTTTATTCCTTTGCTTTTCCTCTTTGTTTTATACATCATTGATCTCTTCTTTTTTGGAGTTAGTCTCATTACTCTATAAACATGCTCTAGTATCTTATTTTTAAAGTTCATCTTTTACTTGTGATTTTCCCACTACTGTCCCATTTTTTTGTTTTTCTCTTATATATTCATGAAATTCACTTCAGTGTAGGTTCTAGCCTCACTGAATCACCAAAAGATTCTTACCACACTACTTAAAAAGTTCTTGTCAGTTGGGGTCTCTTACAGATCTTGATGTGGCAAAATTTAAGTAATATTTTTCTATTCTCACTTTACTTGACCTCTGTCAGTATTTGCGTTAGAAGGCTATTATCCCTTTTCTTTTTTTTATTGATTAAAGAATATACACTTTATTATTCATAAATCCAAAAATAGAATATTTGTTACCTTATTACAGTTTAGAATTTTTTTCTCACCAAATCAAATTTTATTTGGTCAAGGCAGGCACTGGTAAGTAGATATTTATCATAATGGTTGTAATTACTATGTTCACCCTTTTAAAATTCAATTAATTAGCATATGGTATATTATTAGTTTCAGAGGTAGAGTTCAGTGATTGATCAGTCTTATAGAATACCCGGTGCTCCATTACATCACATGTCCTCCCCAGTGTCCATCACACAGTTAACCCCACCCACCCCTACCCCTCTAGCAACCCTAAATTTGTTTCCTATGATTAGGAGTCTCATGCTTTGTCTCCCTCTCTGATTTTTTCTTGTTTAATTTTTTCCTCTCTTCCTCCATGATCCTCTGCATTCTCAAATTCCACATAGGAGTGGAGGTCATATGATAATTATCTTTCTCTGATTGACTTATTTTGCTTAGCATAATAGCCTCTAGTTCCAACCACACTGTTGCAAATTGCAAGATTTCATTTTTTTTTTGGATGGCTGAGTATATTCCATAGCATATGTATTCCACATCTTCTCTAGCCATTCATCTATTGATGGACATCTGGGCTCTTTCCATAGTTTGGCTACTGTGGACATTGCTGCTATCAACATTGGGGTGTAGGTGCCCCTTTGAATTACCACATTTGTATCTTTGGGGTAAATACCCAGTAGTGCAATTACTGATTGCTCTATTTTCAACTTTCTGAGGAACCTCCATACTGTTTTTCTAGAGTGGCTGTGCCAGCTTGCATTCCCACCAACAGTGTAGGAGGGTTCCCCTTTTTACATATCCTTGCCAACATCTGTCATTTCCTGACTTGTTAATTTTAGCCATTCTGCCTGGTGTGAGGTGGTATCTCATTGTGGTTTTAATTTCTATTTCCCTGATGCTGAGTGATGTTGACATTTTTTCATGTGTCTGTTGGTTATTTGTATATCTTTAGAGAAATGTCTGTTCATGTTTTCCGCCCATTTCTTGATTGGATTATTCTTTGGGTGTTATTTGGGTATAGATTTTTGGATACTAGTCCTTTCTCTGATATGTCATTTGTAAATATCTTCTCCCATTCTGTTGGTTGTCTTTGGTTTTGCCATCTCTTTCCTTTTCTGTGCCAAAGCTTTTACCTTGATGAAGTCCCAATAGTTCATTTTTGTTTGTTTCCCTTGCCTCTGGAGACATGTCTAGCAAGAAATTGCTACAGCTGAGATCGAAGAGGTTGCTGCCTCTGTTCTTGTCTAGGATCTTGATGGATTCCTATCTCACATTTAGGTCTTTCAGCCATTTTGAGTTTACTTTTGTGTATGGTGTAAGAAAGTGGTCTGGTTTCATTCTTCTGCATGTGGCTGTCCAATTTTCCCAACTCCATTGGTTGAAGAGACTCTTTTTTCCACTGGACATTCTTTCCTGCTTTGTCAAAGATTAGTTGACCATAGAGTCGAGGGCCATTTCTGGGTTCTCAATTCTGTTCCATTGATCTGTGTTTTTGTGCCAGCATAATACCATCTTGATTATTACAGTTTGTAATAGAGCTTGAAGTCTAGAATTGTGATGCCACTAGCTTTGGTTTTCTTTTTTACATTCCTTTGGCTATTTGGGGTCTTTTCTGGTTCCATACAAATTTTAGGATATTTGTTCCAGTGCTGTGAAAAAAGTTGGTAGTATTTTGGTACAGATTGCATTGAATATATAGATCGCTCTACATAGTGTAGACATTTTAACAATACTTGTTCTTCCAATCCATAAGCATGGAACGTTTTTCCCTTTCTTGGTGTCTCCCTCAATTTTCTTTGATGAGTGTTCTATAGTTTCTATAGTTCAGATCCTTTACCTCTTTTGGTTAGATTTATTCTTAGGTATCTTACAATTTTTGGTGCAGTTGTAAATGGGATCGACTCCTTAATTTTTCTTCTTCTGTCTCATTGTTAGTGTATAGAAATGCAACTGATTTCTGTGTATTGATTTTATATCCTGCCACTTTGCTGAATGCCTGTGTGAGTTCTAGCAATTTTGGGGTGGAGTCTTTTTGGTTTTCCACATAGAGTATCATGTCATCTGTGAAGAGTGAGAGTTTGACTGCTTATTTGCTAATTTGGATGCCTTTTATTTTTGTTGGCTGATTGTTGAGGTTAGGACTTCTAGTACTGTGTTGAACAACAGTGGTGATAGTGGACATCCCTGCTGTGTTCCTGACCTTGGGTAAAGAGAACAATATTTGCCGTGGGCTCTTTATATATGACTTTTATATGACTTTTATATATGACTTTTATGGTATTGAGGTATGTTCCCTCTATCCCCCCTCTATTCCTACACTGAGAATAGTTTTAATTGAGAAAGGATGTTGTACTTTGTCAAATGCTTTTTTTCATCTATTGAGAGGATTTTGTGTTTTTTGTTTTTGTTTTAGATTTTATTTATGTATTTGACAGAGAGATAGATAGCACAAGTAGGCAGAGCAGCAGACAGAGGGATTGGGAAAAGCAGGCTCTCCACTGAGCAGGGAGCCTGATGCGGGGCTTGATCCCAGGACCCTGGGATCATGACCTGAGCCAAAGACAGATGTTTAACTGACTGAGCCACCCAGGCACCCAGGATTATGTGGTTCTTATCTTTTCTTTTATTAATGTAGTTAGTGTATCACATTGATTGATTGATTTGCAGATGTTGAACCACCCTTGCAGCCCAGGAATAAATCCCATTTGGTCAAGGTGAATAATCCTTGTAATGTACTCTTCCTTGAAATGCCTTTATTCTTGGTGCACACTCTAATTTTGTGAGTTTACTTCCCACTGTGTAGTCCTCTTAGCATTATACTTTTCTATTAAACCTCTAAAATATTGGAGTTTTCTTTTCAGGGCTTGATATTAGATAATTCTTTTTCTAAATTCCATCTGTGTGCTGTTAATCCCCAAATTATATCTCTAATACAGCCACTGAACAGTTGCACTTAGATGTCTTATACAGATGTTAACATTAACTGGCTCACAGTCAAACACTGATGTTCCTCAAATTATTCTGTGTAACAGAAAATGGTACTAATACACAGTTATTCAAGCTAGAATAGTAGAAGTTGTCCTTCATTCCTTCCTTTCTCTCATTCTTTTTCACATTCTGTTCATTAATAAGTCATTTGTATTCAACCCTCAATTTGTTTTTGCAATTATCCTTGTTCTATGTGGTCTGTTGTCTACACAATAACAAAGGTGGTATTTTAAAAATAAACTAGAATACATCATTAACCTGCATAAAGCCTCTCTTTAGTTTCTCATGTTAAAATGAAGTCTGAATTCCTACTGTGGCCCTTTGTGATCTGGTATTTGCCCAATTCTCCATTCTCATCTTGAGCAGCTTTCTCCTCAGTCACTGAAGTTTTCCCTACTGATTGTCTTGAAATACATTTTTACTGCCATCCCATTCTCTGACTGGCTACTTCTTAAATTCACAGTAAAATCTTAATTGGTACCTGTTCAGAGAGTCCTCCTGACTTATCTTCTTTATGTAGGTCTCTGTCTTAATTTAGTCAGCACCCCATTTATTTCCATTTTGGCGCTCAACGTCACTTGTAATCAATTTGATTTTTTTTCTGTTTCTTACACTAGAGAATGTGCTCACCAAGTACAGAAACTGTGTCTATCTTGTTCATTGTTGTGCCCATCTTGTTCATTGTTGTGTCCTACCACCTAGAAAGGTGGCCTGATACATAGTGGCATGCAATATATGTTCATGGGGTCCTTTTAAGTTCCAAGTACTATATTACGCCCAAGATATATTGTAGATATTGAAAAAAAGTTCCCTTCCCCTCACCGAGCTTTTTGTTCTAGTTCACAAATTTGGTAAAATTAAGTAAATGTAAGTATTCCTCATTATACTTAGCTGTTTAGCTCCTGAGTTCTAAGAGCCACAGTTGGGATATCAAAAGATACGAATTATCTCAGTTTATTTGGTTCCTAAGTTTTAATTTGTGGATAATGAGAACTCACAGATTGAGGAGTGCAAGTCCTGTCTTAAAATATATTCTAACCTTGGGGCGCCTGGGTGGCTCAGTGGGTTAAAGCCTCTGCCTTCGGCTTCGGTCATGATCCCAGGGTCCTGGGATCGAGCCCCGCATTGGGCTCTCTGCTCAGCAGGGAGCCTGCTTCCCTCTCTCTGCCTGCCTCTCTGCCTGCTTGTGATCTGTGTCTGTCAAATAAATAAATAAAATCTTAAAATATATATATATATATATATATATATATATTCCAACCTTTTTGGTTCCTGAGTTTGTTAAGAATTCGAAGAGTCGGGGCGCCTGGGTGGCTCAGTGGGTTAAGCCGCTGCCTTCGGCTCAGGTCATGATCCCAGGTCCTGGGTTCGAGCCCCGCATCGGGCTTTCTGCTCAGCGGGGAGCCTGCTTCCTCCTCTCTCTCTGCCTGCCTCTCTGCCTACTTGTGATTTCTCTCTGTCAAATAAATAAATAAAATCTTTAAAAAAAAAAAAAAAAAAAAAAAAAAAAAAAAAAAAAAGAATTCGAAGAGTCAGGGATACCTATATGTTGTACATCAAATGTGATAATGGCAGGGAAAAAGTAAGAATAAGAGAACAAGAAAGTAGTGGGATTCAGAAGAGAGTTGTTTTACATAGGATGGCCTGAGAAGGTAACATTTCAGTAAAGACATAAAGGGAATTTGGAGTGAGCCATGAGGCTATCTCCTTCCAGGCAGAGAGAATAGTCTGCTTATGCTTACCAGATTTGAGGCTTGGTGGTAGACCAGTAGGCTGAAGTGATAGGAAGTGAGGTTGGGAGGGGGGAGTGCACATAGGTAGAGAGATCATGCGGGTCCTTACAAAATATTGCAGGTTTGAGGTCTCCAATATTATATCTAAATGGCTCTGACAGGTATTATCAAGTGTGTGGGGGAGGGTTTCAAAGGGGAATTGGGAGTGTATTGTATTTATATTGCTAAAAAGCTGAACTACCTGAATTAGAATACAAAGAAAAATAGTTTATGTTTTACTCACATATTGACTCTTGTTCACACTTTACTAGGCATTCAACATAACATGACAGTTCCTTCTGTTAAAGAGAAACAATCCCCCACAGCACTAGAACAAGTATTTAAGCCACAAGTGATTCCCTCTGTATTTCCTGAGACATCAGTTTCTCCTTCAAACATGGCACAAGGTACTCCATTCAACTTGACCTCACAAACAGTGGCCCAAGTAAGTTCACTGTAGCCTTAAAATGTTTCCATGTAAGGAGTTGTGATGATGAGACCTTTTTTAAGTTGATATGAAAATCTGTCTTCAGCTTACTGCAGTCAGTTTATTTGTCTGTGTACATTTTGTAACGAGACCTAGGATGTGAACCAAATTTTAGAGAGTTCTTGTAGAATTTGTACTGGTTTACTATATTTTTAGTGTTACTATCAGTTGCCCACCTATCCATTCTGTGTGTTATATAATTTCTTTTGGGTTGATAATTTAAAATTGTATACCATAGCTGATTTCAGGTATTCAGAAACTTGTTTTTGTATAACCATGACTTATTTTTCCATATGTCTTTCATTTAGGTTTACACAAGACAATTCTTTGAATATTGAGAAGAAAATACTTGAACTATTTATTTATAGAAGAGAAATTAAGCTTTACTAATATTTAACATAGGGAAGACTTGATGCTCTTAAGTTTGAAAACTTTTAAGTTTGAAAACTTGCTCTGAATGCCCACTTAATTGTAATTTTTGTTGTTGTTGAACTGTTCCAGGTTACGAGGGGTGTGAAGAGGAAAGCAGATACCACAACTCCTACAGCTTCAGTAGTTAAAGCAAGTGGTGAATCTTCCCCAATGCTTGCAGAAAAGAAATCTTTGAAAATGCCACCTATAAAAGAGAATGTGCTGAAGACTGTTTTGCCAGATTCTCAGCAACAGTGTAAAGTTGTAAAGAATGTTAAAGTGACCGAACAGTTAAGGCACTGTAGTGAGATTCTTAAAGAAATGCTTGCAAAGAAACACTTGTCCTATGCATGGCCCTTTTATAACCCTGTTGATGTTAATGCTTTGGGGCTCCATAACTACTATGATATTGTGAAAAATCCAATGGATCTTGGAACTATTAAGGTAAATGTTGTCTTAATAGAAGAAACTTCTTTTCTTGATCATAAAAGTACTCTTGCTCGTGTAAAAATTGTTTTAATTCAGGAAAAGATAAAGAAGAAAATTAAAATCATTAGTAGGTTATATCACCTGGAATGAATCATGGGAAAATTTTTAAACATCTTTCTTTTTCTTCTGTTTTCTTCTGTTGTTCTTTGCCACAATGTTTGAGTTGCAGTATGTAATATAACTCTGTACCCTGAATTTTCACATACTATGTTGTAGACATTTTCTCATTATATATTCAAGGTTATATTTTTAATAATTGCATGATTCTGATGTAATTTTGGGGAGGGGAATAAGGCATTGATATAGTTTCCAATCCCTCTCTACATTTTTGGGGGGGATGTCTACTGCCTTCGTCAGGTTTTTTAAATTACTGTTTTTTTAAAATTTGATTTTTAAGTAAACTCTACCCCCAGCATGGGGCTCAAACTCATGACCCCAAGATGAAGAGTCACATGCTTTACCAACTGAATCGGCCAGGCACCCCTTAATTTTTAATTGAGGTATAGTTGACATACAATTTTATATGATTAAGGTGTGCAGCACAATGATTTGACAGTTCTGTACTTTATTTAGTACTCACCATGAAAGTGTAGTTACCATCCATCACCATAACAATGTTATTACAATATTGTTGATTATATTCCCTATTCTATACTATTCATCCCCATGGCTTATTTTGTGAGTAGAAGTTTGTACCTCTTAATCCCCTTTGCCTATTTCATTCATCCCCCTCTCTCCACCTTGCAATCATCAGTTTGTTCTCAGTACTTAGGACACTCTTTCTGTACATATATATGTTTTGTTTTTTAGATTCCACATACAAGTGTGATGATAGTGGTATTTGTCTTCCTTTGTCTTATTTCACTTAGCATAAATACCCTCTGGGTCAATCCACGTTGTTGCAGATAACAAGATCCTACCATTTTTTATGGCTGAGTAATATTTTGTGTGTGTGTGTGTGTGTGTGTGTGATCCTCTATCCATTCGTCTATTGATGGACTCTGAGGTTCCTTCAATACCTTGGCTATTGTAAATAATACTGCAATAAACAGAGGTGCATATATATATTTTTTGAGTTAGTGTTTTTGTTTTCTTAAATGAATTATATATCTTGGATATCAGGTACATAATTCACATATCTCTTCTCCTATTCAGTTGTTTGCCTTTTTGTTTTATGATATTCTTAACTGCACAAAAGCTTTTTTGTCTGATAGACTTTATTTTTGCTTTTGTTTCCCTGGCCTGAGGGTAGACATCCAGAAAAATGTTACTAAAACTAAAAATGTTACCCATGTTCAAGAGATTACTACTTGTATTTTCTTCTAGTTTTGTGGTTTTTATGTTTTATTTAGGTCTTTAATCCATTTTGAATTTATTTTTATGTATAGTGTAGGAAGGTGGTTCAGTTTTCATTCTTCTGCACTTAACTCTAGTTTTTGCAGCAACATTTGAAGAGACTTGTCTGTTCTCCATTGTATATTCTTGCCTCCTTTGTCAGAGGTTAATTGACCATATAAGTGTTGGTTTGTTTATTTCTTTCTGTCCTGTTCTGATGATGTGTGGGTCTGGTTTTGTGCCAGTACCTCACTGCTTTGATTACTGTAGATTTGTAATACATCTTGAAATCTGGGATTGCAATACCTCTAGTTATGTTTTTTTTAATTTTTAAATTTTTTAATAAACACAATGTATTATTATCCCCAGGTCTAGTTATGTTCTTAAGGTTGCTTTGGCAATTCACGCTCTTTGTGGTTCCTTAAAATTTTTAGGATTATTTGTTCTAGGTCTGTGAGTACTTCTGTTGGCATTTTCATAGGGATTACATGAAATCTGTAGATTGCTTTGGGTGGTATGGACATTTTAACTGTTCTTCCAGTTCATAAGCATGGTTTGTCTTTCCATTTATGTCTTCACTTTCTTTTATGAGTGTCTTATACTTTTCAGAGTACAGGTCTTGTACCTTTTGGTTAGATTCATTCCTAGGTTTGTTTGTGTTTTTGCTTTTTGATGCAATTATAAATGGGATTGTTTTTCTTAATTATTCTTTCTGCTACTTTCTTATTATGTAGATGCAGCATAGTTCTGTATATTAATTTCGTATCCTGCAACTTTACTGAATTCATTTATTCTTATAGCTGTTTGGTAGAGTTTTTAGGTTTTTCTATATACAGTATCATCTCATCTATAAATAGTGACAGTTTTACTTTTCCCTACCACTTTGGGTGCCTTTTACTTATTTTTCTTGTCTGATTGCTGCAGCTAGGATTTTTAGAACTATGTTGAATAAAAATGATGAGAGTGGCCATCCCTGGTCTTGGTCTTAGAAGAAAAGCTTTCAGTTTTTCACCATTGGATATTATATTAGCTGTGGTTTTTCATATATGGCCTTTATTATATTGAGGTATGTTTGATTTAAACCCACACTGTTGAGAGTTTTATCGTGAACAGATTTGGGTTTTGTGATATTTTGTCTACATTTATTGAGATGACCATATGGCTTTTACCCTTCATTTTATTCATGTATTATATCCCATTGATTGATTTGTAGGTATTGAATCATCCTTGCCTTCCTGGGATAAATCCCACTTGTTTATAATGAAAGAATTTTGCTAATATTTTGTTGAGGATTTTTGTATCTGTGTTCATCAGGGGTATTGGCTTGTAATTTTTTTTTTTTTAGTAATGTCTTTATTGTTTTGTTATCAGGGTGATGCTGGCCTCATAGAAGGAATTTGGAACTTTTTATTCCATTTATATTTTTTTGAATAGTTTGAGGAAGTTAGGTGTTAATTCTTTAAATGTTTGGTAGGACTCCCTTGTGAAGCCATGTGGTCCCAACTTCTGTTTCTTGGGAGTTTTTGATTACTGATTCAATTCCATTACGAGTAATTGGTCTGTTCAGATTTTTTATTTCATCATGACTTAGTCTTGGAAGATTGTGTGTTTCCGGAAATTGATCCATTTCTTCTAGGTTATCTTAATTTGTTGTCCTATTTTTTTTTTTTTTGTAATAGTCTCTTATCCTTTGTATTTCCACGGATTGGTTGTTTCTTCTCTTTAATTTCTGAGTCCTCTTTTTTTGATGTGTCTGGGTAAAGGTTTATCAATTTTGTCTTATTTTTTCAAAGGATTGGCTCTTACTTTCATTTGTCTTTTTTGTTGTTTTTTTAGTCTCTTAATTTCCGCTCTGATTAGTATTTCTTTCCTTTTACCAATTTTGTTCATTTTTAAATGTCTTTTCATTTTGAGGAAATTTTTAATAAAATCTTTCATTTAAATGTTCAAGGTTGGTTTGAGGAATTTATCTTTTCATTGCTTTCCTAGGATCATATTTGTCTAAGATTTTCTGGAAATGCACTATTTTCCTGCTTTTGTGATTATGTTCCTCTTCTTTTCTTTCTTTTTTTTTTATACTTGGAATATCAATCTTCCTTACCTCTACTTGTCAAAATTCATTGGATATTCTCAAGGTCAAAAAATACAAAACAAATACAGCAGGATTTTAACATTTGTCAAATTTGGAGAGTGGGTGTCTGCTTTGGGTATTACCTGTGTTCTTCTGTATGTTTCAACTATTTCATAATATAAATAATTAATGTAAATGCTCAAATGATTATTGGACTGTGTTGTTTGTGAATCCTATAATTTTTCCTTAATTTAGGGGAAGATGGACAACCAAGAATATAAAGATGCATATGAATTTGCTGCAGATGTTAGATTAATGTTCATGAATTGCTACAGATACAATCCTCCAGATCATGAAGTAGTAACAATGGCAAGAATGCTCCAGGTAAGTTGATAGGTGTGCTCTGAAAGTGAGTTTTCTCTGAACATAGTTTGGAAATTTTATTTTATTTCTTTAAAAGATTTTATTTACTTGAGAGAGCATAAGTGAGAGAGATCACAGAAGGAGAGGGAGAAGCAGACCCACCACCGAGTAGAGAGCTCGATGCAGGGCTTGATCCCAGGATCCTGAGATCATGACCTGAGCTGAAGGCAGACACTTTAACTGACTGAGCCACCCAGGTGCCCCTAGTTTAGAAATTTTAGAGAACCATAAGTCTCAATAAAGAATGCCCCACTTCCCAAATATAAAGCACAATTTATTAAGTAAATTGACTCTTAAAATGGGGTTGTTTTTTAAGGTGTAGTACCCATTAGTAATAAATCTTTTAAGGAGGCTGCATTATACATAGAGGATATGGGGGAAATATTAGTGAAGAGGGGGATGGTAGATAGCTTTAGATAGGATTGACTAGAACCCATGTTCCCCTGAAGGTAAAGCTCTAGGGCTTTTGAGTGGAATGCAGTAGAATTCGAGGTAGTGGAATGATGAATCAGCCATAGGACAGGAGTTCCTTGAAAGAAGGTCCTCTCTACAGCTTAAGAGGTCTATCTTACATGGAAGAGAAGAGAAAAGTTTTAAGGTTGGCAGGCAAGGAAGCATGAGTCTTATGTTACTTCTTTGGTTGACTGCCCCCACCCCACATTTTACAGAGATAAAATGGAAATATAACACTGTATACATTTAAAGTATATAATAGAATGATTTGATGTATATACTATGCAATGATTACTCAAAGGAAAAATAGAATTATCATCAAAATATGACATTTGCTGGGGCGCCTGGGTGGCTCAGTGGGTTAAAGCCTCTGCTTTCGGCTCAGGTCATGATCCCAGGGTCCTGGGATCGAGCCCCACATCGGGCTCTCTGCTCAGCAGGGAGCCTGCTTCCCCCTCTCTCTCTCTGCCTGCCTCTCTGCCTACTTGTGATCTCTCTCTGTCAAATAAATAAATAAAATCTTTAAAAAAAATATGACATTTGCTGAAGGGTGTTACTGCTGTATTAAGTTGGTAATACAGAAAATCTTTTTACATAGTCTAATTTTTTATTATAGGATGTTTTTGAAATGCATTTTGCAAAAATCCCAGATGAACCTGTGGAGAGTATGCCTGTCTGCTACACAAGAACAGACACCACAAAAATCCTTGGTAGAGAAAGCAGTGGTGAAGCTTCCTCTGAAGGTAACTCTTCTGGGGATTCTGAAGATGAACGAGTTCAGCGTCTTGCAAAGCTTCAAGAGCAGGTAGTTGATTGTATTGATGAAAGTTTTTGTATTTTTGTGAGCTGTTGTTGCAGATCTATTATAAAATCTTTTTTGTAGATTAAAAGCTGTTACATTTAGATCACTTAGGAGCTATGACTTTATTTACTTCCTGCCACGTTTGTAATGTTTAGTAGTCTTAAAGATCTATGTATCTTAAAATTCTGTTACCTTTCTAACCACAAGGAATTTATACTCATTGAAATAATTTACATGACATAATCCAAGATATTTGATGGATGAGTTTTTGTTCAATATTGCTACCTTTTGTGATACAATGTTAATCTACTCCTAGCTCAAGCCTGAAAGAAAACAAAGTTGAGATTACCTGGAAATGTTCATTTTCATGGTCTGTTTTTAGTTGAATATCTTAGTTTATGGATTGAGCATGGAATAGTATTTCTGATTTAATGTATGCCATTCAAAATGATGAATTTGTGGAATGAAATTAGAACTTGAAGGAAATGTAATATGAAATGAATTTCAAAAGGATAGGGTTGACTTTTGAGTGCCTTCATTTTTTTTTCCTAATGTGTTTAGAGCCATGAATGTTGAAAGAATTTTTTTCTTTATTAGCTGAGAGCTGTTCATCAACAGCTACAGGTTCTCTCCCAAGTACCTTTCCGTAAGCTAAAGAAAAAGAGTAAGTCTAAAAGGGAAAAGAAGAAAGAAAAGGCTAATAACAGAGATGAAAATCTAAGAAAAAAGTTTAATCAAGTGAAATTAAAGGAGAAGTCCAAAAGCAAGTAAGTATCTTTTATAATGCCTTATTCGTATAGTGGTATTATTTAACATAAATTTGACTAAATTTAATTTTTGTTTAGTCAGCCAAAGAAGAGGAAACAACAGGTGTTTGCTCTGAAACCTGAAGATGAGGATAATGCTAAGCCTATGAACTATGATGAGAAAAGGCAGTTAAGCTTGGATATAAACAAACTCCCTGGAGATAAACTTGGGCGAGTAGTTCATATAATACAATCAAGAGAGCCTTCTCTGAGAAATTCCAACCCTGATGAGATAGAGATAGACTTTGAAACACTGAAAGCATCAACACTGAGAGAACTGGAAAAGTACGTTGCAGCATGTCTAAGAAGAAAAAGACCGATAAAACCTCAGGGTATGTATTTCTATCAGTAGAAAGCAGTCTGGTATTTGTGTTAGTTTTTGATAAGACTTTTTTTCCCTCTTAAATCACATAGGTAAGAAAATAACGAAGTCCAAAGAAGAATTTCATTCACAGAAAAAACAGGAGTTGGAAAAGCGGTTACTAGATGTCAACAATCAGTTAAATTCAAGAAAATGTCAAGCAAAACGTAGGTGGCAGTTCTTTATGTATTTGTTTTTAAAAAAGGGAGCAGGTTTCTTTCTTTTTTTTTTTTTTTTTTCCAAGTGTTCGTGTGATTATTTGATTCTGCCGGCATTGTAATGTGTTTCCCTGTTTTGTAGCTGAGAAAACCCAGTCATCCAAGGCTGTTGGAAGCGGTTCCCGATTGAGTGAAAGCAGCAGCAGCAGCACTAGCAGCTCATCGGAGACTGAAAGCAGCAGCAGTGATTCAAGCTCCTCGGGCAGCAGCAGTGATTCCGAATCAGGTTAGCTGTCCCCTTAAGTGTACCTCTGTTTGTGGGAACATTCGTTTCCTGTATTATTGAGACTTATATTTTAAAGAAATGTTTGTCATTTACCCAGAACCTATGGTTTGGATGCCACAGTTATTATTTAATTGCATGTTGACATTTTTACTATTTTCTTTAAAAGAGATACTGTGTAAAAAGGAAACTTCATATTATTTGTATAAGACTTACAGGTTTGTAATGTTGAAAAGAAATTTACTAAAGGTGGGAGATAGTTTCTTAATATATAATACCACATCTTAATTCGAGAAAATAACAAATAACAAAATTCCGATCTTCACTTCTTTTTATAAAATAAAGGCTTATTTGAGGACATCTTTCACTTTACTCTGAGTGATATATCAGACCACTCTAATGTTGCAAAGTATGTCCTGTTGTGACAGTATATTCTAAATTGAATAAGCACTTTGAATTGTCATCCCAGAAAATGTTTAAAGCAGAATTTTATTCACTTTTGCGTTTTCACTAATAGATACTCCATTTATAGAAAAATATACTTCAAATTGAGATTTTCAGTTATGCTAAAGTTTCATATTACCCTGGTAGTTTATCATCAACTGTATCAAGCTTAATTCAGTCATGTTTTCTTTGTGCTCTTTCATTGATGGTTGTGTAGTTGAGAAGTAATCACTGCCCCAAGGATACTGACTTGGCAGGGGCATCCCATTATTGTCCACCAAAAGATACATTCAGAATACAGGGCACTTTTGTGCCTAAAATTTTGCTTTATTTTAAATGAGTTTTGTTTTGTTTTGTTTTCTTTTGTTTTGTTTTTGTCATGAGATTTAGTTTGCTTTAAAAAAAATATCCTCCACACAATAGTGTCACATCAGGGATTCTTGAGCACTTGTAAGAATGTCCCTCTTATTTCAGTCTGGTAGTAAGGGTCTGCTGGCTTGCAGTACATTCTGTTTCATATTTGGTTTGTTTTAGTTTGCATTTATGTGGTGCTGATTGCTGCATTTTGTTTTTACATTTCTAAAGTATATAGTGGTAAACGTTTTTGTTAGAATAAAAAATTTTTACTTTTTGAGAGACTATGGACTCTGAAAAACGATCTGAGAATTTTGAAGGGGTGGGGGGTGGGAGGTTGGGGGCACCAGGTGGTGGGTATTGTAGAGGGCACAGATTGCATGGAGCACTGGGTGTGGTGCAAAAATAATGAATACTGTTATGCTAAAAAAATAAAAAATTTTAAAAAAATAAAAAATAAAAAAAAATTTTTACTTTTGTTGAAATTTGTCATAGTAAATTTTTAAATTATTTTTGGGCTCTGATTATACATTATTTCCTTATATTTGACTTTAAAGCATAAAACAATGCTGGAAAAGTTTGTAATTAGCGTTTGTAATTTCATCTAATAAAGCATTTGTGGCCTAATAAGTTAGAGCACTTCGTCTTTCATTTGTAGGATAAAACTGAGTTATCCAATTATATATTGGCTACTGATCAATGAATGCCTTGAGCATTAGGGGAAAAGTACTATATACAGAGTGCTTCAGTAAAGGTATTCAAAAATACCTTAATTTTAATTTGAATTATCAATTTCTGATAGTCTTCTAATACATTGCTTAAAGGAAAGATGTTCATCATCCACTATGTGTGCTTAAAGTGGTGTAATATGTATGTTTTCCTAACTTTCTAGTGGAATATCTTGGCCTCAGAGTTATAGTTTTTTTTAACACCTTTGTGTTGAATTTTTATTTTATGACTGATGTTCTTTTTTAATGTAATCTTTTTCAATAATGGACTGTTTTTGAAAACACTGAAAATCAAAGGGACACATTCTTAAATTTCAGCTTACATTTTGGATAATATATAGGTTTGTGACACTAAGGTCAGTTTGTCCTCTAAGAATGGTATGAGTTATCATTTTTCTTTGAAATTTTTGTTTTATAAATGTTGAACCTATGTACTTGATTTAAGAAACACTATATGTACAATGCGCAATTATAAATTGCAAACATGGTGCCTACCTTAAATGAGCATTCAATTCTGTTTTGGTTTTTTCTTTTGTTTGTTTATTTTGTTTAGCAAAGTAAATTAGTAAGTGAAGCTGTAGGACCTTTGTCCTAAGTATTAACTTTAATTGTATGCATTAAAATACTGTAAGGCTCTTAATTTTTAGTGTGTAATCTAAGAACTTTTTTTTTCTTTAAAGATTTTATTTATTTATTTGACAGACAGAGATCACAAGTAGGCAGAGAGGCAGGCAGAGAGAGAGGAGGAAGCAGGCTTCTTGCTGAGCAGAGAGCCCCATGTGGGGCTCCATCCCAGAACCCTGGGATCATGACCTGAGCCAAAGGCAGAGGCTTAACTTACTGAGCCACCTATGCGCCCTATTCTACATTATTTAAATGGTTATCTTCTCTGTATTCTCAAACCTTATTTTGTATACTTTTGAAAAATATGGACTCAATTCTCCTTTATTAAATAGGATTAATTAAATGGCAGAGATTTTATTTCCAAGGAAAGTTTGATTTAAAAATTCTTTAACATTTCAAGCAAGATATTAAATCCATTCCAAGAATAGAGTTGGAATGAAATCCTCAAATCTTTGAAAAATATAAATGAGCTATCTGTGGGGTAGAAGCAGTACTTGATTGTAGATGTGTTGTAATTTGGTTTTATAATTTAAATTATTTTCTTGACTAGCAACAGTATATGGAAATTGTCATGTGCAGATTAGTCAAGAACATTTATTAAACATTGGTATAAACATAGAACCTTCCTAAATTATTTCTCATAACCATTAAAATATCAAGTGTCAGATCAAAGATGTTAATGAAGTTTGATAATAAAATGAATTCCAGATGCTTATATCCTGTGTTAGCTGACCTCTGCTAGTGTGTACGCATAACCTGTTGAGAGTTTTCTAATGTTCAACAACTTCGGCTATCTTGAGTGTTATAATAGGGATGAATATAATAACTAATAGATTCAATCTTGTGGTGAATATTACTGAGAAACAAATGGGAACAGCTCATAGGTAGTAGTGCTTTTGATAGAAATCTTGTGGGAAATAACTTTAGGAACTAAATGTAAGCTCAAATACTCAATTAGTATAGAATATTTTTCAGGAATGTTTAAGATTTCAATTGTTTACTACTTACACACAAAGGAAACTCAGTGGTTACAGCATCAATTCTTTATCTTATTAGACAAAGTGAATTTGTCACTTTGTTAGACTTTTTGCTTTCGTTGGCTTCAGGCATTTTCAGAGAATGAAATCTATGAAGTTCTCTAACAGTTTTTTTTTTTAAAGCTTAGTCATGGGTGAATTACAAACAGGAATAAAACAACTTCTCTTTTTAGTTCTCTACAACCTAGGTTTTCTGTAGAAGTGAACAAGGATATGATTTTTTTTTCATGCAATGGAAAAAGGACAAAAAGGACTTGCTTCAAGTCTGGATTTTGTTTTACCTCTTTGGGGGGGGGGATGGTTTAGTGAATGTAGGAAGTGTGAAATGACAGTTTGGGAATAATCTTTGCCATTTAAGAAAAATGATCAGAGTTTATCATGAAATTTTTAAAACTTTATGACTTTTCTCATTAATTAAAGTGTTTTCAAATCAAAAGCACCAGAAAAATTCGAAGACCCAGGCTTGATTGAAAACTTAGATATATATTGAGGTCCATACTTGAGCCTTTGAGTCTTCCAAATTAGTGATGATACTTGTCTTGTGCATTTAAATATTTTCTGTTAAAAATGGATCTTCCTGAATAAGCAGTCTGTTTAGAATAGTGTTTTCTCAGTACATTAGAATCACCTGTAAAACTTTTTTAAAAATAGTGTCCAAACCTGAAATGAATAGAGAATGGGGCCAGGTATATGTGATGTTAAAAGTATCTCAGGTGACTTAATGTGCTGCCACATTTGAAAACCAGAGGTCTATGGTTTTTTTGCTTTGTTTCCACTTCTTAACTCTAATTATAATGACTTTGGTAAAAGGAACAGCAGTTTATAATTGGGTTGTTCTGGAGCACCTGGGTGGCTCACTCTTTTAAGTGTTGTGCCTTCGGTTCTGGTCATGATCCCAGGGTCCTGGAATCGAGCCCCACGGGGAGTGTGCTGCTCTCTCTCCCTCTACTCCCTTCTCCACCCCCGCAACTCATGGTCTCTCTCTCTCTCTTCTCGCTCTTTCACTCTCTCTCAGATAAATAAAATAATTATTAATTTTTTAATTTTTTATTTTAAAAAATAATTGAATAGTTCTTCTATATTAAAATAAGTACCAAACTCTTCAATGAAAATTGCCAAGCGGTCTTTAAAGGAATCAAAATTTTTTAGTTCAAAAACAAATTGCTTGATTTTTTTTTTTAAAGATTTTATTTATTTATTTGACAGAGAGGGATCACATGTAGGCAGAGAGGCAGGCAGAGAGAGAGAGAGAGAGAGAGGAGGAAGCAGGCTCCCTGCCGAGCAGAGAGCCCGATGCGGGGCTCAATCCCAGGACCCTGAGATCATGACCTGAGCTGAAGGCAGAGGCTTAACCCACCGAGCCACCCAGGCGCCCCTTGATTTTTTTTTTTTTAGTCAATAGAACACATCTTTGGTGATAAGTTTGGGCAAATCATTTAACGTCCTGGACATTCTTTCTTATAAAACACGGTAGCAGAACCCAGGAGTGACTTCCAATTACCAATCTAAACCCTGTACTATGTAACAGAAGTGTGATTTATTTTTCTAATTTAAAAATTTTCAGGGGCGCCTGGGTGGCTCAGTGGGTTAAGCCGCTGCCTTCGGCTCAGGTCATGATCTCAGGGTCCTGGGATCGAGGCCCACATCGGGCTCTCTGCTCAGCAGGGAGCCTGCTTCCCTCTCTCTCTCTCTTTCTCTCTCTGCCTGCCTCTCCGTCTACTTGTGATCTCTCTCTGTCGAATAAATAAATAAAATCTTTAAAAAAAATTTTTTTTCAGTAATTTTTTTCTGCTTATATTATATGGTATAACATTTTGGTTTTACACTATGGTATTACATTCATATTCAATGTATTAAATTTTTTAGCCCATACTATCTTGCTGATAATATTTGCTATCTCAAGCATTTATCTCAGTGCTTTGATAGGTAATGGGTATTAAACCAATTCTTGAAGCAAATGTTTGATTCCAGGTCTTTTTTTTTTAACTAAATGATTAAATTTTTTTCCCTTAAGTTTAAACTGAAAACTTTCCTTTTCTTCTTCTTCTTTTTTTTTTTTTTAAAGAGACTATTTATTTATTTATTTATTTGACAGAGAGAGATCACAAGTAGATGGAGAGGCAGGCAGGGAGAGAGAGGGAAGCAGGATCTCTGCCGAGCAGAGAACCCGATGCGGGACTCGATCCCAGGACCCTGAGATCATGACCTGAGCCGAAGGCAGCGGCTTAACCCACTGAGCCACCCAGGCGCCCCTAAACTGAAAACTTTCCAATCCAAGTTTTATATTGAGGTTTAAGGAAAGATGTGAAAATAGAACATATTACATAACATGCATAATATGTGTTCATTTAGTAGTTCACATTTATTATCTGATTCAGTCTTC
Source organism: Lutra lutra (assembly GCF_902655055.1). Taxonomy (NCBI): domain Eukaryota; kingdom Metazoa; phylum Chordata; class Mammalia; order Carnivora; family Mustelidae; genus Lutra; species Lutra lutra. The sequence goes on along the minus strand of NC_062281.1, from coordinate 119,075,820 downwards.
TTAAGGTAGGTATGCATTTCATCACAGTTCCCTGGAGAATTAGTTGACAGTATATGTGTTACCACTATACTGCTCAATTTTATTAATATTTTCAAGACCTGGGGCTTCTTCACTAATTGAAATGATGTCTTAAGCTTGGTAGTGAAAATGTGTATGTTCTTTTAATTGCAAAGTCCAGGAACTCATAAATAAACAGAAATAAACAGTTTTACTTCACTACATTCCTGAAAAGTCAAGTATGTAAGAGTAGAATGAGAACCAAATTGCTGAGTTTTAGTCTGTCATTATTCATCTATCCATAGTCTATAAGACTTTTATGAAACGTACTATATTGGGTGGTTTTGACTTTTTTTATTGCAGTATAATTGACATACGATAGTCTATTAGCTTCAGGTGTTTAACGTAGTATTCAGCATTTGTATACATTACAAAATAATAACTACAATAAGTCTATAGTTACCTTTCTGGTTTTTTCATTTAAAAATTCTTTGATGCCTTTTGCTAGTGTCTTCAGACTTGGAGATGCTAATTTTTAAAATTCTGAGCTTTATATATCAAAAAACTAAATAATGCCCTTGAATTTTTTAGTAGAACACTAATGTGGTATGTCATATTTTACTTTAAGTTTATACTTAAGAGTTTATGTAAATCATAGAATAATGTAGTTTAGCTGCATGTTTGAATAGTTAAGATGTGTAGATGTGCATATAGTATATGACCATATTAATGAAGTCTGTTTTTTTTATTTGAAGCCAAAGCCATAATTTATCCCCTAAATGTGAAAGCTCCTTGGATCTATAGCCTCAGTCTTTGCTCTCTGTATTCTTCCCTTCCACCTAACCCCCAACACTTAAATAATACTTAGAGGAGTGACATTAAGATGGTTCTCATCATTTCAAATACTCGAATTCTTTAAATTAAAGCACTTAATTGAGTGGCATTTAGCAATTTTAACAATGTCCAGCATCAAACATTTTAGGAGAGGAAAGAACAGTAACACATCCAGTGGAAACTGATGGCATTTCAGGAGACAGAAGGTAATTATTAAAATTAGAATGTTTTAAGTTTGAATAAGATTTTATGTTAACCAGCTGTGGTGCCCTGGAGCCCAAGGCAAATAATGCTTAGGTGGCTCATGGATGCTTACCTGGAAAGGTGGGTCAAGGCATTAATTGCCGGTTTGGTGCTTTACCACATTGATCTAGGCTTATGATTGGGGAGGAAAGCACCAGAATCAATTGTAAGATAAAGAGGAACCTATGAGCACCGCTTCAGAGATCTCTTTTTGTATCTATCCTCCCACCAATGTCCCCTGTAAAGGTATTTCTAAAGGTAAAGAAGGTAGAATAAAAACCATTTGTTGCTACATAATTGAGGCTGCCAAATAGCTAGAGAGTAAATAAAGGATTATTTGGCGTCTTTCCTAGAGTGCTCTTAGCAGAGCAGATTTTGCCATGAAATCAAATAGCTTCACTTTTCATAAAAGACTCAGTCAGATCAGTGACATACCCTCCTCTTATAGTAAATTCTTAATTAATTACGTCCCTTATGGCTATATTTATGGCTGCCTGATAAAAAGGTTTTACTATAATTCAACCTACTTGTTTAAAACCTTATCTGTGTTATAACTTGTTCCTTTTTAAACTATTTTTCAAACTCTTTACTATGCTGTTCTTTTTGCCTAAATAATCCAATTTGAAATTTGTGAGTGGATATTTATTCCATTATGTGGAAAAGAAAATATCCCTTTCAAAAAGCAAGTATTCCTTTAGAATTTTGACTGGTTCAAAGGTCAAAAACCTGGTTAACTGTAAGAATTTCTTGATTTACGAGGTTGCTATTAAAAGTATTTTCTTGAAATGACCATTTTATTTCTAATATGAAAATAATTTATAATTTAAATGGTAAGTTTTTAAGCTGGTAAATATTGAAATATTTCTTTATATACATTTGCAGAAATGTTTCCTAAATTTACTGGAGTAAAACAGAACGATTCTCCTAAAGAACAAGTAAAGGTAAGTTAATTCTTCCATTTTTTACCTTAGAATTTTAAAATGTATGCTGTGACTCACTGGTATAGCAGTAAATTCTTAAAATTTTGTTTTGAATTTGGGCACCTGGGTGGTTTAGTTGGGTGGGCATCTGCCTTCAGAGTCCCAGGATCAAGCCCCTCTCCCCCTGCTCTTCAGGGAGTCTGCTTCTCCCTCTCCCTCTGTTTCTCTTCCTGCTTATGCTCTCTTGCTCACTCTCTCAAATGAATAAATAAAATCTTAAAAAAAATTTCATCCTGAAGAAAATACAATATAGGAACTAGTTGGCTACCTTTTTCTAATAAGGTATAACTGTTCTATAAATCAGACAGATTAGTAGAAAAAATTATAGAAGTTTAGAATTAATCTTGAGAGTCTAAATACAGAGGGAAGGCCTTGCTTTTCCTATATGTACACAGTAGGATATAGGGTGTGTACAGTAAGGTGGAATTTCTAAGGGTGGTAGGAAAATGGTAGTTAGGGTTTAAGATAAAGCTTTTAATTAGCAGCTATTAATTTTTATTACATCTGTGATTATTAAATGACATGCTTTGAAAAGGATAGGAATGATTTTATCTGTTACTAATTCAGGTTATCATTTTCATTAAATTTTTAATCTTTTGTACCCCTCTCAAGTATAGAATTACAGATATATACCTTTATTATATTATAAATTATTTAACCTCACATAACTAGGTTAGGAATATACAACATAAATACCTGTCTTGAGGGAGCTCTCAGATGTGAGAAGATATAAAATCACACGGTTAAGAGGTTGCATAATTAGTGCTATAATCTCTATTCATAATTTATTGAGAAAATGAAGAGGAACATACATACCACCTGAAGGAGGGAGCGCTTACTATGGGTTTTAAACTACAGGGAAAAGGAAGAAATGGTTAATACGTTGACACAAATTAAGGACTTTTTTTTTCTTTTAATCTAGTTTTATTTAGCAAGTGCTTGAAGGGTGGATGTATACTGTGTAAGAAACAATATCTGATAAATGTGCCAAGGTCATAGAGGCAGAACAAATGCTGTACTGATAAGAAAAAAAGGATTGTTAAGAAGTGTCTCTCAGGAGCTGTGATTTATACCCAAGTTTTGTTTTGAGAAACAGGATGAACACACTAGGGTATACTTTCTGTCCATACAACACACACATGTGCATGCCTGTGTTCACACATGTTTATGTGTGTGTCCACATACTTTTGATATTTCTTAAAATCACTTAAAATTCTATACAAATGTATAAAATGTTGGCCAATTAAATTCAACAGGGGATACACTTTTGTATGTATTTATCAACATATACATATACATCTATTAACATCTGAACTCTAATAACTTTACGGTCACTAAATGTTAACATAATCAAAAGTAAAACCATTTTCTGATGGAGCCATAACATTCCATTATATATATGGACCATATCTTCTTTATCCATTCATCTGTTGAAGGGCATCTGGGCTCTTTACACAGTTTGGCGATTGTGGCCATTGCTGCTATGAACATTGGGGTACAGATGGCCCTTCTTTTCATGAGGACTTATTTTTTTAAACAGAGGTAGTAGCATGAAGAGAGGCAAAAAAGCACAAGAGGTGTTCAGGGAAATATGGCAACATAGGGTATTTGTAAGAGATTAGTTGGCTTGGGAAATACAACAGGGAGGGCTTTGAATACTTAGGTGAAGTGGTAACTAATATGGTAGGCAAGAGTGAGTTCTTGAAGGCTTTTGAGTAGGAACAAAATACAGATAATCTATTGCCATAGGTATTAGAGGAATCAAAATTATATCAATGAATTTGAAAGCATTCTCCATACGTAGCATATAGAATGCTGCATAATAATCTGTTTGTAGGCAGAATTTTTTCAGTGTTCCTCTTTGAGGAACAAAACACCCTTTGATAATAAAAGGATATTTTTTTAGAAATATGAATAAATGCATATATTTGTGCGTTTCAAAAGCTGGTTTTTTTTGTTTTGTTTTGCTGATTTAAACCTCAGCGTTTAAGTTTTAGGCTTGGGTCTGTATTATGGTTGGGATAAACATTCTTTTTTTTTTTTTTTTTTAATTTATTTATTTGACAGAGAGAGACACAGCGAGAGAGGGAACACAAGCAGGGGGAGTGAGAGAGGGAGAAGCAGGCTTCCCACCAAGCCGGGAGCCCGATGCGGGGCTCGATCCCAGAACCCTGGGACCATGACCCGAGCCGAAGGCAGATGCTTAACGACTGAGCCACCCAGGTGCCCCTGGGATAAACATTCTTATGGCATTAGTTTTATTCAAGCTAGCATGGATAGATATTCATATACTTGCCTTATCTACTCATTCGCTGTAACTCCTTTGTTAGACGGGGGAGAAAGATTCTTAGTCTCTGTATTATCTACAGCTTAAAGCGTGGTAGGTAAGGTACCTGGGCTTTGGTACTATAACTTAGCTTGCAACTGAACAGATGTAAGATTCTTGGTAAATTGCTTTTATTATATCTAAGTCCTATTGCAAACTGTAAATGGGGAGAATAGTTATACCAAACTCATGAGATTATTGTGAGAATTGAAGAGCTATATAAAGGATTTAGCCTGTTGCCTCACATATTATAAGCATTTAAAAAATGTTAGCTGTTACACTACAATTTTTACCTAGTAAATTGATCAGAATTTGTTGATAGTCTTACAGGTCAACTATCATATGATTTTTACCCACCCTTCCCATTATGTCTATAATTCAGTAACAAAAAGGGGGTAAAAGAAAGTAGATTAGTCTCTAGATTTTTTTTAAGATTTTATTTATTCATTTGACAGAGAGAGAGATCACAAGTAGGCAGAGAGAGAAGGGGAGGGAAGCAGGCTCCCTGCTGAGCAGAGAGCCCGACGTGGGGCTCGATCCAGGACCCTGAGATCATGACCGGAGCCGAAGGCAGAGGCTTAACCCACTGAGCCACCCAGGTGCCCCAGTCTCTAGATTTGGTTTAAAAGCTCAGTTTTTATTTTCCATAGCTCACAGGAAAACATTGGAAAATAAGCAGCACTATTTAATAAATGCTTAAGTTTATATGTATTACTAACTAAGATTATAAGCTTCAACTAACTCTGCTTAGAACTATAGGATGGCCAAGTCATTTAATCTTTCCACACCTTGGTTTTCTCATCTATAAGAATGGGATAATTAATACCTTATAAGTTTGTATGACTTAAGTAACACCATTTTTTTTTTAAGATTTTATTTATTTATTTTTTTATTTTTTCAGCATAACAGTATTCATTATTTTTGCACCACACCCAGTGCTCCATGCAATCCGTGCCCTCTACAATACCCACCACCTGGTGCCCCCAACCTCCCACCCCCCACCCCTTCAAAATTCTCAGATCGTTTTTCAGAGTCCATAGTCTCTCATGGTTCACCTCCCCTTCCAATTTCCCTCAACTCCCTTCTCCTCTCCATCTCCCCTTGTCCTCCATGCTATTTAAGTAACACCATTTTTTAAAGCTAGAATTGTTTCTCCTCCAGTGTTTCTATTTTTTTTTTTAGTTAAAACTCTTGTGTAGTTAAAACTCTGAAAGACAATTTTATTTATCTTTGTCTTAACAGATACCATCTTCTGCGCAAGATAAAGCATCTGCAAAAACTACGCTTGTTTGTCAGACTTCATACTCATGTGAAACACCACCGAATCACCACCAGTTGGCATTTAATCATCAAGAAGTAGAAAATTTACAGAGTGTGAAAAACATTTCACCTTTACAAAATCTGCCTCCCTCAGGTAAAAAACTACCTGGTAAATAACTAATAAATTCCAGGTTAGAAATAATCACTGAAGCACCTTGTTAGAAATTATCTGCTTTATACCAAAAGGTATTCAATACATTTGGTTTTTTAAAAAATTTTATTTAAATTCAATTGGCCACATATCATTAGTTGAGATAATTCATCAGTTGCATGTAACACCCAGTGCTCATCGCATCATGTGCCCTCCTTAATATCCATTATCCAATTACCCCATCCCTCCACCTACCTCCCCTCCAGCAACCCTGTTTGTTTCCTATAGTTAAGAGTCTCTCATGGTTTGTCACCCTCTCATTACTTCCCATCCATTACACTTGAATAAGAAAATTTATATGTGCAGTTCACACTCAACTTACATTCAGGTAGGATATATACTTGGCATAGGCCATATTTGAAAAACTTTCACTGCCAGAGTCCATACTCCTCTAAGTTCTGAGCAGATTTCCATGACTATTTGAGTTGGAAAGGTAGGATGGAATATGGAAAAGGTAGAGATTTTATAGGTAGAGAAATTAAGTTACATACATGAGAAATAGTTTACAGCTAATGAAACATGGGCTAGAAATACTTGCCTGGCAGTGGTTCCCATTTACCAAAACATCTTCCAAATCTGGCTAAATTTTTATATTGTTTGATTCATTTGACTAAATCTCCTGTCTGTTAGTCTTGTCAGAAGTGAAGGTATTGCCTATCTCATCCTGATTCTCCTGCTGCTCTATGGCACAAAGGATAATTCTCTGATACTGATGAGCCAAGCCTAGGAGTACCTGAATCTTGCAGTACTATTCAGGTCTAGCCCAGAGACAGGTGTGAATATTCCTTATCCATTTCTCCTTCCGTCTAGACTGCTCACTGGTTTGTATTTGGCCTTCCAATGACAGGGCTTTCTCCAAAGCAGAAGAAATTTCTAAATTGTTTTACTATAGCACAGATTAGGAGGAACAGAGACATTTTGGTCCTCCTTTATTGCTTCCATTGATAATTCCGTACTGTTCTGTGTTAGAGTATTCCATATTGTATTTAACTCAAGTTTTAGCTCTTCCCAAAGTAACACTGAAGGGCATCCCAAGAATAAAAATAAATGAAGATCCAGAGTATGAAATATTTACATCTGTCCTTTTTGGGAAAAAGGTTTTCAAATTATGCAGGGGATAACTGAAGATGTCGTAATTTTAGGTCAGTAATTACCTTGAATACAGGTGTTCCATTTGGGTTTTATTTTGTATACAAGTAGCTTCAAACAGGAGCATAACAAAATTAGATTTATATTAGGAAGTTATTACTGCTTAACTATGAAGGGGCAAATTAAGATGAAGATGCTCTGGTGTAGTTGGGATCAAGTAAGGAAGCTGAGTGCTGTAGTCTAGGAAGGAAATTATGAGGACCGTAAATAAGGCAGTAAGTATGGAAAGGATGTGGATAAATTAGAAAAATATTTTTGTGGTGCAGTTGATAGGCTTTGTTAGAATGATGTCTTACCCAAGGCATCCAGTAGTTGGACTGCCATTACGTGGCAGTGCTCACTTTGGACATGTTTGAGGTACTAGAGTATCTAATTGGAAATATGCGACTATAAATAGATTTCTAGAACTAACGTGGTATAATGAGAACCGTAATTTAGGAATCACTGGTATATAGAAACTACTTGAACGACAATGAATGAAAACACCTAGGAAGATGTATAGAGCAGGAAGAGAAAGGTCAAGGGCAAAATTCTAGGAAATAAAACTTCCACAGTAAAAATAGAAAAAGTTAAAAGATGATGTCATCAAATAACAAAGGTATAAAAGTACCACAAGAGTATATTGGAGTGCATTAAAGTAAGATGAAGAGTGAGGAGAGAGGTTCAAAATTAGCAGTGTGAGATTTTTTGTTTTTGCAAAAGGTTTTTTAGTGGTCATTGTGGATTGGGGTAGAAGCCAGATTTTTGTAAGTTGAGAAGTAATGGAATCTGAAATGTAAACGACTCTTTCAAGAAGTTTGTTGTGGAGAAGATAGCTGTGGCTTTAACAGGAAGATAGTTTTTATTTTTGTTTTGGGGTTTTGTTTTGTGGGTTTTTTTTTGTGTGTGTGTGGATGGTGGGAGTTTTTTGATAAGAGGGGGAGACTTGTTCATTATGTTTGAGTTTTTGAATCAGAGAGATTTGGACATTTTTAAAGGTTGATCAAAGAGACCCAGGGTAGAGAAAGGTCTTGTTTTCATTAGAGTAAATTCGTAGAAGATTGGTAGGGGTAGCCCTGAAGAAGAACTAGACAGTAGAAAACAAAGAATGCAGTCAAGATGGTCTTCTGTTCCTATTTTAAGAAAACATCCTAGAACATCCTATCTGTGAAAAGTCAGGCTTTCAATATCTAAGTCTTCAGTTGGGGTAATCTTACTGTATTACTTAAATTGATTTATGGGTGATTGTGAGTAAAAGGAATTTGTGTGAATATTGTATAAAAGGAATGCATGGATGATGCCAGAGTGGCTGTTCTATTGCATTTACCAAATTTTTCAGAACCGAGTGGTTTGCATTTGCCAACTGTAGGTGGCACTATGCCCAAGGGAAACTGCAAATGTGTATAAGCTAACATGAATGTAGAAGCTGACTTTTCTGGAGTTTAATCTTTTGTTTGTTTGTTTGTTTGTTTTAAGACTTTATTTATTTATTTGACAGAGAGAGATCACAAGCAGGCAGAGAGGCAGGCAGAGAGAGAGGAGGAAGCAGGCTCCCTGCTGAGCAGAGAGCCTGATGTGGGGCTCGATTCCAGGACCCTGAGATCATGACCTGAGCCAAAGGCAGCGGCTTAATCCACTGAGCCACCCAGGTGCCCCTTCTGGAGTTTAATTTTGATGGAAATAATTTTAGTTAAATCTTTAAAACAATAAAATTTTTTTCACTTACATTTTCTTAATAAAAAAGTTTGGCAAAATGTTAGTACATAAAAGTTTTAAGAAATTGAATCTAGTATTATCAGTTTTTTTCAAAACGATTGCCATCATCTCTTCATGAACTGGAAAATGCCCATATTTTTTTCCTTACAATAAGTTGAAGTTTTAAGTTACAGAGGATTACTAGCTTTAGCCTTATAATCTTAACCCATTTCCCAATTCATCTCCAGCTTATAAATCTTCCCTTAATGATATTAAGAAGTCTTTGAAAACAAAATATTTATGCTGTCATATGATTATGAATATATGCAAATGAAAAGGTAAATCAAAGAGTTTGCCAGCTAGTAGGAAAATATGCAACTGGTATACAAAGTAAAAATAATGTTCCCTAAAGAAATTAAATTTAAAGAGGGTGAGGAAGGCGAAATTACCTGATCTCTTTGGCAGATGTGTATTTTACAGATTAATTATCATTTGAGCTGGATATTGAAGGAAGAAGTAAGACGATAAGTATATATATATGTATATCTAGGACTGAAAGGCATTTTGGATGGAGGAAACAACATGCATGAAGGTATTTAGGCAATCAATAATTAGATGTGATTAAAGCTTTGGTTGGATAAATAGGAATATGGGGGAATGAATTTGGAAAGGTAGACCAGGTTCAGATCATAAGGAACCTTGATATCTACAGACTTTGGACTTAATGGTAATGGTATAGTCATTGGGGAGCCAGTGAAGGGTTTTTTTTCTTTGTTTGTTTGTTTTGAGCAAAGGGTGTGCTTCAAGGTAATTAATCTGCCAATATTATATAGGCCAGTTGGAAGAATGGGCCATAAGGCCCAGAGGAAGAAGAGACCATTTGGGTTTTTGCAGTAGTAGGGGAAAAAAAATGAAGTAATGGGAAGAAAGAAAAGTGAAAGTTTGAAAAAAATTACAAAGGTAGAATGAGCAGGTCTGCAAAAGATAAATATATGCTAGATTTTAATAACAAAGTATAAGCTTCAGTGGCTCAGAGAATATGGGCTAGATTCTGGTGAGGGTTGAAAAACTAAGTCTGAGGAAAGAGACGTTTTGTGGTGTTTTGCAGTACCAAAGGGTCATTCCCATAAGAATGTTTTTCAGAGAGTTGGACTCTTGACATACTTGGCAGGCTTCTGTGACACTATTTTCTTCATCATCCCATCTCTTTGAGTATTCCTTACAAGTATCCACCCATTTTTAAATGCTGATAATACTCTGAGTTATATCATTAAGCCTTTATCTTATTTATTTCAGAGTATTCCAGCCATGTTCCAAAGCCTAGGTTTACTAAGCTCGTAGTGATCCCCTCAACTTATAGCAGTAGGCTTGGAACAACCTTCCCATTTACCCAGGTCTGCAGTACATTGATTATTTTCTACTTACTATAACGTGTAAAAGGTTGGGAGGCAGTGAGCTCTACATTCTGCCTGAGTGATCTTGGTGTCTGTGACTTCTAGTCTCATTTTTACAAATCAAGCATCCAGGCTTCATACATATTTATACAACTCTAATGAACCTCTTTTCTTAAACATCACATAGGCATGTCAAACATAGCATGCCAAAACTGAATTTCCCCACATTTTACTCTTTCCTCTTTTTTTTTTTTTTTTTTTTTTTGCTTTAGAATAAAACACTATTGCTTTCTTACCTACCAACAGGACTGGCCTGCATGCCACAGTGGACCCTGGGCTCAGGGTATGTGTAGGCTGTGAGAAGGAGATGATGACTAGGAGGCTGCTTTGAAGGAAAGGAGTGGTCTGGCAGCTAGGCTCAAGAGCCCCTCAGCTTCACTTCCACCAATGGGTAGACCTTGTAAAGGAGTCATGGCAGGCTGTGGCTGTGCCACCAGTAAGATGAAGAAATTCCTGGAAATCTAGCTGCCCATCAAAGTTGAGGTCCAGTTTTTTCATCATGCGGTGACACCAGGATCCTTCTGGTTCTTTGTGAAGGCAGCCAGTTCTGTATTCATGAAGGTTAGCAACTCTGTCTTGGAGAGTGCAGTTTTTACCCTCCTATCCAGCACAATTCTGGAAAACAGTAATCAAAAAGACAATGCACTGCTCAGTCTCAGTAGGCCTGGACATTTTGCCATGTGTGCGTGGAGCAGGCACAGAGCCTGTGACCAGGTGGCAGCCATGCTATTCCTCTTTAACTCTTGGTAATAGGACTGCCACTACTTTTCTCAGCCAACTGAGAGTCGGTTAGAATTTACTTCTGTTGACATACATGCTCTTTTTACTTCTTACAATAATCTTAAATAATATCTCGCCTTAAGCACAAAAGGTATGTAGTTGTAAACTTAAAGCTTAACTTCCTATTTTTTCCATTTCTTGTTGAGCTGAGAAAATATAGGCATCTTGGGCTATGTAGGGACATACAAATTTAATCTTTGTTCTGTCATTCATGCCTCTATTGTAACTTTTTTCTCACCCTTCTGTGCTCACTCCCATCCCTTGATGTTCCTCTCTTCTTTAAGCCTCAACTTCAACTAGTAGGATTTGTCCAGAGAATCAGTCAAGGGATTGATGAGTAGTAGAAGCTTAAATGTAAGTTCCTACAGTATGTAAGTGCCTAGATTTCTGTGAACTTGAATCAGTTAACAGAGATAGCGGCATAGTTTTCATTTGTCTACTTTGTCCTTTTGCTTCTTGTTAGGGCCTTTAGAAAAGTATTACGGAGAACTAAAAGAGAAATGACCCAAGAAAGTTCATGCATCAGAATGTTCATGGTTGCATATGACAGAAAAGTCAGTAAAAGATGGCTTGAACAATAGAAGTTATTTTGTTAGCATTTACAATCACTAGTCCAAAAGTAGGTTATTTAGGCATGGTTTGAACAAGGCTTAAGCTCATTTTCTATAGTTATCTTTACCAATAATAAATGAAATATTTGTATGAAAGTTTAACAGCTAATTGGATTTCATAGTTTGTTCTCTTCACCCGATCAAGCCAACCTTTTGCATTTTATACTCTTCTCCTCACTAACTATTCTAGATATTTAGTGTCTTAGTTCTTCCATTCTTTGTGTTTTGTTTTTAATTTCACCAGGAAGTATCTTTCCCTGTGAGCCCTGCATTGGCTTAGGCCTGCTCTTTCCTAAGTGACTCCCTGGTGTTGGGGTAACCTAATGAAAACCTGTCTCTGGAGCGGAGGTCAGCTTGCGCACTAGAGGACTGCTGTACCATGGGGACAGGTGGAACAGATTTTGGTGGGCGAGCCACAGTGTCAGTTATCCTTAATGTAGACAAAACAAGAGGACATAAATTTCAAGTGAAAAATGTTTATTTTACAGTATAACAGTTCATCAACTAAGAATATTCCAAAGTTAAAACCACATAAAAAATTAATCATTTTGTTTTCATAGTTTCTGGCCTGGGGGTGAGGTCAGGAAGGGAAAGAAAGTCAAACTATGGACAAACAAAATGAAGTTTCTTGATTATACTGTTCTAAAAATGTGTGCATCTAGGTGATTCTGAACAGCATTTGAACAGCCTAATTGTGATGCATCAGTGTGGTGATAATGACACAGCGGTGTTAGAATCTGAATGTCAGTTATCCGTGCAGAAGGTAAGAGTGATGTTATTTTTTTCCCCACAGATCTTGAAGGGATTAAAAACTGAACATGGAGGTGGCACAAGGGGTATTTTCAGACTTGACTTGAATGAGATTTTGGATCTCTAGACCTATTTAACAACAACAAAAAAAGTATTTTTTGGTGTATTTTTTTAAAAAGTTACTTGTGAGCAACACCTTCCTTCTCCCTTCTACCATAAGTTCTCACGCTTGTGTTTAATGTAAGTTCTGTAATGCTGGTGTGTGCTAGCTATCCTAATGTTAAAGCATGTCATAAAGCTGTCTTTTAGAATCTGTTATGGGGGATTTCCTAATGGAATCTTTTGTGCACTTACTCTCAAACTACACATCAATCATTCTTTCAACAAATATTATAGACATTTGGGATGCTTTAGATATATCAGGTGTTCTTCTAGGCATTTGAGTCATTCTCAGAAACTTACTATGAAGGAAATGTGTATATATCCCCTTTCCCCCTCTCACTTCCTCTCTTCCATTTTTCATCTCTTTCTTTCTTTCCTTTATTTTTTACTTCAAGGACATCAGAGGACAATTTTTATCATTTCTAAGTGTTTGCCCACACTTAGGAATATCTAACATTTCACAATATGGAGCATTCTGATTTAGTCCTTGTGTTTTCTTAGTATTTATAATTTTCTTAGATAATTTTGTGCTAATAATTATTTTCATCAAAGATTATGTTGAATTTGGGTGTTCTGTTAAATAAGAATCATTTTTAAAAGTGCCTTTCCTGGGGCACCTGGATGGCTCGGTTGGTTAAGCATCTGCCTTCAGCTCAGGTCATGATCCCGGGGTTGTGATATCGAGCCCCGCATTGGGCTCCCTGCTCAGCGAGGAGTCTGCTCCCTCTGCCTCTGCTCCCCCGCTAAGCAGTTGCGTGCACTCTTCTCTCTCTCTCTCTCTCAAATAAATCTATTTTTTTTAAGTGCCTTTTCTGATATCCAAAGTTAATTTTTTGTTTTACTCGTCTTTGTTTTAATAACAGAAGTGTTGCCCATCCCCTTTACAATGGAAAGAATAGTGCCACAGAATTTCTTAAATATTTGGCTTAACTATAATCTTTGTTTCTAACTTAACACAACTGTTTATAATTTTGACTGACCCAAAATAAAGTTTGAAAACAATAAGGAAATTTCCTAAAGGGCAAAATAAGCAGCAAAGCATGTAATGTATGTCATACTGTTGCAGTTTGTGCCATAGGTAAAAGTGACATGTCTACTTTGTTTATTTCTAATGCCTAGCATGTAGCAGAAACTGAACTATTGAAATGAAAGCTTAAGAAGGAGTAGGATTATGTGGCTTGTTCTCTTCAGAGCAAACTTGTTTCCATTCTTGATATTCCCTACCATTGCTCCCTATCAGCAGTGTTACCTCCTATTGAGGAGAGAGGTTATAGAGTTTATCAGTGCTAGAAGAGATTTTTGAGTATTAGTCTGTGTGCCTAAACTATAGCTCAGGTGGTTCAAGCATCTTGGTCAAATAAGAGCTGGGACTAAAACAAATTTCAACAAACATTGAACCTCTGGTCTTTTTACTCAAACCCTGGCTTTGCCATTCTTCTCTTACTTCAGCCTCAGGAAAAGATCTCTCTTATTACCAACACTAACTCATCTCTGTTCTTAATTCTCTTGTATTCAGCAGATTTATTATGGAGGTCTCCTGCCATCTCTGTGGTCTCTATTATTCCTTTTTTGTTGTATTTTCCTACTACCTGTTTACATTTTAAACCAGGGTTTCTCTCGTTTAACACGATTAACATTTTGGGCTTGGATAAGTCTGTGTCAGCGGCAGGGCTGTGCATTGTAAAATGCTGGAACCTTAACTTCTCCCCCACTGGATGCTAGTAGCACCTTTTCTCCCACCCCCATGGGACAACCTAAAGCATGTACTTACACTGCCAGGTGTCTCTCCTGGGCTGAGGGGAATCACCCCCAAGTGAGAACCAGTGCCTTAGTTTTGCCTAGCATCTAGCTGCTCTTCTGTCCCTGTTGTTTGCCCTATCAGAGGAACCAGTGACCTCTAAAATTGTTGCATCCTTCCCAAAGTCTTCATAGGGTAAGAAATCAGGATATTCTACTTCTTTATCTGATTGAACATCCACTACGGTGATTTCAGTTTTAGTGTCTCTGCAGATGACTCAAATATATATTTTTAGTCCTGACCTCCTATACTTTTTAAACATTTTTGATGACTTCTCAGTGTCCTGCAGACAAGAAGTTGCTATATTCTTTTTTTTTTTATTATTTTTATTATTTTTTTTTTTTTAGATTTTTAAATTTATTTGACAGAGGGAGAGAGAGAAATCACAAGTAGGCAGAGAGGCAGGCAGAGAGAGGAGGAAGCAGGCTCACTGCTGAGCAGAGAGCCCGATGCGGGGCTCCATCCCAGGACCCTGAGATCATGACCTAAGCCGAAGGCAGAGGCTTAACCCACTGAGCCACCCAGGCACCCCTGCTATATTCTTTTGAGTTTCACTTCCAATATGTCTCCTTTTCTATTTCCACCTCACAGACTAGTATTTACCACCTTTAATCTGAGCTCTTTTTAACATTTATAACTGGTCTGACTTGAGACCCTCCTTATTCGAATCCATTCTACTTTAAGCATTATGTTCCTCTTGATGTGTTCCTCTGATTTTACTCATCTGTATGAAAACACTACTGGTTTCTAACTTTGACTACAGAATGAACATTAAACACCTTTGTGATACTGAGCTAGCTTTTCACTCCTAACTAGATGCCTTGTAACTCATTGCAACTGAACTATTCTTTTCTCCCCAGATACTCATTTTATATCTTTAATTATATGCATACTTTGGTGAGGAATACTTGCCATTCTCATCTCCACCTTTCTAGTCTTCTTGTTCTTTGTGATACCTGAAAAACTGTGCTGTACCCCAAACTCACATATGAAGTTTATTGCTTTAGTATCAGCCAAAACTTCATTGGAATTTAGTAAAAATTTTAGGCACAAAGCTAGAAACCAGTTTTCATCCTTCCTTTAATCCCTGTTTAATATAATGCCAGGTTTTACCATGGTTGCCTCAAACCTCTATCTGAAGATGAGATGCTTATTTTTTTTTTAAAGATTTTTATTTATTTATTTGACAGACAGAGATCACAAGTAGGCAGAGAGGCAGGCAGAGAGAGAGAGGGAAGCAGGCTCCCTGCTGAGCAGAGAGCCCAATTCGGGGCTTGATCCCAGAACCCTGAGATCATGACCTGAGCTGAAGGCAGAGGCTTTAATCCACTGAGCCACCCAGGCGCCCCGAAGATGAGATGCTTTAAATGACCAAGTAGTCATAAGAATTCTGCAACTGGTATTTAGCCTGTTCTGTGAGTAAGAACAGAATAGATCTTATTGGCAGCATATGGCAAACACTTCCAAAGGACATCTAGGTGACCACTGGTGATGTCGGACTCCTTTTATTTCTTTGGGACAGAAGTTAAAGTCCCATGAGTATATCTAGTCACACATTTCCTTATGCTTTATCTGGGACCCTTGACAAATTTCTCCCTAGTATTTCATGGAAAAATATGAAAAGAGCAATTAAGTGTACTTACTATGGAGAAAATTATAAAAAAATAAATTTCAACAGAGGATGTTTCGGTATTATATAATCCTCTTCTTTCCTTACACAGTAGGCAGGTTAACTCTTTTTTTTAAATTGAGATATAATAAACATGAAGTGTTAGTTTTCAGATGTACAGCATAGTGATTCATTATTTGTGTATAATAATTCAATATTTGTAATGTGAAATGATCACCACAGTAAGTCTAGTGTCACACAATTACAAATTGTTTTTCTTGCGATGCAGACTTTTAGGGTCTATTCTCTTAACAATTTTCAAATATAATCTAGTGTTATTAACTGTTAGTCACCATGCTATATATTACATCTACTGAACTTACTTATTTTATAGCTGCAAGTTTGTACCTTTTTTTTTTAAGATTTTATTTATTTATTTGACAGAGAGAGATCACAAGTAGGCAGAGAGGCAGGCAGAGAGAGAGAGAGAGGAAACCTGCTCCCCGCCGAGCAGAGAGCCCAATGCAGGGCTCAATCCCAGGACCCTGAGATCATGATCTGAGCTGAGGGCAGAGGCCTAATCCACTGAGCCACCCAGGCATCCCAAAAGTTTGTACCTTTTGACTCCCTTCATTCAATTTCCCCACTCCTCACCACACTCCTCTGGCAGCCACGAATCTGTTCTGAGTTTGGTTTCATTTTTTTTGTTTAGATTCCACGTATAAGTGGAATCATACATTATTTATTTTTCTGTTTTATTTCACTTAGCATAATGCCCCCCAAATCAACCCATGTTGCTACAAATGGCAAGATTTCCTTTTTTATGGTTATTTTTAATTTAATTTTTTGAGGAACTTCTATACTGTTTTCATTTGTAGCCATACTGGTTTATATGCCCATCAACAGTATGCAAGGATTCCCTTTTCTTTACATCCTCACCAGTACTTGTTATCTCTTATATTCTTGATGATAGCCATTCTAACAGGTGTGAAATGATACCTCATTGTGGTTTTGATATGCATTTTTCTGGTGGCTAGTGATGTTTAGCACCTTTTCATGGACCTGTTGTCCATTGGTATATTTTCTTTGGAAAAATGTTCAGATCTTCTGTTTTTTAAATGGATTGTTTATTTTGTTATTGAGTTGTTTGAGTTCTTTATGTATTTTGGATATTAACCTATTATCACATACATGATTTGCAAATATTTTCTCCAGTAGCTGACCTTTTTTGTTGGTTTCCTTTGCTGTACAGAGCATGGAACTGTCCAGTTTTCCCAGCACCATTTATTGAAGAGACTATCCTTTGCTCATTCTATACTCCTCACTCCTTTGCTGTGTATTAATGGACCAAATTTGTGTGATTTTATTTCTGGGCTCTGTTCTGTTCAAGTGATCTGTGTATCTGTTTTTATATAAATACCATACTATTGTGATTACGATAGCTTTGTAATATAGTTTGAAATTAGGAAGCATGATGCTAATTTTGTTCTTTTTCAAGATTTCTTTGACCCTTCAAGGTCTTTTGTGGTTCCTTACAGATATTAATATTGTTCAGTTTCTGTGAAAAATGCCTTTGAAATTTTGATAGGACTTCATTGACTCTGTAGATTGCCTTGGGTATATTTTAACAATACTCTTTCTTTCAATCCATGTGCATGGAATATTTTCTCATTTATTTGTGTCTTCAATTTCTTTTACCAGTTTCTTTCACAAGTCTTAAGAGTTTTCAGTGTATAGGTCTTTCATGCCCTTAGTTTATTATTCCTAGGTATTTTGTCCTTTTTTTTTTTTTTAAAGATTTTATTTATTTATTTGACAGAGAGAGATCACAAGTAGACGGAGAGGCAGGCAGAGAGAGAGAGAGAGAGAGAGAGGGAAGCAGGCTCCCTGCTGAGCAGAGAGCCCGATGCGGGACTCGATCCCAGGACCCTGAGATCATGACCTGAGCCGAAGGCAGCGGCTTAACCCACTGAGCCACCCAGGCGCCCCTATTTTGTCCTTTTTGATGTGGTTATAAATGTAATTGTATTTTTAATGTCTTTTTCTGAGAGTTTGCCATCAGTGTATGAAAACAGCATGAATTTTTGTAAAATGATTTTGTAACTAGCAAATCTGCTGAATTTAATAGTTCTAATAGGGTTTTATTCTTGTTGAGCCTGTTGGGTTCTGTATACTATCACGTAATCTGCAAATACTGACAGTTTTACTTATGATTTGAGTGCCTTTTATATATTTTTCCTGCCAAATTGCTCTTGCTAGACTTATAATACCATGTTGAATAGAATTGGCAAGAGTGGGCATCCTTATTTTGTTCTTGATATTAGAGGAAAAGCTTTCTTCTTTTCACTGTTGAGTATGTTATTAGCTGTGGTTCTTGTCATATATAGCTTTTATTGTGTGAGACACCTTACCTCTGTGCCCACTTTGTTGAGACTTTTTATCACCCCAACAGCTGTTGGTGCACCTGGGTGGCATAGTCGGTTAAGCATCTGACTCCTGGGTTTGGCTCAGGTTGTGATCTCAGGGTCATGGGATTGAGCCCCCACATTGGCCTCTGTGCTAGGCTTGGAGTCTGCTTAGGTTTCTCTCTCCCTCTGCCCCTCCCCCCCTTCAAATAAATAAATTTTGTCATATGCTTTTTCTGTATCAGTTGAGGTAATCATATGATTCTTCTTCATTTTGTTATTGTGGTATATCATACTGATTGATGGATGTTGAACCATCCTTGCATTGCTGGAATAAATCCTACTTGATTGTGGTATATGATCCCTTTAATGTATTGTTGAATTGGGTTTACTAATTTTTTTTGAGGACTTTTATATCTGTGTTCATCAAGGATATTGGTCTATATAATTTTCTTGTGTCCTTACTGGTTTTGGTATCAGGGTAA
Source organism: Lutra lutra (assembly GCF_902655055.1). Lineage (NCBI taxonomy): Eukaryota > Metazoa > Chordata > Mammalia > Carnivora > Mustelidae > Lutra > Lutra lutra. The sequence continues at coordinate 119,057,092 of NC_062281.1, read as the reverse complement.
TCCTGGCTTTAAAATGAATTTGGGGGGTGCCTGGGTGGCTCAGTGGGTTAAAGCCTCTGCCTTCGGCTCAGGTCATGATCTCAGGGCTCTGGGATCAAGCCCCACATCGGCTCCCTGCTCAGCAGTGAGCCTGCTTCCTCCTCTCTCTCTGCCTGCCTCTCTGCCTACCTGTGATCTCTGGCTGTCAAATAAATAAATAAAATCTTTGAAAAAGAAGAAAAAATAATAAAATGAATTTGGAAGAGTCCCTCTCCTATTTTGGGGGAGAAGAGTATGGGAAGGACTGGTATTCTTTAAATGTGAAGCCATCTGTTCTTGGATTTTTGTTTAGAGGCTTTTGATTGCTGACTTTTTGTCCTCACTAGAAATCAGTTTGTTAAAACTTTCTGTTTCATTACCATTAAGTCTTGAAAGATATATATGTTTCTGGGAATTTATCCATTTCTTCCAGGTTCATTTCATTGACTTATAATGGTTCATTTAGTCTCTTATGTTTGTATTTCTGTGGTATCAGTTATAATATTTTTTCATTTGATTCTAATTATTTGAATCTTCTTTCTCTTGGTGAATCTAACTCAAGTTTTATCTATTTTTTTTGTCTTTTCAAAAAATCAGCTTTTAGTTTAATTAATCTTTTCTCTTGTGTTTTAAAACTATTTCTGCCCCGATCTTTATTATTTCCTTCCTTTTAATAACTTTGGGCTTTGTTCTTCTATTTCTAGTTCCTTGAGGTACAAAATTAGGTTATGTGAGATCTTTCTTGATTCATGTTTTTATCACTGTAAACTTCCCTATTGAATGGCTTTTGCTATATCCCATACATTTTGCTAGTAGTATTTCATTTTCATTTGTTTCAAGATATTTATTATTTTTTAAGTTTCTTCTTTGAGCCACTGGTTTTTCAGTAGTAGCATGTTGTTTAATCTCCATATTTGTGAATTTTCCAGTTTTATTCTTGTAATTGATTTCTAGTTTCATATTATTGTGGTCAGCAATAATGCTTGATATAATTTCAGTCTTCTTACATTTATTCAGACTTGTTTTGCGGTTTAACGCATGATCCGTACTGGAGAATGTGGCAGTTTAACTCTTAGAAGGGCCTTCTAGACTTGCATTGTATAGTGTCCAGTATGGTAGCCACTAACCACATATGGTTATTGAGCCCTTGAAATGTTGCTACTGCAACTGAGGAACTGAGATTTAAGCCTTATTCTTTAATTAATTTAAAATTTAAAACTGATAGTTCAGTTTTTGGAAAACATAAGTATGTTTGGAATAATAGTTTGATTGTGCATATCTACTTTTTCAACTATACATTTTATGAAATGGGATTGTAAATCTTTGTCAAAGATTAATCATTGGTTTCTTTTTCTGCTCTGTATTCTGTTCATTGATTGATGTGTCTGTTTTTGTGCCAGTACCATACTGGTTTGATTGCTGTAGCTTAATAGCATATCTTAAAACCTGGGATTGTGATACTCCCAGTTTGATTCTTCTTTTCCAAGATTGCTTTGGTTATTTGAGGTCTTTCTGGTTTCATACAGATTTTTTAAATAAAGATTTTATTCATTTATTTGAGAGGGAGAGAGAGAACACGAGTGGGGTGAGAGGTGGAGAGAGAAGCTGAATTCCTGCTGAGCAGGAAGCTCAATGTGGGGCTTGATACTGGGACTCCAGGATCATGACCTAAACTGAAGTCAGATACTTAACTGACTGAGCCACCTAGGCACCCATGGTTCCATACAAATTTTAGGATTATTTGTTCTAGCTTTGTGAAAAATTATATTTATATTTGATATTGATTGCATTAAATCTATAGATTGTCTTGGGTAGTGTGGACATTTTAACAATATTTGTCCTTCCAATCCATGAGCATGAAATACCTTCTATTTGTTTGTGTCATCATCAGTTTCTTTTATCAGTATTTTATACTTCTCAGAGTAGAGGTCTTTCACCTCCTTGGTTAAGTTTATTCCTAAGATGTCTACTATTTTTGGTGCAATTGTAAATGGGATTGTTTTCTTAGTTTCTCTTTCTGCTACTGCATTATTAGTGTATAGAAATGCAATGGAATTCTGTATATTGATTATTTTTTTTTCTGATATACTGATTTTATTGTACCCTGTGACTTTACTGAATTCATTTATCAGTTCTAGTAGTTTTTTTGGTGAAGTACTTGGGGTTTTCTAAATATAGTATCATGTCATCTGCAAATAGTGCAAGTTTTACTTCCTTACCAATGGCAATGCCTTTTATTTCTTTTTGTCTGTTTTTTTTTTTTTTAAGATTTTATTTATTGGAGAGGGCACGGATTGCATGGAGCACTAGGTGTGGTGCAAAAACAATGAATACTGTTACACTGAAAATAAATTAAAAAAAAAGATTTTATTTATTTATTTGAAAGAGAAAATGAGAGAGAGAGATAGCATGAGAATGGGGAGGGTCAAAGGGTGAAGTAGACTTCCCTCTGAGCAGGAAGCCCAATGCTGGACTTGATCCTGGGACTCCAGGATCATGACCTGAGCTAAAGGCAGTTACTTAACCAACTGAGCCACCCAGACACCCTCTCTTGTCTGGTTGTTAAAACTAGGACTTTCCAACTATGTTGAATAAAAATGATGAGAATGGGCATCCTTGTCTTTTTCCTGATCTTAGGGGAAAAGTTTCTATCTCACTTATTTCTGCTTCAATCTTTATCATTTCCTTCCTTCTGCTGACTTTAGGCTTTGTTTGTAGTTATCCTTCTAGCTTCTTTAGGTGTAAGGTTAGGTTGTCAATTTGAGGTTTCTCGTGCATCTTGAAGTAGGCCAGTATTGTTAAAAACTTCCCTCTTAGCATCCCAAAGATTTTGGACCATTGTGTTTTTATTTTCATTTGTCCCTACACATGTTTTTGTTTCCTCTTTGATCTCATGGTTGAAAAATTCATTGTTCAGTAGCATGATATTTAACCTCCATATATTTGTGTTCTTTCCAGATTTATTCTTGTGGTTGACTGCTAGTTTCATAATGTTGTGGTTGGGAAAGATGGGTGACATGACTTTATCTTTTTGAATTTGTCGAGATTTATTCTGTGGCCTAACATGTGATCCATACTGGAGAGTGCTGTGTTTCCACTTGAAAAGAATGTATTCTGCTGGTTTAGGATAGCATGTTCTGACTGTATCTTTTGGCTCCATCTGATCCAGTGTGTCATTCAAAGCCACTGTTTCCTCTTGATTTTCCATCTTGATAATATATCATCAATGTAAGTCAGGTGTTAAAGTCCTTTACTATATTATATTGCTATTAATTGCTTCCTTGATGTTTGTTATTAGCTGCTTTATATATTTGGGTGCTCCTATCTTGGGTGCATAGATAGGTACAACTGTTAGATCTTCTTTTTATGTCTCTTGTTTCAGTCTTTGTTTTAAGGTCTGTTTTATCCACCCATAACCAGGAAGGAAATTGAAGCAGTAATCAAAAATCTCCCAACAAACAAGAGCCCAGGACTAGATGGCTTCCCAGGGGAAATCTACCAAACATTTAAAGTCGTGTTTGTGGAGCACCTGGGTGGCTCAGTGGGTTAAAGCCTCTGCCTTCAGCTCAGGTCATGATCCCAGGGTCCTGGGATTGAGCCCCGCATCGGGCTCTCTGCTCAGCAGGGATCCTGCTTCCTCCTCTCTCTCTACCTGCCTCTCTGCCTACTTGTGATCTCTGTCTGTCAAATAAATAAATAAATCTTAATATCATGTTTGTTTGTTTTTAAGATTTTATTTATTTATTTATTTGACAGAGAGAGACATTGAGAGAGGGGACACAAATAGGAGAAATGGGTGAGGGAGAAGCAGAATTCCCACGGAGTTGGGAGCCTGACATGGGGCTAATCCCAGGACCCTGGGATCATGACCCAACCTGAAGGCAGATGCTCAATGACTGAGCCACCCAGGCAACCCTCTACCAATACTTAAAGAAGAATTAATGCATATTCTTATGAAACTGTTCCAAAAAACAGAAATGGAAGGAAAACTTCCAGACTCATTCTCTGAGGCCAGCATTATCTTGATCCCAAAACCAAAGACCTCACCAAAAAGGAAAATTACAGACCAATATCCCTGATGAACATGGATGCCAAAATTCTTACCAAAATACTAGCCAGTAGGATCCAACAGCACATTAAAAGGATTATTCAGGGCACCTGGGTGGCTCAGTGGATTAAAGCCTCTGCCTTCGGCTTAGGTCATGATCTCAGGGTCCTGGGATCGAGCCCCTCATCGGGCTCTCTGCTTAGCAGGGAGCCTGCTTCCCTCTCTCTCTCTGCCTACTTGTAAACTCTGTCAAATAAATAAATAAAATCTTTAAAAAAATAAAAGGATTATTCACCATGACCAAGTGGGATTTATTCCTGGGCTGCAAGGTTGGTTCAATAACTGCAAATCAATCAATGTGATAATACTACTTAATAAAAGAAAGGATAAGAGCTATATGATACTCTCAGAAGATGGAGAAAAAACATTTGACAAAGTACAACACATCCTTTCTTGATTAAAACTCCTCATTGTAAGGATAGAGGGTACATACCTCAATATCATAATAGCCGTCTATGAAAAACTTCCAGCGAATATCATTGTCAGTGAGGAAGAACTGACAGCTTTTTCCCTAAGGTCAAGAACATGGCAGGGATCTCCACTATCACCACTGCTGTTCAACATAGTACTAATGATGAATAATATGTTGGCTAAATGAACATAAAACAAGATTATAATAAAAAATATTACAAAAATCACATACACAAAAAATGTCTATGCTACCTAGAGCAATCTATTCATTCAAAACAATCACTGTCAAAATACCATTAACTTTCTTCATAGAACTGGGGAAAATAATCCTAAAATTTGTATGGAACCAGAAAAGACCCTGAATAGCTAAAGGAACATTGGGGGAAAAAAAAAAAAAAAAAAAAAAAAACAAAGCTGGTGGCATCACAATTCTAGGCTTCAAGCTCTATTACAAAGCTGTAATCATTAAGACAGTATGGTACTGGCCCAAAACAGACACATTCATCAGTGGACAGAATAGAGAACTCAGAAAAGGACCCTCAACTCCATAGTCAACTCCCCTTCGACAAAGCAGGAAAGAATATCCAATGGAAAAAAGACCGTCTCTTCAACAAATGGTGTTGGGAAAATTAGACAGCAACATTCATAAGAATGAAGCTGGACCATTTCCTGACACCATACACAAAAATAGACTCAAAATGGATGAAAGACCTCAGTGTGAGACAGAAATCCAAATCCTAGAGGAGAACACAGGCAGCAACCTCTTGGACTTCAGCTATAGCAATTTCTTGCTAGACACATCTCCAAAGGCAAGGGAAGCAAAAACGAAAATGAACTATTGGGACTTCATCAAGATCAAAAGCTTCTGCACAGCAAAGGAAACAGTCAACAAAACCAAAAGACAACTGACAGAATGGGAGAAGATACTTGCAAATGACTTATCAAATAAAGGGCTAGTATCAAAAATCTGTGAAGAACTTATCAAACTCAACACCCAAAGAACAAATAATCTAATCAAGAAATGGGCAGAGGACATGAACAGACATTTCTGCAAAGAAGACATCCAGATGGCCAACAGACACATAAAAAAGTGTTCAATATCACTTGGCATCAGGGAAATACAAATCAAAACCACAACGAGATACCACCTCACACCAGTCAGAATGGCTAAAATTAACCAGTCAGGAAATGACAGATGTTGGCAAGGATGCAGAGAAAGGGGAACCCTCCTACACTGTTGGTGGGTATGCAGGCTGGTGCAGCCACTCTGGAAAACAGTATGGAGGTTCCTCAAAATTTGAAAATAGAACTACCTGACAACCCAGCAATCACTCTACAGGATATTTACCCTAAAAATACAAATGTAGTGATCGAAAGGGGCAAATGGCCACGAATGTTTATAGCAGCAATGTCCACAATAGCCAAACTATGGACAGAAAATAGATCCATCAACAGAGAAATAGATGAAGAAGATGTGGTAAACACACACACACACACAGAGGAATATTACATAGCCATCAAAAAATGAAATCTTACCATTTGCAACAACATGGTTGGAATTAGAGGGTATTATGCTAACTAAGCAAAATAATTCAATCAGAGAAAGACTGTTATCATAGGATATCACTGATGTTTGAAATTTGAGAAACAAGTCAGGGGAGCATAGGGGAAGAGAGGAGAAGAGAGGGAAAAATGAAATAAGACGAAACCAGAGAAGGAGACAAACCTGTAAGGATGCTTGGTCTCCGGAAACAAACTGAGGGCTACTGGAGTGGAGTGGGGTGGGAGGGTTGGGGTGGTTGAATGATGTATGTTGAGGGAGCAGTATCTGTTGGTGAGTGCTGTGTATTATGAAGGACTTAAGAATCACAGACATGTACCCCTGAAACAAAGAATACATTGTACGTTAATTTAAAAAAAAAATAAAAACTAAAAAAGAGGGGCATTACAGGGTAGACATTTAATGAAATAATTGTAGCTTTAACAGGAATATTCTTTAGTATAATGGATTTTTTTCACACTGAAAATGTGGCAGTAAAGAACACAATGACTACTGACTATTTATATAGTTTGAGGTCACTAATTGCTATGTTTTCATGACCAACAGGTGTTTGTTTTTTTTTTTTTTTTTTTTTTTTTTTTTTTAGTTTTTATTTATTTATTTGACAGACAGAGATCACAAGTAGGCAGAGAGGCAGGCAGAGAGAGAGAGGAGGAAGCAGGCTCTCTCTAAAGAGCAGAGAGCCCAATGCGGGGCTTGGTCCCAGGACCCTGAGATCATGACCTGAGCCTAAAGCAGAGGCTTTAACCCACTGAGCCACCCAGGTGCCCCTGCCCAACAGTTTTACCAACCATTACTTTTGTACCGTGAGGGCAAATGTCAACACAAGGAAAATGATGTGAATAATGTTTCAGTATTATTATGGAAAGTGTTTTGATCTTGTGGACTCCCTACAAATATATGAGGACCTTCAAAGATCCATGGATCACATTTTGAGAACCACTTCTGTATAGGAATCTATTGAAATAAATATACCACACTAAATTAAAAAAAATAAAAAGAATAAAGTCTGTTTTGTCCAATACAAGTATTGCTCTCATGGTTTTCCTTTCTTTTCCACTCACATGGTAAATGTTTTTCCATCCATTCACTTTGAATCTGCATGTGTCGTTAGTATGAAATGAGTCTCTTGGAGACAGCATATTGGTGAGCCTTGCTCCTTTATCCATTCCATCACCATTTGTCTTTTGATTGGAGTGTTTAGTCCATTTTCGTTCAAAGTAATTATTGATAGGTATGGAGTTACTGCCATTTTGTTGATTGTTTTATGGTTATTTTTGTAGGTCTTCCCTGTTCCTGATTTTTTTTTTCTTGTTCTCTTCTCATAGAGTTTGTTGGCTTTATTTAGTGATAGACTTGGATTCTCTTCTCTTCTCTCTCTCTCTTTTTTTTTTTTTTTGGCATATCTATTACTGGTTTTTAGTTTTTGGTTACTGTTAGGTTTGTATGTAACATCTTATGCATATAGCAGTCTATATTAACTTGATGGTCCTTTAGGTTGGACCTATTCCTTACTACTGTCCACCCTACCCCCACTAAGTTTTAGATATGTGGTATCATACCTTACATTCTTTTATTTTGTGAATCCCTTGACTAATTTTTATAACTATACTTAATTTTACTGCTTTTTTGTTTCCTATTTTTCTTACTCCTAATTACGGTCTTTCTTCCACTCAAAGAGTCCTCTTTATTATTTCTCACAGGGCTGGTTTAGTGGTAATGAATTCTTTTAACTTTGGGAAACTCTCTGTCTTCCTTTTCTTTTTTTTTTTTTTTTAAAGATTTTATTTATTTATTTGACAGAGAGAAATCACAAGCAGGCAGAGAGGCAGGCAGAGAGAGAGGAGGAAGCAGGCTCCCTGCTGAGCAGAAAGCCCGATGTGGGGCTTGAACCCAGGACCTGGGATCATGACCTGAGCCGAAGGCAGCGGCCCAACCCACTGAGCCACCCAGGCGCCCCTCTGTCTCCTTTTCTGAATGATAGACTTTCTTGATAGAGTATTCTTGATTACAGATTCTTTTTTTTCTTTCAGGATGTTGAATGTATCATGCCACTTTTTCCTTGACTGTACAGTTTCTGCTGAAAAATTAGCTGATAGCCTTATGGGGCTTTCCCTTAAATGTTTTCTTTTCTTCTGAAGCTTTTAAAACTATAGTTTGCAATTTTAATGACTATGTGTCAGGGTGCCTGAATGGCTCAGTCGTTAAGCATCTGCCTTCAGCTCAGGTCATGATCCTAGGGTCCTGGGATCAAGCCTGGCATCAGGCTCCCTGCTCCATGGAAGCTTGCTTCTCCCTCTCCCATTCCCCCTGCTTGTGTTCCCTCTCTCACTCTGTCACACACTCTCTCTCTCTCTCTCTGTCTCTGAAGAAAAAATAAATAAATAATAAATAAATTCTTCTCAAAAATAAAATAATTACTATGTGTCTTGGTATGGACCTCCTTGGATCGATTTTGCTGGGGCTTCTCTGTGCCTCCTGGATCTGGATTTCTGGTTCTTTTCCCAGATTGGGAAGTTTACAGTTATTACTTCTTCAAATAAACTTTCTCTCCCCTTTTCTGTCTCTCTTCTTTCTAGGATTCCTATAATGTGAATGTTATTATGCTTGATGGCGTTGCTGAGTTCCTTAAGTCTTGTTTCATCTTTTGTTACTACTACTACTACTACTACTACTATTATTACTAGTTTCTCTCCTTTTCGGCTTGATTGTTTTCCATTACTGTACCCTCCAGGTTGCTGATCTGTTCTTGTGCTTCCCCTAGCCTACTATTTATTCCATCTGGTTATTTTTAATTTCACTTACTGAGTTCCTGTTCTCTGGTTTGTTCCTGTGTGTGTGTGTGTGTGTGTGTGTGTGTGTGTTTCTATCTCTTTTTTAATGGTTTCACTGAGGTCTTTCACTCTTGTCTGAAATCCAGTGAGTATCTTTATGACCAACAGTTAAAATTCTCTTCTAGTCATACTACTTAACTGTTTCATTTCAGGTCTCTGGCTATGACTTTGTCCTGTTCTTTCATTTGGAACATATTCCTCTTCTCATTTTGTCTAATTCTCTGTGTCTGTTTCTTTGTGTTACAAAAGTCAGCTACATCTACACTTGAAAGTAATCGGCTTTTGAAAAAGAGGTCATGTAGTACCCTTCCTGCAGTGCAGTGTTCCCTGTTTAACAGAACCTGGCACTTCAGGCATGTCTTCTGTGTATGTCACATGTGCCTTACTGTTGTCGCTAAGCCACTTTTGCCTTCAGCGTACTTATGTGCAATGGCTCATTGCCTGTTGTAGGCAAGATTTGGTTCCAGTTTTGTTAGTGAGCCAGTCTTCAGTTGCTTTGGGTTTAAGTTGAGTCAGACCAGGCATTTGCCACAGAGGCAGTAGCACAGAACTGCTGAGTGCTTTCCCTGTGTTTTGTCCTGACAAGCTTTCATTGGTGGTTGGGTCCTACAGCTAGACTAGATGTCTGGCCCCAACCCATGGCTGGGGCTGCAGTTGGACTGCTGTGTATGTTTATCTTCCCCTCTCCCCAGAGTAGTGGTCACTTTGGAGTGGTACTAGTCTCTGTCAGGGCTGCTTGCACACTGCCAGGCTTGTGGCATCACTTTGGATGGTCTTAAGGGCATATTGGATGGTGTAAGTACACAGGAGAATGCAGGGTAGGGCATGGTGCCAGCAAGAGCCACCTCAGTTCACTGGACTGGCATCAAGGCAAGCTGGGTTTTAGGGTCCAGGTTTGCAGAAGCATGGGGGCAGAGCAAGTGGTGTTAGCAAGTTATGTGGAGAGTGTTGTGATCATGCTGGTTCCAGGTGTCTAAGCTGGGGGTGAGGGGAGGGAAATGGTACTGACCAACTCCTTTGTTCCTGGAGAAGTCTATCATTGATTTCTGCCCCTATAATTCATGTCCACTGTACACTCTGAGATAAGTAAACAAATCTCCTTCTTTTATATATATATGCACACACCCCAGAGGTTTTCATATTGGTGTTTCTATTGCTGTTCTCCACAGTGCTGTTTGTTGTGCTCTCTGTAAGGACTTAGACTCTACCCTCCCAGTTCTCCCACAGAGCCCTCTGAGTTTTAATGTTCCAAGTGTTAAAGACCTGCTGATTCTAAGAACTTAGGAGATTCTGCTTCTCTGGTTCGAAAGCCACATATTATGGTGGTTCATCTTGTGGTGCGTCGGGCGTCTGTCTCATTCTCATGCCCATGCTTAGTATCCCTCCCTCCCATAGACAGACCTACAGAAAGTGCAGTGGGTCTCTAGCTTCCCACCACCTCTTGGCCCTTCCTACCCTGCCTCTTCTCTATATTTAGCTGTGTAGATTCTGTTCTGCCTATCTTGGGTCATTTATACCCATATGTGTGTTATCTATTTGTATCCATGGGGCAAGGTGAGTTTAGGATTCTCCTACTCTGCCTTCTTCCAGATATAATCCCTGTACTGGAAAATTTCATTTTTTCTTAATTTTATTTTATTTTTTTAGATTTGTCTATTTACTTGAGAGAGAGAGAGAGCAGTGTGCACATGAGCAGGGGGTGTGGGGCCCAGGGAGAGAGACTCCCTCAAGCAGACTCCCTGCTGAGCATGGAGCCCAGCTCAGGACTCAATCCCACAACCCTGAGATCATGACCTGAGCTGAAATCAAGAGCCGGACACTCAGCCAACCAAGCCACCCAGGCACCCCTGTACTGGAAAATTTTAAACTACACTTCTCTTGGGTTGCATGGATCTAGAGCATGATAGAACTCATTTAAGAACAGTAGTCACAGTCAGCTAATTTTTTAAGAAAGGAAAGAAAAAAGTATATCAGAGGGTTCCCAGCAAATACCATGCCACTCTTATGGCATCATCTTTCTTTGCATCTTATTAATGATTTGTATATTTGGTTTATTTTTTGTATGGGACCATAAATATCTTTTTTTTACATGACTGACTTAGTGTTTACTTAGTTTTATATTCCTTTTAGATTCTTGTTTGAACTGTTGGGTCCACTTATAGTAAGCTAGCTTTTCCAATACAGTTCAGTACTGTAAATGTATTTTCTCTTCACTACGATTTTCTCAGTAACATTTTCTCTTCTCTGGCTTAATTTATTGTAAGTATACAGTATATTAATACTTACAATATAGAAAATATGTGTTAATTGACTGCTGATGTTATTGGTTAAGCCCTCCAGTCAACAGGAGGCTATTAGTAGTTTTTTCAGAGAGTCAGAAGTTATACACGGACTTTTGACTATGTAAGTGCCAGCAACCGCAAATCCCCATGTTGTTCAACAGTCAACTGTGTATGTACATTAAATTGAAATAATTGGTAAGCATGCTATTTTAATTTGGTCTTAGATTAATGAGTTTAGCTTATCTGATACATTTTCAGTATTTTTCATAATTTGATAAAATTACATGAAGGCCTTTGGAATCTTAATTTGACCTATTACGATATCAAAGAATACTGTTTTCCTTCCATAATGTGGATGACATCTGTAGGCGCAAACTAAATCAAATATTTGTTTTAGGATATAAAGATCAAGAATGCAGACTCTTGGAAAAGTTTAGGCAAACCAGTCAAAACATCCGGTGTACTGAAATCCTCAGATGAGCTCTTCAACCAGTTTAGAAAAGCAGCAATAGAAAAAGAAGTAAAAGCTCGAACACAGGAACTAATACGGAAACATCTGGAACAGAATACCAAGGAAACAAAAATACTTCAAGAAAATCAGAGGTCTGTAATTTACTATATTAAAGGAGACTCAGAGATAGTCTTTTTTTTTCATTTATCTATTTCCTTTTATTTATTCAAATATTCGTTCATGTCTGCTTGCAGACATCCATCCATCCATCTCTTATGGTAGATATGTAATTTTAAATATATTTCTTTTTTGTCAAGTGATCATGATTTATCTGTTTAGTAGAACACAAAGCAAATTATAATTGCAGAAAGTACAATTTTATTGATTTCTTTAACTGACAAGTAGTATCTACTTTGAGGAGGATAGAAATTATCAAGTGATTAAGCTGTTTATAACAAGATACTAATATAGCTAAATCATAATGATACTACTTTCCAGAAATATCTTACTTCCATTCTGTGTGAAAGAACATAGTAGTACACCTTGGTTAGTTTCCATAACTTTCTCTTGCTACAGATTGCCTTTGCAAAATTTGACATCAAAAGTCAAACTTTAAAATGACATCATAACATATGAAAAGGGGATCTAAAACACTGCTTTATATTTATAATTTAATTAATATATCTTTTGTAATGAAAACTTTTAAGGAACTTGAAACCTACTTTGAGCTATACTTTTCTTTAAGGGACCTTGGCTTCACTCAAGAATCTTTTTCAAATAAGACACAAAACCAGTACCTCGGGGAAGAACAGAAGGAACATCAGCAGTCTTCTGAAGCTCAAGATAAATACAAACTCTGGCTCCTCAAAGACCGTAATTTAGCAAGGGAGAAAGAGCAAGAGCGGAGGAGGAGAGAAGCAGTAAGTAAATATTAGTTTACTAAATCTAACTAAGGAACGATTTAACAGAGCAGTATCTTATACAGATTCAAAGACAAATTCAGAGTGGTTTTCATAGACAGTGAATTTACATCTTTGGTGAGGATCAAGTTCTAAAATCAGAGCCTAAAATAAAAATTTATAGTCAGAGAGAGTGTAATCATAGAGTATGGTCATGAAGCTACTAGACTATGTAGGTTCAGCTACTAGTTCTGCCATTCCTAGACTTGTGGGCTTTGGCAATTTATTTAACCTCTCTGTGCCTCAATTTCCTTGTCTGTAAAGTGGGAATAATACCTGTTGTGAAGACAGAATGAATTTACATGTAGTAATAAACACATAGGAACATTTCGTGGTGTAGAGATAGAGTGGTTTATCACTTACTGTTATTAATTCTTGAAAAATCCATAAACTATTGATAAATTTTGGCCAAAAGTTATGCCATATATCCCAGGTCAGTGTTCTAGTTGAATGAACACTAAATGAAGAAGTTGACTTGCATTGTAAGTTAATTATATCTCTCTCTTTTTAAGAATTTTATTTATTTAGTTCAGACAGAGAGAAAGAGTATGAGTTATGGAGAGGGGCAGAGAAAGAAGTAGTCTTCCAGCTGAGCAGGGAGCCCAATGTGGGGCTCGATCCCAGGACCCTGGGATCATGACCTGAGCCGAAGGCAGACACTTAACCAACTGAGCTACCCAGGTGCCCCTAAGTCTGTTATACCTTAATAAAATTGGAAAGGAAAAAAAAACTGACATGTTTAAGAGTCTTAATATATAGAAAATAATGTTTAAAAACTAGAATTAATTCCTTCTTTCAGCCATGGATTATTTAGAAGTATATAGTTTCCAAATATTTGGGAATTTTCTGGCTAGTAATTTTTGTTAGTGATTTCAATTCCACTGTAGTCCGAGAATATGTAACATCTTAAATTCATTAATACTTTTTTAACGGTCCACATTATGGTCTACCTTGGTGAATATTTTCTGTGCACATGAGGAGAATGTGAATTCTGCTGTTGAGTAAAGTATTAAACAGACTAAGTTGGTTGATAGTGTTGTTCAAGACTCCTGCCTATATTCTTGCTGATGTTCTGCCGGCTTATTCTATCAAGTACTGAAAGGGGGGCATTGCCATCTATGATTAAATAGTTGTAGAATTGTCTTTTTATCCTCGTAACTCTGTTTTATTTCATGTATTTTGAAGCTGTGTTGTTAGATACCTGAACATTTAGGATTTTTACGTCCTCTTGATTAATTAATCCCCTTTTCATTACGAAATGATCTTGATTCGTGATGATACTATTTACTCAGAAATTTACTTGGAAACATATCCACTTCACCTTTTGTATGACTTATGTTGGTATGGTATAAAAAAATGTTTTTGTCCTTTTACTTTTAACCTGTGTTTTAATATGTATATATGTTTAAAGATTTATTTATTTATTTATTTGACAGAGAGTGAGAGAATGAGAGAGAGAGACCACAAGTAGGCAGAGAGGCAGGCAGAAAGAGAGAGGGAGAAGCAGGCTCCCCGCTGAGCAGAGCGCCTGATGCAGGCTCGATCCCAGGATCTTGAGATCATGACCTGAGCCGAAGGTAGAGGCTTAACCCACAGAGCCACCCAGGCACCCCTATTTTAATATTTAAAGTGAATTTCAGGGGTGCCTGGGTGGCTCCGTGGGTTAAAGCCTCTGCCTTTGGCTCAGGTCATGATGCCAGGGTTCTAGGATCAAGCCCCGCGTGGGGCTCTCTGCTCAGCAGGGAGCTTGCTTCTTCCTCTCTCTCTGCCTGCTTCTCTGCCTACTTGTGATCTCCATCTGTCAAATGAATAAATAAAATCTTTTAAAAAAAAGTGAATTTCATATAGGCAACATGTAGTGAGGTCTTGCTTTTTTTTTTTTTAATCCAACCTCTGCCTTTTATACAAGTGTTTAGATAGACCACATTCAATATGATTATTGATAAGGTTAAGTTTGAGTGCAATGTCTTGTTATTTCTTTTGTTTGTCTGTTCTTGTTAGCTCTTTTCCCCCCTACATTCTTCTGATCATGTTTTTATGGTTCTGTGTTATTTGCTTCCTTGGCTTATTATCAGCAACACTCTGTTATTTGATGGTTGCTCTAGTGTCTTTAGTAT